>NW_024080659.1:3361573-3381671 GCF_003009895.1 Hyaena hyaena | reverse complement strand
GGTTCGAGCCCCGCGTCGGGCTCTGTGCTGACTGCCAGCTCAGAGCCTGGAGCCTGTTTCAGTCTGTGACTCCCTCTCTCTCTGACCCTCCCCTGCTCACGCTGTCTCTCTCTCCTAGAAATAAATAAAACATTAAAAAAAATAAAAAATCCTTAAATCTATTTTTTTTTAGAGAAAGGCACAGAGCGAGACGGAGGCACGGAATCTGAAGCCACTCAGGGCTGTCAGCACAGAGCCCCAAACAGGGCTCGAACCCTCAAATAGAGAGGTCATGACCTAAGCCGGAATCAGGCGCTCAACCGACGGAGCCACCCAGGCGCCCACGGGTGTCTCAAGTAGAGAGGAAAGCAGGGTGGCTGCGCGGGGAGAAGGGCGTTCGGCCGGCGGTGGGCAGGTGTTCCCTTGGTGACGCTGATTCATGAAGTTATGCCTGGTTTTGTGCAGCTTTCTGAAACTGTGCTGTACCCAACAGTCACCAAGCTTTTTTTTTTTTTATTATTATTTCTAGGAGAGAGACAGCGTGAGCAGGGAAGGGTCAGAGAGAGAGGGAGTCACAGACTGAAACAGGACCCAGGCTCTGAGCTGGCAGTCAGCACAGAGCCCGACGCGGGGCCCGAACCCACGAACCACGAGATCATGACCTAAGTGAAAGTCGGACGCTTAACCGACTAAGCCATCCAGGCGCCCCTCAACAGTCACCAAGCTTTAAACGTTGCACATTTATTTGTGCATCGCTGGGAAGAAGGAAACGTGGAAAGAAATACATCCCAAATACTGTCCAAGAAATCACTGCTTTCAAGTTGTATGACCCTTTTCTAGAAGAGCCACAATTTGCAAAAATGAGATTTCGTTTTTTATAACTGGGGGCGGGGGAGGGGCTCGCGAGCGTGCTGGCTTCGTGCCGAGTTCCAAAGTCACTCGGGTTTTTTTCCCCTTTACTACTGTCTGTGGGGACGAGCCCTCGCTTCTGGGCGCTGACCCGGTTGCGGGGTGTGCGGGCGCCTTCCTCCCAGCGGCCGGGCCTCCCGGGGACCCGACCCCCCCCCCCCCGACTCTGGTGGCCCCCGAAGCCGCAGCGCCCGGCGCCGAGCCCAGGCGGAGATCAGGCACCACGACCGGCAGGCGGCGGCGGCGCCCCGAGCCTCGCGGGGGACAGCCCTGCGCCCTCCGCCCGCGCCCCGTACCCCCTGCGGCTCACTGGGGGGTTGGGGTGGGGGGAGGCAAAGGGGCGAGGCAGGTACAGAGCCGGGAGGTGCAAGACGGAAGAGTCTTAAGAGATCAAAAGTCACCGGGCCCCAGTGACCCCGTGGCGCAATGGTAGCGCGTCTGACTCCAGATCAGAAGGCTGCGTGTTCAAGTCACGTCGGGGTCAGGGCCGTACGTTTTCTCTCCGGTTCCCGTTCCCCGAATTCCCTTGCAGCCGAGAAGCCAGAGACCGAAGCTTCAGATGAGCTCTGGTTTTCCTCGCTCTTGGGGCTGATCTGAGGAACGGCAGGAGGCGCTGTTCCGTGGGGAACCCCCCCCCACCCCCGAAAGGCACCCCGGCCACTTCCCGGTGCACCTCCCGCTACCCCCTTGTCACAGAACTTGTCCCCAGAAGAGCTGTTTGCAACACAATGGAAAACAGGTACAGGACAAAACTGGTTACCGGAAAATAAAATGCAAATTGTTTTTAAAAACAGGAAAAGAAACAACTAAACAAACAAACATTAAGCTTTCAATGAGAGTTCTTTTTAAACTATGAGGTTGGCTGACCTATGATCAAAAAACTCGCATTAGGGGCGCCTGGGTGGCTTAGTCGGTTAAGCGTCCGACTTTCACTTAGGTCATGATCTCGCGGTTCGTGGGTTCGAGCCCCGCGTCGGGCTCTGTGCTGACTGCCAGCTCAGAGCCTGGAGCTTGTTTCAGTCTGTGACTCCCTCTCTCTCTGTTCCTCCCCTGCTCACGCTGTCTCTCTCTCTCTCCTAGAAAAAAAAAAAAAAAAAAAAAAAAAAAACTCGCATTAAATCGCGTGGCTCACAAGCTTGGCGCGGTGGAGAACAAGGGCCTTAGCCCAGGAATGGAGGACACTAAAATAGTTATAAAAGAATGTTTTTCTACACTCATTTTAGGAACGTTTGCTGCCGTTTTTCCACTTTGCCTCTGTTCTTTTTTGTTCTAGACTTTCCCCAGGAATGCCATTTACCCTTCCATACTGTGGCTAATTACCACCAAGTGGATGGATAATGATAACTTCTCTGTACTCCGCACCTGGAATCTCTCAAATTGTTCCCTGCATCTTCCCATTCCCCCTGCATTTGGGAGTATCTTCTCAGGTCTGTCCACCATCTGGGTTTCCATTTTCTGCAATTTCAGTTCTGCTCTTTAAATAGAGGGCATTGCAATCTCTCCACAGTCATTTTCAGTTCCTGCTATACTCTCTCTTCTCTTTTAAACTCAGCCAGCTGCTCCATAAAGCTTTCCAGGCTTCATTTCTAAGAGGCCGTATCTTGGAAGCTGCCTCATAGTTTTCTGGGCGAAAAAAAAAAATCTGAATCCTTTTGTCATTTTCAGTCGTACGTTTTTTCTTCTGCCAGGAATGATTCTTTTTTCCTAGTTCTGCAGAATTTAAAACAAAACAAAATCAAAGGACGCCAGGATGGCTCCGTCGGTTAAGCATCTTGACTCTTGATCTCAGCTCAAGGCTTGATCTCAGCGGTCATGAGTTTAAGCCCCACACTGGGCTCTGCACTGGGTGTGAAATCTACTTTTAAAAAAAAAATTAGGGGCGCCTGGGTGGCTCAGTCGGTTGAGCGTCCGATTTCGGCTCAGGCCATGATCTCACAGTTCATGGGTTCGAGCCCTGTGTCGGGCTCTGTGCTGACAGCTCGGGCCTGTTTCAGATTCTGTGTCTCTCTCTCTGCCCCTCCCCAGCTCATGCTCTGTCTCTCTCTGTCTCAAAAATAAATAAAACATTTTCTAATGTTTTTTTCATTAAAAAATTTTTTTTAAAATAAATAAATGAAAGGAAAGTAGACTTTAAAGATGGTAGAGACTTCCCACACAGTATTTGGTCCATTTTGTGGCCCCACTGTCCCTCCCAGTGAGGGTTCTTGCTCAGCTGCAGCCAGCTTGGAACTCGGGAACTGCTTCTCCAGGCAGAGAAATGCTCTCCAGACAGAACCTGAGCCAACTGCTTTTGAGCTCCAAGGAATCTGAATTGGAAATAAACGGAACTCGGTGTTTGCTTTGGAGGGCATTCTAAACCATAAATTCGTCAAGTGACTTTGTTTCTATCATTCCTCACAATGCGTAGTTTGCTAGTTCCCCTCCCAATGAAGGCGGGTGGGAGGGGGAGGGGAGTGAGGGACAGTTCCCATGACTGTTCGGGTCACTTTGTGATGTCAGGCTATGATTACAGCGTCCAGCCTGTGTAATAAGTCTCTGAACATGAATTAAAGTCAGGGCTGCCTTCCCTCCCGCTCATATGCCTCTACCTCCCTACCCACAGCTTGCGCGCTGCGTCTCTGATCCCTTGAGAATCAGAGCAAGGGGTAGCCTTTGGTGTAGGAAAGCCTACATGGTGGGTAGTGTCGTCCGCAGGGGATCCGACCCGTGGGGATTCATGGAATTTTGAGAGACCCCCTCAGTGCCTGCATTCCACTTAGCCCTGCTGAATGTGTTTTTATTTCAGCTGCTTTCTCTTGTTGGATCAACATCTGGGATTGTCCCCTCGGAGGTGTGATCAGCCCTCCAGGCTGCCCGTGTGGATAGGACCTAAGAAGACCCCAGACGCACAGATCATGTCTACACCACGGGAAGAACTCACATATCCCTTGTCCTTGAATATGCCTCCCCAAAGGTATGCACACACCTTCTTTCCCCTTGACCCTCTCTTGCCCATTAGGTTCCTTAAGCAAAGATATGCATCAGGCCACTGAGACTCCCAACTCCTGCAGACGCGTGTCAAGCTGTCCGGGGGTAGGGGGGACACGGGGGTCCTGCTGAAGCCTCTCTCGCTCGGTCTGAACTGCGGGGTAAGCAGCCTCTGCTCCCCTCTGTGAAGCTCTCTCCAAAAGTTCAGAAGCCACATTCAGTCTCTTCCCGGATCCCTTCGGTCCTCTCCGTGCGTGACGACCTTAACCAGCTCACAGGTTCTCGGCCACTACGTGTTTTGTTCTGTTTTGCCGGTTCTGGGGTGGTTGGCCTCCAACTCACTTTAGCTGTGTGTTATCTTGGTAGAGTCTCGGCACAAGCTTCCATTCGATCGTCGTGCTGTACTTCAGCAGCGCAGGGGAAGGACTGGGGTGGAGGTGGGGGCATTTCTCTTCTCCGCACAGGACTGGGGGCCCCCAGGGGTCCAGGCCTGGCATGCTACTCTGGGATGGCTGTAAGAGGGTCATAGTGTGTCCGCCATGTCCAGCTGTCTACCCTCTGCCCGGGCAGCCGAGCAGGGCTGCGCTCTGACAGAGGAGACCCCCAGCCAACCTCCACTTTGCCTCCCGGACCCAAGCTCTGGTAGAGAGAGTGAGGACACCTCCTTTTCGGGGGCTCAGTGCTGCCGCATCGGTTCTTTCCACCCTTGAAGGAAGTGGCCCAGCCTCCATTTCCACGTGGTCTGAAATCCTCACCTGGGCCACACAGGCTCAACTGTCCCCAGTGACCCTCCACTGCCTCAGCGCTCTGACCACTGGGCCTTTGAACCAGAATCTCCTAGGGACGTTGAGCTTCCCTGAGGGGGCCCAGAGAGAACCAATGTCCTGCGAGAGTCCCACAGGGTGAGAAATGGAGCAGATCCCCCCTCCCCCCCCCACTTTCCTAGATCACACACCAAGGACATCCTCACCCACCTCTGACCTTTCGGAGCTGTGAGAAGGGGCTGGGCCCGAGGAAGCGCCTCCCACTTTCTAGGGACTCAAGAAAATTCCTAAATTCCTCGCCTGCATATTCCAAGCTGTAAAGACATCTCCTCTAGTCCCAGCCGATCCCCAGCTGCGTGGACACTCCCATCCCTTGCCCCCAAGTCCAGGCAGGGAGGTCCATTCAGGCGTCCCCAGTGCCGGGCAGAGAAACCCTGGACGTGTGGATGGCGAGGTTGCCCTGGAAGTTTTGCAGACTCTCGATGGCAGTGACGTTAGGGGGCACGAAGGAGGCCGGCGCAGCTCCCCCAGGCAGCGGCCAATTCAGAAAGGAGGGGCCTGTGGGGAGCCAGCAGGGGCGCTGGTGGCCGCCACCAGCCCCCCCCCCCCCAGTACTCGCCAGCTCCCCTCTCCTTGGCTGCCTCTGGGAACCCCCTTCGCGGCAGCCCAGCCACCTCGCACCCCCTCAGTTAGCATCGGCCAGCGATCAGTGTGGGACCAGATGGGAGACGGGGTCGTGCTCGAGAAAAAAGGGATTTGGAGAGGGTGTCCTAAAGGAGCCTGCGACCGGCTCTCAGGTGGCTGGGCGAGTGTCGCGTCCAGGCGGCGCGGGAAGCTTCCCCGGGGGGCGGAGCCCCGGCGCCAGTCACCACCAGGTGGCGCTCCAGTCACCAAAGACTCCGGCAGGTGCAAGCAGCGGCGCTCCGCAGAGCCCAGGGCTGTTGAAGCGTCCCCAGGACGAGCTTTTGTAACAGGGACTATTGCGAAGCGTGTTGCTGGACCCTCACAGCCTGCACCCCTTCTTTATCCAGAAGACCAGCTAGTGTGGAAACGGGCGCTTCAGGAGTCCTAAGCCAGGAGGCTGATACCAGCCACACACAGGCGAAGAGGCGGTTCAAGTCTTCACCCTCATGTATGTGGATCACATTCAGGACAGGCGTTTACTCAAGGATCTGGGGGTGTTGGGGGGGGGGAGGAAGGGGAGTCCTTGCTGGAAAAACATCAGGATATTCATCCATTGCCATATGGTTATTTTGAAATGTGTGATTTTGTTATACCTTATTATAGACCAGGTTAATGGTACACTTGAAGATTTTTTTTTTAATTTTTAACGTTTATTTATTTTTGACAGAAAGAGACAGAGCGTGAGTGAGTGGGAAAGGAGCAGAGAGAGAGGGAGACACAGAATTGGAAGCAGGCTCCAGGCTCTGAGCTGTCAGCACAGAGCCTGACACCGGGCTCGAACCCACAAGCGGTAAGATCATGACCTGAGCTGAAGTCGGACGCTTAACTGACTGAGCCACCCAGATGCCCCACACTTAGTTTTTAATTGAAAACTGTGTTTGTTTCCCCATGCTTCATTGAGGTATCGTTGACAAATCACTTAGCAAACTTTTTTTTTATTTTTTTTAACGTTTATTTATTTTTGAGAGACAGAGCGCGGGCAGGAAAGGTGCAGAGAGAGGGAGACACAGAATCTGAAGCAGGCTCCAGGCTCTGAGCTGTCAGCACATAGCTGCATGCCAGGCTGGAACCCACAAATCATGACCTGAGCCGAAGTCAGATGCTTAACTGACTAAGCCACCCAGGCGCCCGTTTAGGAAAAATTTTTAACAGAAATTTTTAGTTAAGTGCTTGGCATTGTTATTCAGCAATTTCATGGCTAAGAAAAATCATAAAATTTAAATGAAATTAACATATACAGGCATACCTTGGAGATATTGTGGATTGTGTTCCAGACCACCCCAATAAAGTCAGCCAAATGAATTTTTTCTGGTTTCCCAGGGCCTATAAAAGTATACTTACATGATATGTAGTCTATTAAGTGCACAATAGCATTACATCTTTAAAAACAATGTATAGACCTTAATTTAAAAATACTTCACAGGGGCGCCTGGGTGGCTTAGTCGGTTAAGCGTCCGACTTTCGCTTAGGTCATGATCTCGCGGTTCGTGGGTTCAAGCCCCGCGTCGGGCTGTGTGCTGACTGCCAGCTCAGAGCCTGGAGCCTATTTCAGAGTCTGTGTCTCCCTCTCTCTCTGACCCTCCCCTGCTCACGCTGTCTCTCTCTCTCCTAGAAATAAAATAAAAATATTAAAAAAAATACTTCACTGCGGGGCGCCTGGGTGAGGCATTGGTTGAGCGGATGTCCGACTCTTGATCTTGGCTCAGGTCATGATCTCGCGGTTCATGAGTTCAAGCCCCAGGTCGGGCTCTGCGCTGATGCAGAGCCTGCTTGGAATTCTCTCTCCCTCTCTCTCTGCCCCTATCCTGCTCATGTTCTCTTGCTCGCTCACTCTCTCTCTCAAAATAAGTAAATAAAAAAATTTTTGGAAAGCAAAATATCCACAAAGTGCAATAAAACGAAATATGCCTGCAGTGGTATTTCCATCACCGTTTTGTTTCACTTTCCTTAGTTTATAAGGATTTAGAAGTTTGAAATGACATTTTATAAGTCAACACTTGATTAAATACTGAGGTTTGGTTTCTTTATAGAAAACGATACTCAAAGTATCTCTCTTCCTTTCACGTTGGCTTTGCCTGGCTTCAGCATCTCCTTTGCACCCGAAACTTCTCTTTGGATACCTGAAGGCACTCTGCCGTAGTGATGGGGTGCCGGGTACGGGCGGTACCGTGTACCTCGGATTTCGTTTCCTGAACGCAGTGAGTTCCATGTGCTCCTAGTGTTTCTAGAACTATCAGCCTTGCTACCTGTCAGTGCCTGGGTCTGTAGATCAGAAACACCAGTCCAGGGGCACCTGGCCTCCCCACCAGGAGAGCGTGTGGCTCTTGATCTCAGGGTTGTGAATTTGAACCTCACGTTGGGTGTAGATGTTACCTAAATATAAACCCTTGGGGGGAGGAGGGGGGAAGGCAAAGGAAAAGAAAAAGAAACACCAAGCCAACAGGTTATTGCCTTCACAGACCTGGGTGAGACATTAGAGCCAGGGCCCTGGCATGCACTCTCCGTACCTGTGGGGATGGCTTGGGAGTCTGCAACGCTAGACGCTGGGTTGTTTTTGGTTTTGTTTTAATGTTTATTTAGTTTTGAGACAGAGGGAGAGCAGGCAGGGGAGGGGCAGAGAGAGAGAATCCCAAGCAGGCTCTGTGCTGTCAGCGCAGAGCCCAATATGGGCGTCCATCTCATGAACTGAGAGATTGTGACCTGAGCCGAAATGAGGAGCGAGACACGTAACCGACTGAGCCCCCCAGACGCCCCTGCTGGAGGCTCATTTAAAGTTTGAGGTGCAGCAGGTCTCAGCACAGTTTAGTAGGTTTATTTTGTGTAGTGTTATGGGTGAAAAAAATTCAGAATCATTTTAGATGCAAGGAAGGATTGAACAAGTGGGTAACGCAATATTGTTGGGAGTCAGGGGACACTCACATATGGAATAAAGGAAGGCACGAAAAGACTCTAGGGTGCAGAACAGTTGAAAGTATTTGTATGAGTCTGGGGTGCCTGGAGGGCTCAGTTGGTTGGGCGTCGACTTCGGCTCAGGTCATGATCTCACGTTCATGGGTTCGAGCCCCGCGTCAGGCTCTGCGCTGACAGCTCCGAGGCTGGAGCCTGCTTCAGACTCTGTGTCTCCTCCTCTCTCTGTCCCTCTCCCACTCGCACTGTGTCTCTCTCTTTTTAAAACAAAATTTAAAATTAAAAAAAATTATTTAAGTAACAAAAAAAATATTTGTATGACTTTTATCTTAAAGAGATATACATATGTGTTTATGCATGTACATCTATACACATCTAGAGAAATGTACAGTTTGCAATATACATGCATACATCTGTACGAATCATCTACACAAATACATGTATGCTTATGTGCATGAATGTGTGTATATGTGGGTGTATACATGCATGTGTATACATTTCTAGCTCTTGCCTGCTGGAAGGGAAGACCCGCAAAAACACCCCAGTGGCAATGAGCACACTTAGTGATCTGATCATGATCTCTAATATTCCCCACTAATAACTTAAGGCTTTTTTTAAGAAAATTTTAATGTTCATTTATTTATTTTAGAGAGAGAAGGGCAGAGAGAGAGGGAGACACAGAATCCGAAGCAGGCTCCATGCTCTGAGCCGTCAGCACAGAGCCCGACATGGGGCTTGAACTTCGAACTGTAAGAATCAAGTCTTCTGTCAAAGACCATCTCCCTGGCTTTCTGAGAAGTGCTTTCTTGTGCCCTCACATGGCCTTTCCTCTGTGGATGCGCTGAGAGAGAGAGAAAGTTCCTCTTCTTACAAGGATGCCATAAAGTCACCTTTCTGACCTCATTTAACCTTAATTACATCTGTAAATATAGTCACACTGGGGTTAAGACTTCACCTGTGAATTTGCGGGGACACAGCTCAGGAACACAGAGTGTGGTTAATTTCAAGGCTAGATCACAGAAGATACTAGACAACTGTGAAATGCTTTCTTCAGAGAAAAAGTAAAAAAAAAACTATTAAGGAAAAGAAAAAAACCTATCTAGTAGGTCACAAGGGAGCCAATCAGCCCGAAGGGATATACAGTAGCCTCAAGTGGAACAATTTGAACATAAAAATAACTTAATAGTCAGTCCTTAAACACCTGACTCTTGGTTTCAGCTCAGGCTCTGGTCATGATCTCATGGTCTGGTGAGTTTGAGCCCTGCTTCAGCCTCCATGTTCCGCACTAACAATGCGGAGCCTGCTTGGGATTCTCTCTCTCTCTCTCTCTCTCTCTCTCTCTCTCTCTCTCCCCTTCCCCCGCTCACATGCATGCTCTCTCGCTCTCTCTCAAAATAAATAAATAAACTTTAAAAAAAGAATTTAATACTGATGATTATAAGATAGATAGACACACAGATAGATGTGGAATGACTCCTTCATAAAGAGTAATATCAAGGGCCAACGTGTAAAGTTGAGATTACCAGTGTTGGAACATTATCACTTTGCAATCAACATAGTAAGAACACATGATGCACGAATCCTCTATGAATGTTAAACATTAGGGAACCAGGAGAAAGCTATAGGAGATCTTTGTATTGTCATGAAGTATCGCACCCCCCCCCCCAACTTCTTATTAGTTGCAGGCAAAAATGACATATCTTATGAGATAAAACTTTCACTGGGTAATCAAAGTTATTACCAAGGAATTTTTTTTTTCTCTCTACCAACTCCTGTGAGGGACAGATGGACATCATATGCCTCTGTAGGCGAGGCAAAACTTTATTTTCACCCTCTTAGAGTCGTGGGCTGGGCCTGGGAATTAAATTTACAGGAGACAGGTTAACAGGAGTGGAAAAAAGCAGATTTATTTAATGTAAATTTCACATGGCCCCCGGAGCTCTCGTAAGGAAACAAAGACCCAGAGAAGTGGCAAAATCTGTGTGCTGTTTAACTAGGTCGAACAAAGACAAGCAATTGTGGGAAAGCAACTAAAATACACCGGAGGCTAAGGGAAGATAAGAATTATTTCAACAAGGTCTGTTTGTACAGAATTCTCTCAGCCTTGACTCCCGGTCTGTGGTGATAAAAATGTCTCTTTCCTCCTGTCCTCCAGGAAAGACAGCTTTCACAAGGTTTTATCATCTATTTCCAGGAAGAAAGGGAGGAGGGAGATGTCAGAGTCTTATACCTGCAGTTTAGCATATTCTGCCGCCCTTCACTGACGATCGTCAAACCCTGACAAAGAACCAGGATCACCCATGTCATCTTTCAACTAAGAACGAGTAAATGGAATCAAATTATGAGTGACAGAAAATAAATCTAAACCATGCAATCTTCTTTTAAAAAATGGGGACAGAGGGGCACCTGGGTGGCTCAGTCGGTTAAGCGTCTGACTCTTGATGTCGGCTCAGGTCAAGATCTCCCAGTTTTTGAGTTTGAGCCCGGGGTCAGGCTCTGCATGGACAGCGCAGAGCCTGCTTGGGATTCTCTCTCTCTCCCTCTCTCTCTGCCCCTTCCCTGTGAATGCTCTCTCTCTTTCCCTCAAAATAAATGAACTTTAAAAAAAAATAAAGACACTCAGCCACCTTTGTATTCTCTGTCTTCCTCTGTGTTCTCGCTCAGAGATAGTTCCAGCACTAAACAGGCAAAGGTGAGGAAGTAGCAGCCATGAGATTTCAATCCTGCCCACAATTCTCAGGCACGCAGATCATGAGTCCCCAAAACTTCATCTAAGGGAGCACTCCCCCCGTCCTAGGGTCAAAATTCAGAAGGCTTTGACTACTGCTGCTCATAATGAACACAGTAATATCCCCATTTTATATAGTTTCATGCTTTAATATGCCCCGTTGCCAGAAGTAGTATTCAATTCCCTCCTTGACCCCAAATTCTAGGAGACCCTGACGCGTATCACGTATAGATACTGGCCCCCAGACCCAAGACACCATTCTCGAATTTCTCAGGTTTAACTATTCCTGGTTTGGCACACTAGAATTCATTCTTTTTTTTGTTCTTTTCCTTGTTTTAATGTTTTATTTATTTCTGAGAGAGAAAGAGAGAGAGAGAGCAGGGGAGGATCAGAGAGAGAGGGAGATACAGAATCCAAAGCAGGCTCCAGGCTCTGAGCTGTCAGCACAGAGCCTGAGGCGGGGCTCGAAGCCATGAACTGTGAGATCATGACCTGAGCCAAAGTCGGATAAGCCGACTTGACCTGAGCCTCCCAGGGGCGCCTAGCGTTGATTCTTTAAAGTTCAAGTCCCAAAGTGGGATGCTCTGACCCTCTGAGGCCAGCTGACCCCAGTCATCCAGGCTGCTTCACATAAAGGAATCAGACAATGTCAGTGCCACAGTCCTGACCCCCAGCCCTCCCCTCCCCCCCCATTCAGATTTCTGCCCAAGCAGCAGTGGGAGGTCTTTTAGGATGAGGTAGGAAAATTCAAAGACTCCTCCCATGTCTGGGGATTCAGGGACTTCCCACAGCTCAAGCCTAGCTCTACAATCTCTTGCACAGGAAGGTAGTGGGTGTAACCCGGGTCACAGTGCTACCGTTGGGTACCACAGTTTCCAAGTAGCAGCAAGTTCATAAAATGCAGAGTGAAGAAGGGGTTCAGGAGACATTAAATTGGCACCACCTGACATCTTAGTGAAGCAGGAGATAAACTCTTGCCCCATCTGCAGCAACATCTTACATTTCATAGTTTATATATGTGAGATATTTGTAAGCTATAGTCCCTCCCTAATATATCAAGAATAACATAAACCCGGGGCGCCTGGCTGGCTCAGTCTGTTGAGTGTCTGACTCTTGATCTCACCTCAGCTCTTGAGCAAAGAATCATGAGTTCAAGCCCCGCGTTGGTCTCTGCACTGGGGATGAAGCCTACTTTAAAAAAAAAAATTAAAACCACATGGGTGAATTAATGATAATATTCCATAATAAGAAAGAGGATTAAATCAACCCTTTGAAGGTGAGATCCACCAGAGAAGAGGGGGGAAAAAAGCCCTAACAACTGTATTAGTTGAGACGTTGAAGACTTTTTACACATTTGCTGGTTTAATCCTCAAAGTAAACCTGCCACTGAGGGATTAGCTACCCATTTACAAATGAGGAGAAAGACACAATTCAGAGAGATTTAGTAACAGAATTACATGGCTAAATTATGACCTGCCTAGAATTAGAACCTCACCCTGCCTTTTTCTGAAGTTCAAATTCCGAAGCATGTGTGTCTTCATGGTATATATCCTAACTACGTTATGCTGGATTTGTTTTTGATGTTTATATTAAGAGAAAGGGAGTGTACATGAGTGCGGGAGGGGCAGAGAGAGAGAGAATCCCAAGCAAGTTCGGCACTGCCAGCGCAGAGCCTGAGGCAGATGCAACCCCACAAACCGTGAGATCTAGACCTAAGCTGAAACCAAGAGTCAGACGCTCAACCCACAGAGCTACCCAGGCTCCCTGTAGCATGTACTGGGTTCTCACCTTTCCGATCAATGATCTGAGATCCCTCCCTCTTTCCATAATAGCTTTCCAGTTTATTCCCACAATCCCAGGTTCTCTGACCACATGGAAACTCTCAGGGCATAGAATTCACTTCTCAGGAACGAGTCCGCACCTCTCCTCGCTTTATTGCCCAGTTTAATCCACAGTTATCTGGAAACAAAGTCTAAGTGGACCATGACCTCCTTTGCGGAGCGTTCTTTTTCCCAGGGTCCTCTGACATCTCAGGCTCCTGACTGTCTTCAAGCTGCCATAAACCCTTCCTGCCAGTGTCTGCAGCAAGGTCTGCCTCAAAAGGACTCGCTGAACCGTTCCAAGATTGATGGTCACCACCCTTGTGCTCTCATATAGACTCAGTCAGGTCTATACTTCCTTCCTGCAGTAGGATATCTACAGGAAGCTAAAATGCAATGTATCTCAAACTGAACACCTTAACTTCCTCCTCAAATAAAAATTCCTTTCCTTCTTGTCTCCCATCTCAGATGATAGCTCTACAAAATGTCCAGTAAGCCGATCCTTGACCAACCTTTCAATCTACACAAATACAATCCAACGCTGCTGTTATCCCTACACAAAGCTCTATCATCGGTTCACTTCCACACCGACACTCATACAGTTCTCCACCCCATGCTCACACTTCTTCTATCTCAGACTGAACGTCAATTCCTCATAGAATGCAATCGTTGGTTCCGAAATTTAAAAGATCGTGTTTCAACCTCCAAAAACCAATTGACGAATATCGCTGATTTCTTTTTCAGATGAGAAAGTGGACTTGGCAACATGCTTTCTAACCATGACCAGTCACGCGGGGGGGGGGGGGGAGGGCATCGTGAGAAAGCTGAAATTAATCAAGTCATCTAAGATTGTTCCTGGGGTCATGAGCAGTCTTCAACCATGTCAATCGTTATAATGCCAGTGAAAACGAGATCAGCTAAGAAGTCTATTTTTAAAGGAGTAATTGATGACTTTGTTTGCATTAAAGCCAGGAGAGTCCATTTATTATCCGTCTTATTTTTGGTATAAACTGAACTTAAAATAAAAAAATAAATAAAGTAATATGGCTTTTAAATCCCCCGCCTTTGCCGTTTTTCACTCCGTTTCCAAGCGTTGCGGCCGTTCAGTGCTCTGAGGGCGCCCGGTGCCCCTGGGGTTCGAGGCTTCCGTGATGGGGGGGGAGCCACGACACTTCGCCCACCCCCCGACCCCCCACCCCCCCCACAGCCGTCCGCCTTGCTCTCCCCTCTGCATTTTGCAAACACTCCCGGGGACGTTTTTCTAAAATCGCGACTGCAGAAGATTTTATTTTCTGGAGCGTCGTCGTCCTGCGTCCTATTGTATCCGTTCCCGTGTCATAGTTTATCGAGCCTTGCTTTATAACAGCAGCCGTTCGCCGAGGCGTGTAAAATGAGGCACAAAACGCCCCCCGCTGACCCGCGGGGGCGGGGTGGACGCCGCGCGCTTCACACCCGTCGGGGGCACACGACGCCAAATCCCTGGCCGAACGCGCAAGCGCGCTACGCGGACCAGAAAGGACGAGTTCGCGCGCCCTCTTGTGGCCGCCGGGGCGCAGCGCACGGAGTTTTACAGTGTCGGCGTGTGCCCCCTGCTGGCCGTCTGCTGAATCACCGGATTCCAACTTTCCATTTCCTCTCGTTTACTTCATTTGTGGGTATGCATTATTCACCGTATTCTCTCATAATCCCTTTACGTTTTGTGAAGTGGAAAGCAAGCATGCGCAAGCATGTTGCCCCCAAACATGGAGTCTTCCCTGAATCAGGATGAGGGAGTGGTGGGTTCAGGGGGGCTACTGCTTGTGGCCTATCTTCGTACCCCTCCCCCAACTTTCTCCTGCTCTTCACTCCTGGAAGCCGTCTTGCAAATTTTTCACCTACAAAGGATTGAGCATCTTCTACCAAGACTCCGTGGGTGTGGCTGAAGTCCTGAGACAGGTGTGCTTGTACGGGGCTTTCCAACACCCAGCTGTGATTGGCACAAGATGTGGGAAGGTCCGACCCTCAGGATTCATCGAGCGATGTCCCTTGATTTCTTGGACTTTGGCGTTAGTGACAAACCGAGACACATCACTGTTCCATATTTGAGCGGGCCAGCATTTGGAGGCGCCTCTGCGGCCCCTAGGGCTCCAGAACCGCAGGGTCGACCTTCTGTCTCACGATTGTGGAGATATTGTTGCTCAAGAGCTGCTCCGTAGGTGCAGGCGGAATCCGTCTGGTCGGCTTGCCATAAAGAGTCTCTGTCTGTCAAATGGAGGGATGTTTCCTGAGCCTCGCCGTTCTCTCCTTCTCCAAAAGCTTCTCCAAGATGGAGTCGTGCTGTCGCTCTCCTCACACGACAGATGGACCGCTTTGTATTCTCCCGAGGTCTCACCCGAGTCTTGGGGCCATGCACCCGCCCCTCTGAGGGTGAGCCTTGGGACATGTGTCCGGGATCTGCATCAGTGATGGAAACTGAGTTGTCCACAGTCTCTTAACAGCACATCAACCAGAGGAAGAAGTTTGGAGAACGCTGGGTGGGAGCCTTGCTTCTGTGACTATTCCCATTCATTTTGTTGATGCGCCACTGGGTCCTGGGAATCTCTCTCCAGGGATTTTGGAGCTGGGCAGGAAGGCGCTGCCGCGTGCACAGTGTCATGCTGGACGACCCGTTAGCCACCATCCACAGCTGAGGACCCCATGGGCTTCCTGAATGCAGATATGGCCTTCATCAACTCCTTCCGAGCTGGACAGAGTAGCTTCCTTGTATTACCTTCCCTTCCCTGCTGCGTATTCCACTTAGAAAGAAATGCCCCAAAGAGGTCGTGGCCACCAAGCACTATTTTCTCACAAAAGTCCACCTGATTCACTGGCGATGAGCATATAGTAAAAAGCCCACAGAAGCTCTGGCTAAGGATGGCCCTAACAGTCGCCTCCCATTCTTCAAACATCTGAGCGAGTGTAGGGGATTGTGTTTGTCTTTGTGCTATTAGAAAATTCTGATGAGGGGCACCTGGGTGGCTCAGTTGGTTAAGCGTCCGACTTTGGCTGAGGTCATGATCTCGTGGTTCATGGGTTCAAGCCCTGCGTCAGGCTCTGTGCTGGCAGCTCGGAGCCTGCAGCCGGCTTCGGATTCTATGTCTCTTTCTCTCTTTGCTCCTCCCTGCCTCACACTCTGTCTCTGTCTCTCTCTCTCTCAAAATAAACATTAAAAAATTAAAAAAAAAGAAACTTCTGATGAGGCTACTACTCACAGATACAGAAAGACAGACATTCTTAAAAGTCTTTTTTAACAATTCTGTGGACTTTTCTGAAATATTTAGAAATGGTCATTTCTGGCCCATCCTCGACTGGAATCCTATGGTAAATGAAGAGAGGATGTCGCCTTACCCATCCACAAATAGCATTAATGGCACATACTTTTGTAAGTTCTCTAAGCAACACAGCTTACTGCGAGTGAGTCTCCCTTGTCATAACTTTGGATTTCATCCCATCAGCTGCTTTTTTTTTAAGTTTATTTTTGAGAGAGAGAGAGAGAGAGAGAGAAAGAGAGAGAGAGAATGAGTGGGGAAGCAGCAGAAAGAGAGGGAGATACAGAATCAGAAGCAGGCTCCAGGCTCTGAGCTGTCAGCATAGAGCCCAATGCGGGGCTCAAACCCACAAACTGTGAGATTATGACCTGAGCCGAAGTTGGACACTTAACCAACTGAGCCACCCAGGTGCCCCTCAGTTGCTTTTAATTATAGGCATTTTGCTAACCTAGGTTTTGGTTTGAATATGCAGTATTCTAAGTATATTTTAAGACTATGATTCACCTGCATGTATTTTATATATATATATATACATGTATATATATATATATATATATATACATTTAAGGAAACTAAACCAGCAGATACTCTGACAGAGTAGTGAATCTTATTCAACAGGTTTAATTTCTTTTTTTTTAAAGCCCAATCTTTTAAATTTAATTTTTAAAAATGCTTTATTTATTCTTGAGAGAGAGATAGAGACAGCATGAGCAGGGGAGGGTCAGAGCTGTTAGCACAGAGCCCGACGCGGGGCTCGAACTCACAAGCGTGAGATCATGACCTGAGCCGAAACCAGACACTTAACCGATTGAGCCACCCAGGCGTTCCCTCAACAGGTTTACTTTCTGAATAAATTGAATTAAATTCAAACTATTTACAGAATTTCCTAAAATCACAGGATGTTAAGATCCAGTAGCATCCGTGCTAGAGATTTGCTGTTATTAGCTCATTCTAAAAGCAAATAACAGTCTGCCTCTTCATACCCCGGTGCTTAGAGGCACACCCCTCCCGAACTGGAGAAGGGATCATTTTATTGGCCAAGTTACCATGCTGAAGGTACATGGACTCCTTTTATAACGATTGCTTAACTTCTCATTGGTTGCCCTAGAGAAGCTCCCTCTTGTAGCTCAGTAATTCCTGTACTTTCCAGACAGGAAAGTTCCAGAAACCTTAAGAACAATTTCCGAAAGGCCTATGAGCAAATGGTGCTGAATACTTTTGTTTAAGCCACAGGTTCATTGTCTCAGTCAAAACAGGATGATTGAGTGATTATTTATTTATTTATTTATTTTTAAATTTTTTTTTCTTTTTTATTTCTAGGAGAGAGAGAGAGAGAGAGAGCGTGGGCAGGGGAGGGTCAGAGAGAGAGGGAGTCACAGACTGAAACAGGCTCCAGGCTCTGAGCTGGCAGTCAGCACAAAGCCCGACGCGGGGCTCGAACCCACAAACCGCGAGATCATGACCTAAGCAAAAGTCGGACGCTTAACCGACTAAGCCACCCAGGCGCCCCGAGTGATTATTTAAAAGATTTTTTTATTAGCAACTTCAAAGTACAACGACTGAAGCTGGAATAAGTGTTTATTTTCTATTAATAAAAATGAATTTTGACCCCCCCCCCCAAAAAGCGGATAGCCATGTTCCCACTTTCGATTCTAATTTTATTACTTTGTGTCTTCCCTCTTTTTTCCTCAGTCCACCCCGGTAAAGTTAGTCAATTGCGTTGATCTGTTCAAACGTTTGATTTTGTGGGTTCTACCCACTGTTTTCCTAGTTTCTGTTTCATTTACCTCCACTCTTCCATCTTCACTATTTCCTTCTTCTAACTTTAGGGTTAGCCCTTTTTCCAGTTTTTTTTTTTTTAATGTTTTTATTTATTTCTAGGAGAGAGAGAGAGAAACAGCGTGAACAGGGGAGGGTCAGAGAGAGAGGGAGTCACAGACTGAAACAGGCTCCAGGCTCTGAGCTGGCAGTCAGCACAGAGCCCGACGCGGGGCTCGAACCCACGAACCGCGAGATCATGACCTAAGAGAAAGTCTGACACTTAACCGACTAAGCCACCCAGGCGCCCCTTTTTCTAGTTCTTTAACATGTAAATTAAGATGTTGATTCAAGGGGTGCCTGGGTGGCTAAGTCAGTTAAGCATCTGACCTCGGCTCAGGTCATGATCTTGTGGTCCATGAGTTCAAGCCCATGCCCTGCACTGGGCTCTGTACTGACAGCTCAGAGCCTGGAGCCTGCTTTGGATTCTGTGTCTCCCTCTCTCTCTGCCCCTCCCCAACTTTCTCTCTCTCTCTCTCAAAGATAAATAAACATTAAAAATTTTTTTTCTCTAAAAGACGGGCGCCTGAGTGGCTCAGTCAGTTGAGCATCCAACTTTGGCTCAGGTCATGATCTCGTGGTTCACGAGTTCGAGCCCCGCGTCAGGCTCTGTACTGACACCTCAGAGCCTGGAGCCTGCTAAAGATTCGGTGTCTCCCTCTCTCCTCCCCCTCCTCCAGTCACACTCTGGCTCTCCCTCTCTCTCAAAAATAAATAAACATTAAAAATTTTTTTTAATTTAAGAAAAAAGAGAGTGAAAACAAATGAGAGGTGGCTTGGGGCGGGGGGAGGGGGTTGGGCACGGGGGCAGAAAGAGACTACAAAAGAGTCACTAGGAAATATTTGAGGTTTATATATATTGACAGTACTGATGGTTTCACACGTATGTCTGTAGATCAAGATCTAAATTGTAGATTTTACATACATGCAGTTCATTGCCTGGCAATTATGCCTCAGTGAAGCTGGTTTTTAAAAATTCTCACCAGATTTGCTGATCATCCGTTGCAGCACGTTCATGAACCTTTTGACATGAGATGCAGTTATACAAAAGAAAAGTCAAATACTCCCAAACCAAAACTGAGATGAGAAAAAGAGAAAGTATTTTACAAGGTGCAGGCAGTTCAGACCCCAGAGTGCCCTGGACTGAGCCTGGGAAGTGGGAAGCCTTGCTGAGCCCCCAACAAACAGGTCCTTGTCTGCAGCTGTGGGCACTTCGAGGGATTTTCTTCAAAGGAAGTGCTGCTATTTGAGCTGAATTTAGAACTTAAGTCTTTATACAGCAGCATAATAGAGCGTTTCCTCGAAAAACAAATTTCAACGCCATGTCAACGTACAGACTGATGCCGAGAGCATGAAATATATCTTAATTCTCCTTTTCCTGTTTCAGGCTGAATCTGTTAGTCCCTGAATCCTGGTTATCCGGGAACACGCCCCCCTCGCATGGTCGTACATAGAAAGGGAGGCTGGCTCCAGGCACCTGCAGCCCGGATGCTGGCCTTGCCACTGTGCTGTGTGGCGGTGGGAAAGTCCTCAACCTCTCTGGGCCTCCCGTATAAAATGCGGATCCTTCCACCTCTGTTGCAGGGTTGATGTCAGAATAGAAAAGAAAACAAAATAAAGAACCACTGATGAGGATTGGCAGAGTACTAATACTGCCACCAGAGCCAGTGGAGTTGAAATCTTCCCACTGCACCCAGGTTGATGCTGATAACCCATTTTATTAAAACTAGTTTTGTTTCTGTTTCCATTGAGGGACAGAGAAATCGAAGCTATGAAAAACGGGTCTCTCCTGCAGTGGGGGGTAGGAGGGGACCCTAGGGGTCCGATGGAGAGGAGCGTGACCGGGGCTGGGACAGGAGAAGCCACACGGGTACGCTGACTTCTGGAGTTGCTTTGTTTCCCTTTTCCATTATTACAGCTGGGAATTTTTCCTGGATTTTTAAAAATTTGCTAAGTAAAATAAAAATGCTATCTAAGTATCCTAGCATCTCCTCTGATTCTTTTTTTTAATGTTTTTTATTTATTTCTGAGAGAGAGAGAGCATGAGCAGGGAAGGCCAGAGAAAGAGGGAGACACAGAATCCGAAACAGCCTCCAGGC
Source organism: Hyaena hyaena (assembly GCF_003009895.1). NCBI lineage: Eukaryota > Metazoa > Chordata > Mammalia > Carnivora > Hyaenidae > Hyaena > Hyaena hyaena. The sequence continues at coordinate 3,361,709 of NW_024080659.1, read as the reverse complement.
TCTGAGCTGTCAGCACAGAGTCCGACTTGAGGCTCGAACCCACGGACCGAGAGATCATGCCCCGAGCTGAAGTTGGATGCTTAACCGACTGAGCCACCCAGGCGCCCCTCCTCTGATCCTTCTTTTTTTTTTTTTT
>NW_024080659.1:3310266-3361362 GCF_003009895.1 Hyaena hyaena | reverse complement strand
GGCAGTCAGCACAGAGCCCGACGCGGGGCTCGAACCCACGAACCGCGAGATCATGACCTAAGCGAAAGTCGGACGCTTAACCGACTAAGCCACCCAGGCGCCCCTGATCCTTCTTTTAATGAGTGCAATTAATTTACTTCCCTTTCCCACCGAAGACACGATGACCGCTGAGAAGATTCCAAAGCCACCAGGTTTATAGATACGGGTAATTAAAAAAAAAAAAAAAAGAACAGGGCTGGCCTTGGAGGTAGCACAGCAGGGGTCAAGGCCGGGGTCTGCGGGGTCAAGACCTTGATTAGGTCAAGCAAGGCCGGGGTCTGCACCTAATCCCTGGAAGCCTTGGCAAAGTCACATTATCTTCCTGAGCCTCCCTTTTCTTGTCTATAAATGGGATCAGTGCCCTCAGCCTACAACATGAAAGAAAATGCACTGAGTCAGACTCATTACGGCGCAGACCTCACATCTCAGGACAGGGGGGGAAACACTTTGTGCCCATGGGTCCTCACCTCCCTGGTCTCTCACTTCCCCCCTGGGAGTTGCACTTGGGCCCTGATGCTCCCCCTGGGAGTTGAGTTAAGGCTGCATCCATTTCTACCAGACCTCCATCCAATCTCCTCAGATGAAATCTCTGCTGTCCCTAAAGAAAACACTAGAAGAAATAGGGGAAACATTGCCCTGTCCTACCGAGGCAGTTAGAGACCAGGGGGACCAGGCCCAAAGGGTAAACATCACGCACGTGGAGCACTTGATGTCGGCTCAACAGCCCACCTCTTAGAGAGAAGCAGGATGCGGGCCCACACACAAGCAGAACTTAACACGCAGGATCGGCTCCAAAAGCCGCCAATGAGCTGCCTGAGTGGCCTTCCAATATCAACCAATCAGGACGAGACTCTTCTGACCAATCAGAACGAGGCCCTTTCAGCCAATCAAAATGAGGCATTTTCCCCCTCTCCCTCCCCTTATTAGCATATGGGACGTGTAGTCCGAATTTTCTCTACTTAAACAGAACCTCGGCTAGCGTGTGCCTTTTATTCTGGGGTCTAGGTGCGTTCCATGAGAACGTTCTTCGTTGGCCGCAAGAATCTGACTCCGGTAACACTACCCTAAAACTTTATGTTCATAGCTTTTGTGAGAGAGTGGGAAGGTTTTGATTATAATTTATGTTGTTCTGATGAATTGAAGGGCTCATTAAAAAAAATTTTTTTTTGAAGGGCTCATTAAAATTTTTACCAGACAGGCTTTGCTTTCCATTATTCACTTTTTCTTTTTTTCTTTTTTTTCTTTTTTTGGCTATTATTTGGATAATCTTTAGTGTTTTTATTTTTTAATTATTATTATTTTTTATTTATTATTGGGAAACAGCGAGAGAGACAGCATGAGCATAGGAGGGGCAGAGAGAGAGGGAGACACAGAATCCAAAGCAGGCTCCAGGCGCTGAGTTAGCACAAAGCCCCATGCGGGGCTCGAACCCACGAGCGGTGAGATCATGACCTGAGCCGAAGTCTGACGTTCAACCGACTGAGCCACCCAGGCGCTCCTCTTTCGTGTTTTTCAAAATCATTGACTAATTTTCTCCATAAGGTGTTTGCGCCCAGTTTCTTATTGTTCAAATGTGCCTATTGTGGTCATTTTAAGACTGTAGGACACCCCTCCCATCAAGAGATGGAGTCTACATTTGCCTCTACTAGATTCTGCACAGACTTGTGGCTGTTTTGATCGAACGTATGATGGAAGTGATGACTTCCAAAGTTACGAACATATGACTTTTTTGTGACTCCCAAAGCTATGTCGTCAACAGCCATGACGATTCTTTCATATTCACTAGAACATGTGCTCTTGAAGCCCAGAGATGCCATGTCAGAGTCCTTCACATGGAAAAGGCCACTCTGCTCAAATCCAAGCTGAGCTTATCCTTAATCCATCTCAGCCCACCCATAATACATGTGAGGGAAGTGGCCATCTTAGAAATGGACCCTCCCTGCCATCAAATCCTCTCCAGAGCCTTCAGACAGAGGGGAGCAGTGAAGAGCCGTGCCCACAGTTCCCCTTCCAAATTCCTGACGAGTAAGATCCATGGGCATAATAAAATGGTTGTTCTTTAAAACCATTGGGTTTTGGGGGCGCCTGGGTGGCTTAGTCGGTTAAGCGTCCGACTTTCGCTTAGGTCATGATCTCGCGGTTCGTGGGTTCGGGCCCCGCGTCGGGCTCTGTGCTGACTGCCAGCTCAGAGCCTGGAGCCTGTTTCAGTCTGTGACTCCCTCTCTCTCTGACCCTCCCCTGCTCACACTGTCTCTCTCTCTCTCTCCTAGAAATAAATAAAAACATTAAAAAAAAATTAAAACCATTGGGTTTTGGGTGGTTTGCCAACACAACAGTAGATAACAGGAACCCCTGGAATGTTTTTTCTACCCTTTTATTTTCAAGAGTTTTATGTTGGTTTGTTGTGTCTCTATAAACACCCTGTTCAGGTCATTCCTTTTTCCAATCGGAGTCTCAAGATCAGGTTCCTTAGGAGGGACTCGGAGCCTCCAACAGTGAATGTGTATGCACACTAACGCCCCAAAACGCGCTGCGGGTTGTTCTACCTTTAGACCCACGTCTTGTCTGCCCATCCTTCTTCTAAGACCTCTGGCACCAGGTTTTCTCTGGTTAATTAGTGCAGAGCTTTAACCACCCCCATCTGCATCCCCTTTCCCCAGATGCTAGTAGCTCCCCGACCTCCCGGTCACCTACCAGACCTGCTTCTGACCAGGGAAACTTTAAAGTTCCCTTCAGAACCTTGCAGCCTAAACGAGCAGGTCGCAGTGATGGGTGGAGGAGGTTACCATGGAGACAGGTCCAAGGAATGAGGCTCGGGCGGGAGGGAGGGCCGGGACGCGGCTTCCGATTGGCTCAGCGGGCGCGCAGCGTTCTCCGGGCGCACATGCGCAGTGGCGCTGAGGCGAGGTCGCGGTGGAGCCGAGGCGCGGCGCGTTCCGGCCCAGGCTTCTCAGGAGCGGCCTGGAAGGTGCGGCTCCCGGCCGAGACACGTCGTGCTTTCCGGGTTAGGGAAGTGGCGGAGCCAGAGGCCCCTCTGCAGCGCGGGACCGAGCCCGCCACGCAGGCGCCCGCGCCTCCGCCGCCATTGTTGCCCCGGGCCTCTCGGGCCGCTCCGGCTGCGCGTCCGCCGGGTCCCCGCGACAGGTAATGATGTCGGGGGCGCCGGGCGCGAGTGTCCGCGCGGTTAAGCCGCTGCCCCTGCCGGTCCACGCCCGGGGGCGGAGGCGAAGGCAGACACGGGGCGGAGGCTGCTGTGGGGGCCCGGTCCCAGCTCAGCGCGTCGCCAGGTCCCCCCTTCCCCCGCTGTCCGTGACTCCCCCGGCCGAAGAGGAGTTAGGGACACCGGACCGGGTAGGGGAGGTGACGGGCGAGGCCCGCAAGTCTCCCCTGCAGGGCCTGGTATAACACTTGGCTTTGGTTCCGCGACGGAGCTTTGAGGAGGGCTCAGAACTCGGGCCCGCGGACAGGTGTCGTCCGAGCTGCAGGTCAGGCCTGTTCTGAGGTTTTCTTCGGGAATTCTGGTTTCATATTTAATCATAAGGAATTGTCTCTCGTAGAAGCATTTGAAAGGGCTTCAAATGACACCAGTCTCTTTTATATTTTTTCCAGTGCTACCTACCGGCTAGGCTCCCAGCCCTCTGATAGCAAAAAGCTAGAATACTGTGGCATTTATATGCAAAGCAGGCAAATGGCTCGCCCTTTTTTCCTTGACAGTTTCCTTGGGAACCTTGAGCACTTTATTAAGAAGGCATTCTCCCCGTTTGTTCCAAGTACTTAAAAGATTTGCCCTGTTGTTCTCGAGAGGTATTTCCGTTTCTTTAGGGCTTCTGAAGTAACATCAGAAAAATACTGAAGCTTTCTTTCCCCCTCTGTGATTTCATTTGTGTTTCAACAAGTTAGAAGTTTGTTTGATCTGTTGTCTGGCTCATGATTCAGGTCTCTGCTTCTATTACCACCTTTTCTTTTTAATTCTTTTAAAGAAATATTTGTTTATTTTTGAGACACAGAGCATGAGCAGGGGAGGTGCAGAGAGAGAGAGGGACACACAGAATTGGAAGCAGGCTCCAGGCTCTGAGCTGTCAGCACAGAGCCTGACGTGGGGCTCGAACGCAAGAGCTGTGAGATCATGATCTGAGCCGAAGGTGGAGGCTCAACCGACTGAGCCACCCAGGCTCCCCTCTCTTACCACCTTTTGATGTCAGTCCCAGCCCCTGCCCCCAAGAGGTTGCATTTATGCTACAATTCTAAGGATGTAGGGGAGGAAGACCAAGGTAAAGTGTGTGTGTGTGTGTGTGTGTGTGTGTGTGTGTGTATGTGTATGTATCTGTGCGCACCGAGTAGGCTATCCCTGCTGGTATTATGTGCATAGCAGAGAGCACCAGGAGTTCTTGACTTTGTGCTCTGTTCTTGTGTTTCAGGGTCTCTTAACCATCCCTGCAAGTTCTGGGCTCCGAATTTGTAACTAAGGCCACTGACTCTACCTTGACCTTGTTCTGCCCCTGGCTGCAGTAGCCCTTGATAGAATGACTCTGTGGCTCTAGCATGAGACTTCAAGCAGTTGGCTCACTACTGGAGAAATAAAGGAGACTGCCAGACTGACTCTCCCGTCTGTAGCCATGTTCTCCCCATGCAAGAGGACGACCAGTTCTTCACGCTCCCAAATCCTTCTAATGTGGAAGCCGGACAAGGCTCAGAGTGGACCCCACAATGGGGAGAAGGGAACCCACGCTTTGAGACTCTTGCGTGACACGGAGACGTGTCGGCAGAATTTTAGGAATTTCCCATATCCAGACCTAGCCGGTCCTCGAAAGGCATTGAATCAACTCCGAGAGCTCTGCCTGAAATGGCTGAGACCTGAGATTCGCTCAAAGGAACAAATCTTGGAGCTGCTGGTGCTAGAGCAATTCCTGACCATCCTGCCTGGGGAGGTTAGGACGTGGGTGAAGTCCCAGTACCCAGAGAGCAGTGAGGAAGTGGTGACTCTGGTGGAGGATTTGACACAGATTCTAGAAGAGGAAGGTGAGGATTGTAGGGCAGAGAGGGGAGGAGTCCTGGGTGGTTAGGGAAGACACCCAGCATTGTCACAGAGCAGCGCTTTCAAGACACCGGGGAGAGCAGAGCTCAGTGAGTGAGAACACACTCCAATGTGAGCCTCAGAGTCCTGCTGGGTCTGCCCCTTCCAGACTGCTGGAGACTGCCCCCCCCCCCCCCCACTACCCAGTGTCTTAAAACAGTGACCAAACTACCCCTGTGTGAGCTTTCAGGAATTTTACCTGCAGAGGTTTGAACCGTTCTGCAAAGAAATCATTTGCTTTGTGAATCCGGTTTTACAATAACATGCTTGCAAAAAGGCAGAAAGGGGTCCAGAAAACATTTCCTTGTTAAGAGGCAACACACAAAATTTGCATCACGTGAAGCTTTAGTAGAACGTTGGGAATTTGGTACATATCCTTAGCAGCCCCAGAACACACTTGTTTTTGAAGCCTGGATGGATCCGCCCTTCCCTCTGCTGCTTTGAAGTACAGGTGCTGGTTTTGGTTTCTTTCTCATTTCTCACTGTAGGGAAGTGTGGGCATCTATTTGGTGAAGAATTTCCTAGGCGGTTCAAACAGGACTAATCTCCATCATGGTCTCCCTTCTTCCGTAGCTGCTCCTCAGAATTCTGCCCTTCCCCAAGAGACCCCAGAGGAAGAACCCAAAGGAAGGCCTCCTTTCCAGTCAGGATGGTTAAATGACTTGGTGACCAAAGTAAGTGTTGGTTTCTTCTATGATTTTAAAATGGCTTATTAGAGGTGTCTGTGTGAGGACGTTTTCTGTCCTGGCCCTGTGACTTCTTTGCCCCCAAAAGCCCAATCTAGGACTTAAGCATCAGTTTCTCTCTTTAAACCCACCTGGGTCTGTTAAGGTAAGTGACCGCCCTGTGTAGGAAATAGGCTTCCGTGACCTTCCCCTGATATGCCTGTCCTCAGTCTGACTGTAAGGCAGCAACACTGCATAGAGGTTAAGGGACTGACTTCCACAGCCAGATGATCAGATTTAGTTCCTGGTTCTGAACCTATGACTTGGGGCAAGATACCTGACCACACTTGGCCTGGATTATTAAACTCTAATAAATAGAATATACCTGTTAGACTGTGAGGATTAAACACTATGCGACTTGCAGTTAGCCTGGATTACGGTAACCCATCAAGAAGCAATAGTTGCTAATATTACTTTTCTCATTAACAAGGAATTAAAGGCCGTATGTTTTGTGGTGTTACTCTTGATCGTGAGTCTGTGTTCTACCAGGCCATCTTAAGAGAAAGTTTTACTATAAGAATACACATCTGACACTGGCAGCCAGAGTAAAATTATTATTCATAGATTAAATGATTGTTTACCTAGAAACCCTAAGAAAATCAAGGGGGAAACTGGGAAACAACAGAATTTGAGTCAGATGATTACTACAGAACATGACATGAAAATCACTCTAAGGGGTAGCTGGCTCAGTTGGTACAGCATACAACTGTTGATCTCAGGGTCATGAGTCTGAGCCCCATGTTGGACATAGAGCTTACTCTAAAAGAAAAAGAAAAAAAAAATCACTTGGGGCACCCAGGTGTCTCAGTGGGTTAAGTATCTGACTTAGATAATGATCTCACGGTTTGTGAGTTCGAGTCCTGCGTTGGGCTCTGTGCTGACAGCTCAGAGCCTGAAGCCTGCTTCAGATTCTGTGTCTCCCTCTCTCTTTCTGCTCCTCCCCCACTCTGTCTCTGTCTCTCAAAAATAAACGCTAAAAAAAAAAAAAAATCACTTTCATACATATACATTAAGATCAGGCAGATGATAAGATACAACGAAAGATTCCATCCACAGGGGCAACTGGGTGGCTCAGTCAGTTAAGTGTTGACTCTTGGTTTCGGCTCAGGTCATGATCTGATGGTTCATGGGTTCGAGCTCGGGGCTCTGTGCTTCTAGCGACAAGCCTGCTTGGGATTCTCTGTCTTCCTCTCTCTGCCCCTCCCCTGCACACACACACACTCTCTCTCTTTCTTTCTCTCTGTCTCTCTCAAAATAAACTTAAAAAAAAAAGATTCCATGCAGCTTTCCCCACCACCAGAATTTAAGGTATCTAGTACTAAACACACTATAAATTTTGTAGTACGTCCATGCCAACTATCATTCCATAAGACGTAAAAGAAGTCTTAAATATTGTAAATTGTCTGTTCTCCCTAAATTATAAATTGAAGATGTAATTTGAAAACTGTGTATAATTTTTTTGAGACACATAAAGTTCATTTGAAAGATGTGTAAGTGTAATCAGTTTTATTTACCAAAAGGAAGAAAAAGAGCAAAGAGGAATACGAACCTTACCAGATTGAGACATGTATCCACAAGTATAACAGTTCAACCGTATGGGTTTTGGTCCCAATTTTAAAGATTTTTTTTTTAATGTTTATTTATTTTGAGAGAGAGAGCTGGAGGTAGGGCAGAGAGAGAATCCAAAGCAGGCTCTGAGCTGTCAGAACAGAGCCTGATGCGGGGCTCCAACTCCCCAACTGTGAGATCATGACCTGAGCCGAAATCAAGAGTTGGACATTTTTTTAAAAAATATTTTTATTTATTTCTAGGAGAGAGAGAGAGAGCGTGAGCAGGGGAGGGTCAGAGAGAGAGGGAGATACAGACTCTGAAATAGGCTCCAGGCTCTGAGCTGGCAGTCGGCACTGAGCCTGACGCGGGGCTCGAACCCACGAACCGCGAGATCATGACCTAAGGGAAAGTTGGACGCTTAACCGACTAAGCCAGCTAGACATCCCAAGAGTTGGACATTTAATAGTCTGAGCCACCCAGGTGCCCCTGAAGATTTTGTTTTTAGGTAATAGCTACACCCAGCTCTACCTACTGAGCCAGCCGGGCGCAGTCCCAATTTCATTTTGAAAAGGAAGTAAGGGCTCTGCATTTCATTGTAGGGCACACAAATACAGCTTAAAATTTCAAATTATAGCACAGTGAATTTTTTAAGAGTCTTTTTTTGAAAGAGACAGCATGCACACTCGTGTGAGAAAGGACGGGGCAGAGGAAGAGAGAGAGAATCTTCAGCAGGCTCAACGCCCAGCACGGAGCCCCACACAGGCTCGATCTCACAGTCGTGAGATCATGACCTGGGTAGAAAGCAAGAGTTGGAGGCTCAACTGACCGAGCCCCCCAGGCACCCCCCTGACACACTGAATTCTTGAGTTAAAGCTCGAAAAGCACAACCATTCAAGTGTGTCGCTTTTGTAAAGCCCTTTCTGCTTTAAGCGCATGCCCCGTGCCAGCTGGAAACGGACGACGACTCCTGCTGTAGCGTCAGACTTCCCCGTGGGAGCGTGCAGGTGCTGTCGTCCGTAACTCGGCTGAGGGTTTAGCTTGATGACCCTTAGGGTCTTCCTGAAGCTCGGGATTCTGCGGTTGCCCTCAGCGCACACATGCCCGGCGTTTTCACTATCCTCCTCCCCCGGTTCTGGAACCAGTTCTGTTGGATGTTTTAGGAGTCCATGACATTCAAAGACGTGGCTGTGGATGTCACGCAGGAGGACTGGGAGATCATGCGTCCCGTGCAGAAGGAACTGTACAAGACTGTGACGCTGCAGAACTACTGGAACATGGTTTCTCTGGGTAAGCGCCACCCTCGCCCGCCCCTGCTGGCATGCCCACCAAGGGTCTTCTGTCCTGCGTCGATAAAATGGGTCGCCCCTAACGTACTTGGCTATGAGTAGGGCCTGGAGGTGAGTGTGCTCATCCCATTCGGGCACGGAAGTGTTTTCCCTTTTCCCAAATAAAAAAGTGTCTAAGTGAAAGATCACTGAAAACCGTGATGCCCAGCCTCCCCGGGCCTCCACCCAGCGCTGCTCCCTCCTTGCCCGTTTCCTACTCTCCTGTGATCTCCTCCCGCCCTGATCTCTATGCACATATCCTCTTGGGTGGCAGGAAATTTCTGTCCTAGCTCTGAAAAGGACAGTGACCTAATGCTCCGTTGTTTTCCCATAGAAGTAGAAGTCAGGTAAGCAAATTCGAACAGCTGTTTATTTCCAGGATAAAACTCCTTCCGTTCCTCCTGAACAGGACTGACCGTGTACCGACCAACGGTGATTCCCCTGCTGGAGGAGCCGTGGATGGTGATAAAGGAAATCTTAGAAGGCCCTAGTCCAGGTGAGAGCACAGCTGCATGAGATGGTTTGTCCTCAGAGCCTGACTAAGTGCAGTGGGACCTGTTCTTTAACCATGGCCAAGGCCGTCTCCACAGAGGCCTCCCAGCCCGTCAAGAGCCCTGAGCTGTTGGGTGCTGCTCCCTGAGGGGTGCCATGTTCAGGAAGAGGTTCTCCTGCGTCTCTCAGTTTATCCTTCTCCGTGACCCCTGGGCCCCGTCCCTGGCTTTGTGTGAGGCTTCTACTGTGCCATCGTCCCCACGCTCTTTTCTTCTGTTAAAAATTAATTTATTTGAGAGAGAGCAAGCAGGGGAGAGGCAGAGAGAGAGAGAGAGAGAGAGAGAGAGAGAGAATCCCAAGCAGGCCCTGCACCATCAGTACAGAGTGCAGTGCGGGGCCCAGTCCCACGAACTATAAGATCATGACCTGAGCCTGAATCCAGAGTTGAACACTGAGCAGAGTGAGCCACCCAGGTGCCACTGCTTCCCTCTGTTTTAAGCATGCATGAATGTCCCTATGGTTTTTAAGTTTCACACCTTTTTAAGTTTCTTTCATTCTGTTTCAGCAACAAACCCCTGTAGCCTCCTGCCTCCACTTTGCTAACTTATTCTTTATTATCTAATTTAAAAAAGTATATTCTGGGGCACCTGGGTGGCTCAGTTGGTTGAGCATCTGACTTTGGCTCAGGCCATGATCTCACGGATCGCGGGTTCAAGCCTTGCGTCGGGCTCTGTGTTGACTGCCAGCTCAGTCTGGAGCCTGTCTTTGGATTCTCTATCTCCCTCTCTCTCTGACCCTCCCCTGCTCACGCTGTCTCTCTCTCTCAATAAATAAAATATTAAAGTATATATATATGCAGAAGATTCAAAAAGATTCTCTCGTATAGCACATTCACCCACTTCCTACACGCCCAAGCACCCAGCCACAGGTGCTTGTTTCTAGTTGTTTCTGTTCAGGTGTTTTGTTTGCATATCAAGGCAATATAAAAATGGCTTCTCCCCAGGGTGCCTCGGTGGCTTAGTCAGTTAAGCATCTGACTTCGGCTCAGTTCATGATCTCGCGGGGCCGGGAGTTTGATCCTAATCCCTGTGTCGGGCTCTGTGCTGACAGCTCAGAGCCTGGAGCCTGTTTCAGATTCTGTGTCTCCCTCTCTCTCTGCCCCTCCCCTGCTTGCCCTCTGTCTCTCTTTCTCTCTCTCAAAAATAAACATTTAGGAAAAAAAATTTTTTTGTAATGTCTTCTAACAGAGATGGTAGCAAACTACACACAGTTTGTACTTTGCTTTTGTTTATTTAAAAGTTTATGTTGGGGCACTTAGGGGGCTCAGTCAGTTGAGTGTCTGACTCTTGATTTCGGCTCAGGTTCAGATCCTGGGGTCGTGGGATCGAGCCCCACCTTAGGGTTCACACGTGGAGCCTGCTTGAGATTCTTTCTCTCTCCCCCCTTCTGTCTCTCACCCCTGCTCGAGCTCACTCGCTCACTCGTTCTTTCTGTCTCTCGAGAAAAAAAATTTTTAAAAAGTTTATCTTGAGAAGTGTTCCAAATGAGGATATGAAGAACTTCCTCGTTCTTTCTGTTTTTACTGTCTGCACCACGTTTTATCATGTGTCTCCTAACTTATCGAACCAGTTTCCTGTGGATGGGCTTTTTGGTGTCCCCATCCCTTCCCTCCCGCAAGAGCTTCCAACCTACAGAAAAGTTGCAGAATCAGTACATTGAACACCTGCATAATTTTCACCGGGAACCACCAGCTACCATTATTTAGCCACTTCTGCTTTTTATCTCTCCATGCGTGTGCGCGCGCGCACACACACACACACACACACACACACACACACACACACACTTTGTGTTTGCAAAGAACCATCTGAAAGTTAGTTGTTGCAGGGATCATGACTTCCCCCCTATGTATTTCTGCATGTTTCTCCCAAGACCATGAACATTTTTCTACACAGGCGCATCCTTCTCTCCGCCCCCCCCCCCCACCAAATGTTCCTCATTTATACAAGAATGTCATCTAATGTATAGTCCAATATTCAGACTTCCGTCATTGTCCCCAAACATCATGCAGATTTTCCCCCATTCCAGGATCTCCTATCCAGGAATCCTATGCTCAGGGTGCCTGTTGGTTGAGCATCCGACTTCGGCTCAGGTCATGATCTCATGGTTCTTGGGTTCGAGCCCCACATCGGGCTCTGTGCTGACAGCTAGCTCAGAGCCTGGAGCCTGCTTCCGGATTCTGTGTCTCCCTCTCTCTCTGCCCTTCCCCTGCTCACGCTCTGTCTCTCTGTCTCAAAAAATAAACATTTAAAAATTTTTTTAAAAAAGAATAGTTCTTCCTCCTACCTCGTTTTTATGTGTACGGATCACTAGAGACTAATAGAATTTTTCCAACTTCAGACTGTTATTAGTCCACTGATTCCCAGTTTGTTTTGTTTTTTGTTTTTCATGCTCATCTGTCCTCTGTTTGGGTAATAGGAGCCCTTCAAACCAAGTCCAGTGTCCTTTTCACAGGTCCCCATTAGTCTTTGATCCTTCGCTGGCTTTCTAGCACAACAAGATGTTCTTTAGACTCACCTTGTGCCTGTCTTACACCTGGAGTCTCTCCAGAGAACCCTGGTTCATTTTGATAGGGAGCAGGACGTGGGCAGGAAGTGTGCTCACTACCACGAATACCACGGTTTCCAGTGGGTAGGTCTAGGAAGTGTACGTGTGTGTGTGTGTGTGTTTCTCAATTGTGAGTTCGTGCTGGTAACTCTGATTGATGCCCAACACCTCAAGGCTATTCCACCTTGTTTCTGTTTTCTTTTCTGTACAGTGAACAACCTGGCTCAACAGCATTAGTATGTACTGATTCGCCCTGTCGTGTAACACACAGAAAAATGGTTTCAGGATCATGTCAGTATCCCTACCGATAAAAACTTTCTGTGTAATGTTCAAAATTTCTTCAAAGTCCTTTCTGTCCTTAAAATATGTCCCACTAAGGGTATAGAGAATACTAGATTCAAAAGTTCCTTCAGTTCTTTCCTTCTGGCTATGTTAAGGGTTTTATGTACAGCTTAAGGATTTGTTTGATTCTGTTTGTGTTCAATTTTAGTGTTCTCTTGTTTTCTGCTTTTTAATCTGCCATTTTTGAGTATGAAAAACATTAACTTGGTTCAGAGGTGAAAACTGTAGAAAGGTATATACTCCCATCCCTCCTACCCTGTTCCCATCTACTCCATATTTATTTCTGGTTTCTCTTTGCAAATAGAAATCATAAAGATACTCTTACATCTGTATACAAGAGAAGTGCACTATACTCTTGATTCTTGCTTTTCTATTGCTTTTTTTCCCCCCTAAGGCACTGACTTCTAATATGTGTTATCTTACCTGGTTATTAGGTATTTTAAGGGTCATACTTTTTAAAAAAATTTTTTAAATGTTTTATTTATTTCTGAGAGAGAGAGGCAGCATGAGCAGAGGAGGGTCGGGGGTGGGGTGGGGTGGAGGAGATACAGAATCAGAAGCAGGCTCCAGGCTCCGAGCCAGCTGTCAGCACAGAGCCTGATGTGGGGCTCGAACCCACGAACCGTGAGATCATGACCTGAGCCGAAGTCAGACGCTTAACTGACTGAGCCACCCAGGCGCCCCTAAGGGTCATACTTTTTAAAAAAATTTTTTAAATGTTTTATTTATTTCTGAGAGAGAGAGGCAGCATGAGCAGAGGAGGGTCGGGGGTGGGGTGGGGTGGAGGAGATACAGAATCAGAAGCAGGCTCCAGGCTCCGAGCCAGCTGTCAGCACAGAGCCTGATGTGGGGCTCGAACCCACGAACCGTGAGATCATGACCTGAGCCGAAGTCAGACGCTTAACTGACTGAGCCACCCAGGCGCCCCTAAGGGTCATACTTTTTAAAAGCTAATTCTTCTCATAATTTATAGCAGAATGACCTATATATACCTATAGCACAGTAAATTCTTTGTGGAATGATTTTGGCACACTCTATACACTGAAAAAACATGCATAACATAATGGAAATGAGCCTCAACTAGAAGTCGGTAGTCTTCTGGAAGGTACTGCCAGCCTGGGACCAGGTTGGTTTTTTTTTTGTTTTGTTTTGTTTTTAATGTTTGTTTATTTTTAAGAGAGCGTGTGCACGAAGGGCAGAGAGGGAGGGAGACACAGAATGTGAAGCAGGCTCCAGGTTCTGAGCTGTCAGCACAGAGCCTGACACGGCGCTTATTCTCACGAACCATGAGATCATGACTTGAGCTGAAGTTGGACATTTAACTGACTGAGCCACCCAGGCGCCCCTGGGGTCACTTTAATTTGAGCCTGAGAAGTTTTTTGGATTGCGTTTCAGGTAGCATGCATTGGGCCTATAAATCCACAAGATGGATAGTTTATAGTTAGGTATTTTAGGAGGAGAATTTTCTTCCTCCAAAGAGCACCAAGACTGAGAAAAACAAGTTCCTTTTCACCTTTTGTAGAAGTGAGGGTTTTTTCTTAAGTTTTGTTTTATTTTTCTAGCCAGTCCATGAGCAGAGTATAATCCTCTGTGCTCATGAGTCCTGTCGGTGCCCTCCGCCCTCCCCCGCTGCACCCCTTATTAGGCCTCAGGCTTTGTGTTCTGGCCCCTGGGCCCCTTGCACCCTCCAAATGGAAGTGTAAGGTCGTTAACCAGATTGAGGAGCTATCTCGTCTTTGTCACTTGCTGATCTCCTGTCTCCCTGTCTTTGCTTGATTTTTGGCCTCTGAGGATTTTCCTTTCTTACCAGCATAGAGATACGTAATAAGTTGAACCTTTGGTTTGGAAACCTGAGTAGTCATACTTCAGGAAACGTAAATTCTGATACTTCACAAACAGTAGTGTTGTTGGTCTTCACTGGCTGTTCCTGTCTCGGAATTTTTTTTTTTTTTTTTAAATGTTTTATTTATTTCTAGGAGAGAGAGAGAAAGACAGCATGAGCAGGGGAGGGTCAGAGAGAGAGGGAGTCACAGATTGAAACAGGCTCCAGGCTCCGAGCCGGCAGTCAGCACAGAGCCCGACGCGGGGCTCGAACCCACGAACCGCGAGATCGTGACCTAAGCGAAAGTCGGGCGCTTAACCGACTAAGCCACCCAGGCGCCCCTCCTGTCTCGGAATTTTGATAGTTCTTTATCCAGGAACTTCTTTAGTTCTTTATGCAGGACCTATAGTCATTCTTTCAGATTCTGCTCCAGTCCTGCCTCCTCGCTGAAGCTTTCATTGATTACCTAAGTCAACACTTATCTCATCTGCTAGAAGCATTGCACCATTCTTTGGCCCTATTGACCAGACACTTACCACTTCCAACCAGCCCTTTCTGGTTAAATACATATATTTAAGCAATGTTTAATAGCATCAGTTTTTAAATTTCCAATAAAATGATTGATTTTAAGATTTATATTTATTATAGCAATTTCTTCAGGGTCCTGTGATCCAGCCTTGTTTACGCTTGTTACTGCTTTAGTATTTACTTTTCAGGTACATGGTACGCTCTGCCATAGGCTGTCTGATTGCATAGAATCAGAATTCATCTCAGCTTCTGGTACTCTTATTTGTGTGTGTATGTATGTGTTTGCGTGCGCGCGTGCACACACCTGTACGTATACAATTCCTTACCATTCTCATTTTGTTCTTTTGGAGGGGAGAGTGACAAATCCTGGTTTGAGAGAGTTTTTAAATATTTTTGTTACGTAAAAATAATACAACTACAGTTATACTAGCACTGAATAGCAATAAAAGTTACGTAGCCAATTTATTGAAAACTAGAAAATATTTTTTAAAAATCTGTAACCTTGTTAACACATTTGATTGCTACAGATGTCAGTACATTTGATTGCTTTGTCTAGTTCCAGTGCATTTTCATGCAAGTTATGATACTGCTTTTTTCATTTAGCATTACTCCGAAGCATTTTCTAAAGTCAACTGTGATGTTTGTGTTTGACTCAAAGTAATAAAAGTCATTTGTAAATTCAGTCAGTACAGGAAGGCAGGTGAAATATTTGTCCACCTCTCCCATTACCAGGATTTTCACCCCTTAGATTATTACTATCTATGTATATGTGTCTATATTACGTATAGCATATCCTTACATAGAGTGTGGGTCTCGCTCTGCATAATATGTCCTCCACACCCTTATCCCTACGTATCCATGTATGTGAGCCTACCTAGTTATTTTTCTCAGTTATCAATATTCCATATCCCTCACTCTCATCCTTTATTGATTGATGGCAGATATCTTTTTTTTTTTTTTTTTTTATTTCTAGGAGAGAGAGAGATTGAGCGTGAGCAGGGGAGGGTCAGAGAGAGAGGGAGTCACAGACTGAAACAGGCTCCAGGCTCCGAGCTGGCAGTCAGCACAGAGCCCGACGCGGGGCTCGAACCCACGAACCGCGAGATCATGACCTAAGCGAAAGTCGGACGCTTAACCGACTAAGCCACCCAGGCGCCCCAGATATCATTTTTAATGACTGTATATGATTCTATGGAACGGGTATATTTGTAAGTTTTTTTTATGTTTATTTTTGAGAGAGAGAGAGAGAGCGAGAGTGAGCACGTGTGGGGGAGGGGCAGAGAGAGAGGGAGACACAGGATCTGAAGCAGGCTCTGGAGCTTAACCCCGTGAACTGTGAGATCATGGCCTGAGCTGAAGTCAGGCACCTCATTTGTAAGGTTTTTATACCTTGATCTACATCTTAGAAAATTTCTGAACTCCCCAGTACCACGTTTGCTATATTATAAAATCCATATTCAATTACATTTCATTACATAATTCTTAATATTTGAAAGTTCTGTATTTTCGACCTGATTGAGAAAAAGGTGCTATAATTTAAATTTGTTTTACACCATCCTGCCGGAGACCATAGGGGTCAGTACATTTGATTGCTTTGTGGCCAGGTTTGGGGGTCAAGGATTTGTTTTCTTTGTTTGTTTGCTTCATTTTTGTGTGTACGTGTATGTTTTCATTTGGTTCACCTTTTTATAACAAATTATTGTCATTTATTTCACCAATTCAGTTGAGTGTCCACCATATTGTATCTTGGGCCATTTTCTGAAAGAAACATATAAGAAGCATAAGCCATTTCCAGAGTTTGCGTCTAAGTTGGAAATATAAGAAACACACAAAGTTGTGAGTAATAATGTAAGGTCAAGTGCTGACATGGCCCCAACATGATATATGATTGAATCATGAGACTGCTGATATCTCAGCCATATTGACGTACAGAAAGGCAAGTTCATATGATTCAAGCTAATTTGTACTTTAGGATTCTTAGAAGGACAAACAGGAGCTGGGCCGTACCATTTTTTTAATGGGTAGAGAAGTTACCTTAAGAGAATGCCTAAATCTGGTATTCACATGGCACCTATAGGAGGCCATGAGGAAGTAGCTTAAAGTTACGTGGGGAATTTAAATATCAAGTTAAGCTAAATATGAAGTTTGGTAGAAGATGCAGTAGAACAGGAAAGGCTGGATTATGTCGGGACTGACTAGGTCAAGTGGAGGTATTTTGAAATTTGCAGACTTTTCTCCCTTAAGCCACTGGTCCTCAAACGTCAGTGAACAGGAGAACCACGTGGAGGGCTCCCTAAAACAGACTGTGCGGCCCCATCCCCAGAGTGTCTGAGGCGGCTTGTCTGGATGAGGACCAGTGTAACCGATTCCCAGCTGATAGTGATGCTTTTGCCGCCGGTCCGGGACTGTGCCTTGAGAACTATTACCAGGGGAGATTTACTGGAGATGCTGAAGCATCGAGAGCACTCCATGACATTGCCCTTGGAATATTATGTAGGATCGTGCAGAGCAGGCTGCGAGGAGTTAATGAGAGTGAGCACCTACTTCATACGAATCAGTCCGCAAAGTGATGCCATGTTACCCTGCGTCTTATCCACTGTTTTCACTTCTCTTAGTCCTGTCACCGGACCTAACCTATGTTACTACGCTGTGCCCATGGTGAATAGTGAGGAACCGCTCCTTTTTCAACAGTTTGGTCTTCCGGTTTTCTGCCCCTGTAGTTTTCTTTTCCCAAGCTTTTTTTTTTTTTTTTTTTTTTAAGATTTTATTTATTGAAGTGCCTGGGTGGCTCAGTTGATTGAGCACCCAATTCTTTTTTTTTAGATGATAATTTTGGGCTTTATTAAATGTTTTATTTATTTTTGAGAGACAGAAAGAAACAGCACAAGCAAGCGAGGGGCAGAGAGAGAAGGACACAGAGTCCGAAGCAGGCTCCAAGCTCTGAGCTGTCAGCACAGAGCCCGATGCGGAGCTCGAACTCACAAACTATGAGATCATGACCTGAGCTTAAGTCAGACACTTAACCAACCGAGCCACCCAGGTGCCCCAGCATCCGATTCTTGATTTCGGCTCTGTGATCCCACAGTTCATGAGTTCAAGTCCAGCATTGGGCTCTGACCTGACAGTTCAGAGCCTGCTTGGGATTCTCTCCCCCTCTGTCTCTGCTCCTCCCTACTCGTACTCTTTTTCTCTCTAAATAAAAGAATTTATAAAAATTTAAAAGTAAAGGGGCGCCTGGGTGGCTTAGTCGGTTAAGCTTCCGACTTTCGCTTAGGTCATGATCTCGCGGTTCGTGGGTTCGAGCCCCGCGTCGGGCTCTGTGCTGACTGCCAGCTCAGAGCCTGGAGCCTGTTTCAGAGTCCGTGACTCCCTCTCTCTCTGACCCTCCCCTGCTCACGCTGTCTCTCTCTCTCTCTCTCTCTCCTAGAAATAAATAAAACATTTAAAAAAAATTTTTTAAGTAAATATTTTATAATGAAATTAAAACAATTATAAAATTATAATAAAGTCTTTACTTATTTTTTTAGAGAGGTGAGGAAGAGGAGAGGGAGAGAGAGAATCTTAAGCAGGCTCCCACCCAGCACAGAGGCTAATGTGGGGCTCAGTCTTTCCACCCTGAGATCATGACCTGAGCTGAAATCAAGAGTCAGATGTTCAACCAACTGAGCCACCCAGGTGTCCCTCTCTTTTCCCAAAGAAAACTACCCTAAGTACCACATTGTGAGGTTGTCCGAGCCATAGTCGTTGTAGGCATCTTGTTCACATTCAGTATCTTCTTTATGTTTTGGCAGTTTTCTTTCTCCAAATAGAGGAAAACCTTTTATATTCTATATTCTTTTTATTTCAGAATGGAAAACAGAAGCCCAAGAGTGTACTCCAGTCACCAATACTCCTAAACTCACAAAGACTGGTACTCAGACCATCAAGTTGGAGGAACCAGATGATGATGACAGACTAGAGAGACAAGCAGCAGATCCCTTCAGGAAAATTCCCATTAGCAAGAGAGATTTCCCTTTGAAGCCCATCCTCTCACAAGAAGATGACCCTATGGAAGAGTATCTTAGTAAATATGATATATATAGAAATAACTTTGAAAAGCATTCAAACCTAATTATTCAGTTTGGTACCCAATCAGATAATAAAACTCTGTACGATGAAGGCAGGGCAACCTTCAATCACATCTCATACGGTATTGTACATAGAAAAATATACCCTGGAGAGAAGCCTTATAAATGTAATGTGTGTGGGAAAAAGTTTAGGAAAAACCCATCCTTCGTGAAACACCAAAGTACCCATGCCAAAGAAAAATCTCATGAATGTGAAGAATGTGGGAAAGAGTTTAGGCATATCTCATCCCTCATTGCACATCAGAGAATGCATACTGGAGAAAAACCATATGAATGCCACCAGTGTGGTAAAGCCTTCAGCCAGCGTGCACACCTGACCATACATCAGAGGATTCATACTGGAGAGAAGCCCTATAAGTGTGATGACTGCGGGAAAGACTTCAGTCAGCGCGCACACCTGACGATACATCAAAGGACACATACTGGAGAGAAACCATATAAATGCTTGGAATGTGGTAAAACCTTCAGCCACAGTTCATCACTAATTAATCATCAGCGAGTTCACACTGGTGAAAAACCTTATATATGCAACGAGTGTGGGAAAACTTTCAGTCAGAGTACACACCTTCTTCAGCATCAAAAAATACACACCGGAAAGAAACCATATAAATGCAATGAGTGTTGGAAAGTGTTTAGTCAGAGTACTTACCTTATTCGACATCAGAGAATTCATTCTGGAGAGAAGTGTTACAAATGTAATGAATGTGGAAAAGCTTTTGCTCATTCCTCAACTCTCATTCAACATCAGACTACTCACACTGGAGAGAAATCCTATATATGTAAAATATGTGGAAAAGCCTTCAGCCAGAGTGCAAACCTTACTCAACACCATAGAACGCATACTGGGGAGAAACCGTATAAGTGCAGCGTGTGTGGAAAAGCGTTCAGCCAGAGTGTACACCTCACTCAACATCAAAGAATTCATAATGGAGAAAAACCCTTCAAATGCAATATATGTGGGAAAGCATATAGACAGGGTGCCAATCTCACTCAACATCAGAGGATTCATACCGGAGAGAAGCCGTACAAGTGTAATGAATGTGGGAAAGCTTTTATTTATTCCTCATCACTTAATCAACATCAGAGAACTCATACTGGAGAAAGACCCTATAAATGTAATGAATGTGATAAAGATTTTAGCCAGAGAACATGCCTTATTCAGCACCAGAGAATTCACACAGGAGAGAAGCCCTATGCATGCCGTATATGTGGTAAAACCTTCACCCAGAGTACAAACCTCATTCAGCATCAGCGCGTTCATACAGGTGCCAAACATCATAATTAATGGATATGGTAGATGACTTCACTTAACTTTTACAGTTCATCCAGATTTTATTTTGTGCTCCGTTAAAATGTTATTCAAAAGAAGTGCAATATATGTTAGATATCACTCAACAGAAGTATCAGAATTAGTAATGTGGATATAAGCTACTTAATGTGTCATTTAAAAGAAAACTCTATTCACTTCTTAACCTTTTTTCTGATACCAGTTCAGTTCAATCCAGAGAGAAACCCTGTAAAAGTGAGAAGTACTCAAAAATCTGTAACTCGCCAACTCCTAGTGTATTTCAAGTACTTCTTAATGAGACCTTATGAATGTAACTTGGGAAAGCTTCCATTAAGTAGGGATTTCACACTAGCAAGTAATCTTGGGATAATTGAAAAAGCTGCTTTCGGGCCTTTATTACTTCCCAGCTTTGAAGCCTTAAATGCTTAAAGGGCTCCCTTCCCTTTTCCTATTATGCCATAACTGCCACGTGGAGCCAGTAGGCTTGCAAAATATATATAGTGGAAGGTATCTTAGTTTCTACGTGACAGCTGTTTAATTACAGTTTCCTTTAACTATTGAAATATTCAAGGAAGAGAAGTTTAATGAAAGACGATCTATTAGGATAACTAATGTATATATAACCCTTAGATGTGTACAGATTAAACAGGCAAAAATTAAACATCATTTTTAAATTCATCTTTAAAACATAATGAGCCTTAGTTTCACTAGGTTTTGACATCCGTCATCCTAAAGGAAAAAATAAAGTTACCATTTATTTTCCACTGGACTCCTACTAAAGAAGCTCTCTTGTGGCTATTTTGCCACAGAAAGTCCATTTCCATTGAGACCCATTTCTTGAGTGCCTGCTGTGCTCAGGGTCCAGACTTCCTAATTGAATCTTTTCAGGGCTTCGTCTTGTGCTGAAAACCACAGCCGGTTAAACAACAGAAAGCTTACTAAAGTAGTGAAATGTGACAAAGGACATGATCTTAACTAGTAAGTACTGTCCCAGAATGACCTAGGAAGCCTACTAAAATGGATTGGCAAATGCAGTCCCATATCCCAAGACCAAGAAGTAGTGAAAGCAGCTCTTTACATAATGTGAAGGAAAAGTAACAGAAAATAGGTTTAAGTTCTCTACAGAAAGTGGGTCAGGGAAGGAATCAAGGGTGAAGATTTAGCAGTGAAGAAAGAATACACAGGTAACTTACAACATGAACTGTCGTTGGACTTGGGTTACCTAAGAAGTAAGAGTGGCTAATTGAATAAGACCAAGTTGAGCCTGTTTAGAAGAAGAAACTAAAAATGAAGCAACTGATTTTAAAGGAATAATTGGAATCGGATCTTTTTCATACATATAAGTAAAATGGGGATTACTCTTAAAATGTCAGAAAACAAATTTACTGGAAAGAGCATTGATGCAGAAACTCTGATTGCAGTAATCATTATTAACTAAATTTGTGGGGTTCTAAACACCATAAAAGGAAAACAGTCAGCAATGCAAATAGAAATAGGTGAAAATACTATTCAATATCCACAGCATTCCACTATCAGAATATAAGACCATGTTCTGAGAGCTGAGATTTCATCTTGCTCTTAATTTGTTTCTTCAGTGCCTTGTGTATAGGTTGTGGTCAATATGTCAGTTGAATTAGTAAGTAGGTAAGTTAGAGTTGAGTAATAAGGTAGAATTAATGGATATGGAGAGAAGTTGGTTCAACTTAAAATACTTTGTTGTGCATACGTGCAAAGAATACTTAACAAATACTGGTCGTTCACTGGGTAATAGGAACTACTTAAAATTGAAGAATCAGAATTCCTCATCTTAACAGTGGGGGTGTTCGTAAAGAAATCGTGGGACATCTTTGCCCAAGAAGGTCTCCTGAGCTAGATGGAGAAAAATTGATACAAATTCTTGTGCCACAAATACCATTTTAAGCATATAATTGACCACTGCAGTTTCATTTGGATGTTCCTGTTGATAGCAAACATGTTACAGACAGGTGCCGTAGGAAAGACCTGGGGTGCTAGCATCTTCAAGGCTTTCTTGTTGAGTGTTTTCTTCAAGAAGCTACTGCTTTCCCTTGTCCTCACCTCTGCTAACCCTGATATCATGGAATCATCCTTCACAAAGTGTAGATTGTCCAGGTTGCATAATACTCCATAGTTGGTTACCATGTTAGAAATAACTGTTGTACTTAAGATGCGGTCTTTATTTATAATGCCACTTCAAACCTTACACAGCACTCTATCCCCTCCTGGCACAAATGTGTCAGGCATTGCGGTCCATAGCGCATTTCTTCGATTTAATTTGTATTTCCTGCCTATGTGAGTTTTATGTAAATAATGCATTTATAAAGTCTTCCACTGATAACACTGAGGCAACGGATGTCCTTAGAATAACAGAATAGTGGAGTCATGGATCTTTGTGTGTTTTTCCCACTTTTACACTTGTCTGATCCACATGTAATTCAAGGGTTGTTGTTTTTTTTTTTAGCAGATAGTCTTATTTTCCACAACTTTTTATTACAAAGATGTTGAAATACACAGAAAAGTTAATAATAAAATAAACTGTATATCTACCACCTAGCTTTAAAATTTTAACATTTTTTACTGAACAAGTGGAAAGTTATTTGGACATGACATTTCACCCCTGAATACTTCAGCATGCATGTCATAAAAAAAAGGACTTCACATTACCACGTACCATTACATACCTTGAAAAAGGAGTAAGAATTCTCTAATCTCTAATTCATCCATGTTTTAATTTTCCCTGTTCATCCTCTCAAGTTTCACACATTATGTTCAGTTATTATGTCTGTTTCATCTGTCTAGGCGTCTCCACTTCTGATTTCCTCGAGGACCTTTTTTTTTTTTTTTTAAGAGAGCAGGTCAGTTGTCGGATGTCTCACATTCAGGATTTAACTGTTTACATGTGGTTTAGCTTGTTCATGTATCCCTTGTGGTTTCTATAAATTAGCATTTTGGACCAAAGCCTTGATTGGATTCAGGCTAAATATGTTTAATATTAACACTTCCCAGATGTATTTCCTGTTGCATCACGTCAAGTCTTACTATCCGGTTGACTGTCCGTGCTGTGACTTGTGGAATCACCACATCTTCCCAGTGTGAGGATGTGTCTTCCTGTTGCAGTCAATCTGTGGACTGACCCTGGCAGCGTATGGGTAGCCTGTTGACCAAGAACTTTTCACCTGGTAGTTTGAGGACTCAGTGATGATGGTCATTCCCCAAATCAGTTATTTCATTACGATTTGCAAAATGGCAGTTTTCCATCATTCAACATTTCCTGATGCGTAATTCTGTAAAGCAGAGCTTTCTGTCATCTGAGAATGCACGAGAGGCAGGGTCCTACTCACATTCCTTACTTACCAGTTTTCAGAGTAAGGAGCTGGCAGTGGTGACATTATTCCATGTGTTAACCTTAGTTATGGCCATTGTTTCTATTGCTCAAGTTATCCCAAATTCGGTCAGTTGGAACCCTTCCAGTAGCTCTTCTGTCCTTTGTCACTCCTCTAGCCTTTGGGGACTTCACTGCCTTCTGACATGAGAGAGCTCAGGTTCAGTGCCCCAGATATGAAATGAGCCATGTCTCCAGTAATCTCTGGCTAATTCAGCAACTAATTTTTTTAATGTTTTTTTTTTTTATTTATTTCTAGGAGAGAGAGAGAGACAGCGTGAGCAGGGGAGGGTCAGAGAGAGAGGGAGTGACAGACCGAAACAGGCTCCAGGCTCTGAGCTGGCAGTCAGCACAGAGCCCGACGCGGGGCTCGAACCTACGAACCGCGAAATCATGACCTAAGCGAAAGTCGGACGCTTAACCGACTAAGCCACCCAGGCGCCCCTCAGCAACTATTTAAAACCAAGATCTGGACACTGGGTACGCTCATCGCTGCTGGGGTGTCATCAGCAGGTAGCCTTTGAGTCTTTCCAGCCATTCAACTTAGTTCTCGTAAGGGCAACTCTTTGCACTCATTTCATCAGTTACGCAGTATCTGTGTAGGAGACCTAATTACATACTGGGACAAACTGGAGCACACAACTAAATTGGAAAAGATGGAAGTGATACATATTACTAGAAAGCAGCAGGCGTAACCCCGAGATGCCTTGTGCCAGGACCAGCAGAGTTTAAGGAAGGGAGCATGTCCGTTAACCTGGCCAGCGGGTTCATGAGAGAGCAGTTAAGAGAGCAGCTAAATATATGGTACCTAGTATGTTTTAATTATGTCCTATCTTGATAGTTTATGTATAAGCTAATCATCTTTCCCATCATATTCCTTAAGGCAGGTTTCTGATAAGATCTAAATCTGAACCCTGAGGATCTGTTTCATGCAAATCTAAGTGCTAGTTTTTCTTGCTAAACTTTTATTTGGTTTTCAAAACTAAGAGCGTTAAGTTTCAGCCTTCAACTAGATCTTCTGGTAGCAATTCACTTGCATGTGCCTGTAAATGTACTTAGTCCTCTGTTTCTGTTACTCTCTTCATGGTTCTGTACTTCACTACAGTTACTAGCCTCTTAGAACACTTTAGCCTCTAAGAATGGCAAGCATGTGCACTATGTGATATGTATAAATACGTGTGTGAACTTGCAGGCAACATGAAGTCCTCTGTGTGGGTGGGAAAAGTGACACCATCATGGTGCTGAAGTGTCTTGCCTGCGGCCATGCAGTCCTACAGCGACAGAATAAGGGTCCGGACCATGGCTCCGGCACTCAGCTGAATTCTTCCTGTAAAATTCATGCCAGTGGAAATCCAGAGCGCAAACAGTATGTACCTACAGTTTTATAAAATTCTGTATTTTGATGAGATTAGAGCATTGGAAGTTTATTTTTGTCTCCCCTTCTCTATAGTTCCTTAAATTCAAATCTTTAAACGAGAATCGCCTCACCAAGAATGCACTCCTCTCTACCCCCACTTCAATTTTGGTCTCCCACCCAGATCTTTCCCCAGTTTCAGAACCATATAGTCCATGTTACCACCTGGAACTATCTCAAAAAGTACCTTCAGTGGTTTAATCTAAGACAGAACTTTCATCCCCAAATCTGTTTCAGTTCACACAGTAACTTCGACAGAGAGGCCAGAAGCCACTCTGTTCACCTGTAGTTAGAGTCCTATCGGCTTTACTTTCTATGTATTCCAGTTCAGTCTCCTCTCTGTCCCCACTGCCACTACCTCGTTTCAGGTTTTTAACCAACTTTTGATTATTTCATTACCAGGCAGGTGTTCGCCCTGCCCCTGATTGTACCCCTTACAGTGTATCTACCACCCTGTGCTGAAGTCATGTGAAAGCATGTAAGGCCGCCACTTACCAGCTCTACAGGTTGAGAAGTGCATTTGACCATGTCGCCATTTGCTTCAAGTGCTGTGACACTTTCTCATTGTTAGCAGCGGTGGATCTCACTCTTAGCTGCACACTGGAATGACCTGGGGAGCTTTTAAAATGACCTATGCCTGGCCCCCATGTCCGGGAATACTGATTCATTTCATTTGGGATGGAGGCTGGGAAATGGCAATATCAGTATTTAGTTCCCTAGGTGAGTCTAATGGTTTAAAGTGCGCAAGGACAGAAGCAGGAAGCTATTACGTGGTTTCGGAGGAGAAATTGTGCTGGTTGCAGCAGAGGTGGTAAGAAGTGACCCAGTGGTGGATACATTTTGAAGGCCGAGTCTATAGGACTTGCTAATGATTTGGATTGGGATGTGAGAGGCATCAAGAATGACTATCGTAGTTAGGAGCACCTGAGTGGCTCGGCTGATAGCGCATACAGCTCTTGATCTCAGGGTTGGAAGTTTGTGCCCCAAGATGGTGGTAGGTGTTACTTAAAGATAATAAAAATTACGGGCTCTGTGCTGACAGCTCAGAGCCTGGAGCTGCTTGGGATTCTGTGTCTCCCTCTCTCTCTGCCCCTCCCCCGCTCACACTCTCTGTCTCTCTCTCTCAAAAATAAACAAACATTAAAAAAATTTTCTTTAAATAAATAAAAATTTAAAAAAAAAGAAAACTTCAGGATGACCATCTTTCCTACTAGAAAATATGCTCCTAACGAGAGAGAGAGAGGACCGTATTATACCCACTTCTGTATCTCCACGGGCGGGCTTAGGTGCATTCCGCCAGAAACCGGAGCTGCCTTACAGGGAAGAAACGCTGAGCTCGAGAACATCACTGCGTTTACAGTGACTTGTAAACAGAAATGCCCTTTGCCTTCCCTTGCCCTCTCCCAGGCCCCTGCTTTGCCTGTTTGCTGGCTGTTAACACAAGGCTGAGAAATGGCCCAGGTCAAGAGCAACGAAGACCTTGTACTCTTGGGATACCCAGCAGCGACGTGCAGGGAAGTTCTGGGCCCTTGGCGTTGCCAGTATTGTCCATTCTGGTGTAGAAGATGGGAAATCTCCCACCAAGAATTTGGGGGCCGTTAGGGCTTATCTGTAGGAAAGACAACCCCAAATGAAGTTGCCTGTTTTGAGACTACAGAGTAGAGGTCTTTCCCCGACAAAAACCCTCCGTCATTTGAAATCTGACCTATACGCAGAGGTTGGAAAGTAATGATCTCACTCCAGTGTACACTGATTAAACACTACACCTGGGATACTCACTCATTCATATTTTACACTGGAGTAAAATACATTACATTTAAGTGGTTGGAAAAAATCAGAATTATTTCCAGTGTTGATAAAGTTTTATTGGAACACAGCCAGATTAAGTATCGTTTGTGCCTGCTTTCCTGCAACAACCTCAAAGTGGTGAAACATAAGGAGGCCGCAAAGCCTAACGTATTTACTGGCGCTTTGTACAAGGTAGCCAGGGGCGCCTGGGTGGCTCGGGTCACGTGATCTCACGGAGCCGCACGTCGGGCTCCGCGCTGACAGCTCAGAGCCTGGAGTTCGCTTCAGAGTCTGTGTCTCCCTCTCTCTCTGCCCCTCCCCGGCTCCTGCTCTCTCTCGGCCTCAAAAATAAATAAACTATGAAAATTATAAAAACAAGTTAGCCAGCTATGCGTCCACACAATGGGTGGGGGGTTAGGCCGGCTGACGAGCCAAACACCAGGCAAATTAATAAAAGGAGCAAACGCTCATCGGACGTGTGGGAGAAGGGCGAGGAGGTCAGTAAATAAGTCGGGAGCGGTCTGAGGCTTGAACGTAAAGGGATACGAAGGCACAACGCCAGGAGTCCGGTTCTAGAAGGGCCGAACCCTAGTTCTGACGAAGCCAGCGGTCCATGCTGCCCTCTGCCGACCGCACTCCGCCTGTGCGCCTCTAACCCTTCGTCTTCAATCAGTGGAGACACCCGGTAGGTGGGGGACGCGGGTCGACAGGTTTACCTAAGCGGGTTCAAGAAGAGGGGTCTTCCCTTGCTGGAGTCCAGTGCTCGTGGTACCCGTGCTCCGGGCTTGCTTGCGGGAACGTGGGTTCAAGCTAGCACTCAGGTCCTAACCGCCGTGTATCTCGGGCATCCTCCCCGCCCGAACGTCGGCCGCTCACTCAACGAAACAAGCCCGCAGGGCGCGCAGCTTCCGCGAACGAGTCCTTTGAAACCCCCTGCAACCCGCACTCCACAGCGGCATCCAACCTCCGCCCGCATCCCTGAGGCTGCAAGTCCACCCGTGTGGCGGGGCGGCCCCGTCTAGCTGAGCGGAGGTGACAGCCAAAGCACCACGCTCACCTCCTGCAGGAGGGGCTCGGCTCTAAAGCCCCGACCCAAACGGGCTTCGGTGCAAGAGCTGCCCCTCCCCGAACTGCGATACCGAAGCCCGCAGAAGAAGCAACTCGGCAGCCCAGAGCGGGCCAGGCAGGAGCCCGGCTCCGGCTCGAACAGGACTCTGGGGCACTGGGCGGGGCCGGGCACGCAAGCGTTCCTGGGAAATGTAGTCCGGAGCCTCTGCGGCTCATGCGCACCTCCTCGTCATCGTGGCTCCGCCCGTGCGTGTCGGGGCGCACCTGCGAGCGCCCTCCGCTGGCGAGGAAGGGAGGCGGCGGTGGGGGCGGAGGTCCGGCGCCGCGGGTCGGCGAGGTGTCCGCCGGCCGCTTTGGGCGCGCAGCAGGCCGCCTCCAAATGAGCTGCTGCGGCAAGCTCCGCTTTCAGGGACAGAGGTCTCTTCAAGTGTCTGCGTTGGCAGCCATCATAGCAGCTACCATCATCTCCTTCCAAGAATGCCGCTGCCTTCTCATTGGTCCCCACGTGCCCTGGTCCCCACCAGCATCAACTGTCACCCTGTCGCGTTCTGATCCATCGCCCGCCACGCTTCCACCACCGACACACACTGTCCCCTTTGTTTGGAAGCACATCTCAGTATCATATTATTTTACCTATAAACACTAAAGTTCACATTTCTGAAGATGACTCTTGAAACACAGTGACATACCTGTATTCATTAAAAAAAAAAAAGTCTTGGGGCGCCTGGATGGCTCAGTCAGTAAAGATGCGACTCCGGATCTCCTGGCCTCAAGTTCAAGCCCCACGTTGGGCATAGAACCTACTCTAAGACACGAATAAGTCCTAATATTATTAAAAATCAAGTGAATTGTTGAGATTTTCCTGCGTGAAGTAAATTTCTTTGCATGCTCCAGTTTGAGTCAGGATCCAAAAAAGTTCTACACTTTGAAGCTAATTGATATTACTCTGTTAATTCCCCCTGACCTTTCTTTAATTTCTTTTACTATGTTTCTTGGAAAAACTAGGTCTTTTGTCTTGTCAATTTTCCTACAATCCAGATTTTGCTCATCCGCTGGGATGATACTTTAATGTTCTTCTGCTTTCCTGTGTTCCTGTAAACTGATGGCACACGAGGCTTGATCCCATTCAAGTTCAATTTTTTGGCAAAAAGTATCTCGTAGGGGACTTGTGTTCTATCAGAAGGCACGTGTCTGGATTTCTCTTTTCGTGGTGTAAACACCTACTGATCATCATTTCCTAGATCTATTAATTTATTAGGAGTTGCAAAATAGTTATATTCTATAATCTGTAATTCCTTCATTTATAAATTGGATTATTCCTATAAAAAGAAATTTTCCGTCAACTATTGGGCTACCCTGGGGTGATGGTTGTTCCCTAGGATACTCCAAAGATGACCAATGAGGTCTTTGTTTATTTAGTTGCTGTATACTAAATGCGGGCGGTGTCTAGTGAAAGATCATCTCTTACTTCCCATCAGAGAATCCAAACTAGGGAAGAACTCGAGTGCCATAAATACAGGGTGTCCCTCCGTGTTTACAAAATCCTCTCTGAACAGCAGAGAATTTATACTGAGGAAAACCTTAGGAATGCATCACATGTGAGAAAACCTTCCCGTAGCGCACTGAATTTCTGCTATGTTTGAGTGCTCACACCAGGGAGAGAACTTATAAATGCAATAACTGTGGCTTCTGGGTGGCTCAGTCAGTTGAGCGACGGCCTTGATTTCTGCTCAGGTCATGAACCTAGGGTTGTGGGATCAGACCCTGCATCAGGCTCCACACTGAGCATGGAGCCTGCTTGGGATTTTCTCTCTGCCTCTGCCACTCTCCCCCTGTGCGCGCGCTCTCTCTCTCCCCTCTCATAAATAAATAAATACATAAATAAATAAATAATAACTGTGAGAAGCCTTAATCATACCTCTTCCTTTATTTCCGTCAGGGGAGTCCTTTATGGGAGGAAAACCCTCTAGCCATCCCAAGCGTGGGACAGTTGTCAAGGTAAGTATCTTCTTAAAGATCAGC
Organism: Hyaena hyaena; assembly: GCF_003009895.1. Classification (NCBI taxonomy): domain Eukaryota; kingdom Metazoa; phylum Chordata; class Mammalia; order Carnivora; family Hyaenidae; genus Hyaena; species Hyaena hyaena. The sequence goes on along the minus strand of NW_024080659.1, from coordinate 3,331,750 downwards.
TCAGAGATGGTGCGGCGCCTGGAGAAACAGTATGGAGGTTCATCAAAAAATTAAAAACAGAAATGCCATAAGGCCCATAATTTCACCACTGGGGATTTACGGAAAGAAAATGACAACACTAATTTAAAAAGGTCTATGCACCGCTATGTTTATTGCGGCATTATTTACAATAGCCAAGATACGGAAGCAGCCATTGGCAGAGGAACGGATGAAGAGCATGTGGTATGTGTACACAAGGGAATAGTACTCAACCGTAAAAAAGAATGCCATCTTGCCCTTTGCAATGACATAGATGGACCTAGAAGGTGTGCTAAGTGAAATAAGTCTAACAGAGAAAGACGAATACCAAATGATTTCACTCACACGTGGAATGTACGAAATGAACAAACAAAAGCAGAAACAGACCCATAAGTGCAGAGGATCGAGTGGTGGCTGCCAGAGGATGGTGGGCAAAATGGGTGAAGGGGAGAGGCAGTTCCAGGTTTCCAGTTGTGGAATGAATAACTCACGGGGATGGAAGGCACAGCGTCGGGAGTGCGGTCAATGGCATCATAATAGCATTGCACGTGACTGATGTTAGCTGCCCTCGTGGGGAGCACAGCCTAAGGGAGGAGTTGAATCACTAGGTCATAACCTGAAACTAATGAAACCTTCTGCGATCAAAGAATCCCACTAGAAAAAGATCTTCACCAATGTCAAAACTGTGAGGAAATCTTTCGACCTTCCTAAACAATCGGAAATTCATAGTAAAGAAAAACCTGACGATTCTTTTTCCCTCTCACTCCAAGCTGCCATCCTTGGCTACACCTCCAGCAAAGTGATAGCGTCCCCACCCCCCCCACACCAGCCGAGAGGTTCACCCACACACTCTCAAGCTCTGTTTATAGCCGCCTCCCTCTTCCTTCTCAGCTGCCCGACTCTGATCGTAGATTTTTGTCTCCAGAAATATTTGGAGAGCAGTGCCAAAAGGAAATACACTCCATCTACTTCTCCAATTTGCTAATACTCGCCAGTCTACCAGTCAGTTAAATACATTGACCAAATGGCTTTGACCCCTTCGTGGGATTGCTCTTACTGAAATGCATTTGGCATCCCGCACGCCCGGGGTAAGCATCCAGGCGGGCAAGAAGCAGCATCATAGGAAAGGACTGTCGTTTTTATTGAAACAATGTCGTTATGTGTGCTGTTTATTGGTGTCTGCTTTAAGACTCCCCAAAGAGACATTTCTGGGAAGCTTAAACCAGGAAAAGCCGTCCTCCTGAGCAACTGGTATGTTTCTAACTTAGACACCCGGCATCTGGTAACTGCCAGCTCCCCAAATACTCAAGTAAATAACATCTTTTAAAGGAAATAACCAGAATACGTGATGTTCACGTTCCTGCCAGTTAATGTCATCACATAACGGGCTACAATTCGTCTTAGAATAAGATTGTTTTGTCACCGATCACGAAACCTCCCAAAGGCTTTAAATGCGGTGGAGAAAATTGTTTGGTTTGAAGCATTTCCATTTATAAGAGATATTGATGCTTCCAAGCAGCTGAGGAGGAAGAGGATTTATTTTTAGGAGTTTTCCTCCCAACTTTTCCGTCTCTAGCCTACTCCTATGATTTCGAGGATTTTTGCTTTTAGTTAATTGATAAGAAATTAAAGGTGATGAGGAGGTAAATGATAATGTAGAAATGCTGTTTGTAGTAAGGGAGAGAAATTTCTCAGGTAAAGAAAGAAATCGATCTCTGAAGATTAATTCACATCCATTGCTTATCATCATATAATATACGGTGGAAGGAACTTCTAAGATGGTACTGAGAGGCGCCTGGCTGGCTCAGTCGGTGGAGCATGCAACTCTCAGTCTCAGGGTTGTGAGTTCGAGCCCCACGTTGGGTGTAGAGATTACTTAAGAATAAAATCTGTTTTAAAAAATAAAAGAAAGTGGGGTGCCTGGGTGGCTTAGTCGGTTAAGCGCCCGACTTTCGCTTAGGTCATGATCTCGCGGTTCGTGGGTTCGAGCCCCGCGTCGGGCTCTGTGCTGACTGCCAGCTCAGAGCCTGGAGCCTGTTTCAGAGTCTGTGACTCCCTCTCTCTCTGACCCTCCCCTGCTCACGCTGTCTCTCTCTCTCTGCTAGAAATAAAATAAAACATTTTAAAAAAAGAAAAGAAAAGAAAAGAAAAGAAAAGAAAAGAAAAGAAAAGAAAAGAAAAGAAAGTAGTATTGAATGTGAGAAATCCTCAAGGATTTTCCTCCTCTATAGTATGCTCCCAGGTAAAGTTGAATAAATCAGAGGGAAAGGGGCTATTTTGTAATGTATCTTTGTGAAAATCCCAACTTCCCATAAAATCAGAAATGCGCTTGCTAAAACTAAAATTATAATATTAACAATCTTAAACCTAAAACTAAAATAACCTTTAGGGCAAAAGGGTATACACACACATTAAGCTATAACCACGTTTCTTTTTTTTTTTTTAATGTTTTATTTATTTCTGAGAGAGAGAGAGAGACAGCATGAGCAGGGGAGGGTCAGAGAGAGAGGGAGACACACAATCCAAAGCAGGCTCCAGGCTCCGAGCTGTCAGCACAGAGCCCGATGTGAGGCTCAGACCCAAGAACCGTGAGGTCATGACCTGAGCCGAAGTCGGAGGCTTAACCGACTGAGCCACCCAGGCGCCCCCCCTATAACCATATTTCTAATATTATATTATTTTCCCAATCTGATTACTAAAACTTTTTATTCCAGTGAAGAAATAAATAGCCTTTAATGTCATGGTAAGTTTTGAAGTTGTGTTTGGCCCCAAATACAGTAGTCATTTTTTAGAAAGATTTTTAAAGGTAATTTCTACCCACAAAGTTGGGCTCAAACTTATGACCCAGAGATCAAGAGTTGCACAGTCCACAGCTGAGCCAGTCAGATGTCCCAAGTGTCATTTTAAATTAAAAAAAATTTTTTTTAAGTTTATTTATTTTGAGACAGAGAGAGAGAAAGAGAGAGCATACACAGCTGGGGGAGGGACAGAGAGAAGGAGAGATAGAACCCCAAGCAGGCCCCACACCATCAACGCAGATCCCGGTGTGGGTCTTGAACTCACGAGCTGTGAGATCATGAACTGAGCGGAGATCAAGAGTTGGATGCTCCACCGACTGTACCACCCAAGTGCCCACCCCATAGTCATTTTAAATTCTTATGTATTTCCTCTTTGTTCTCCAACATCAAGCCAGTCATGATTTTTTTTAAGTTTATTTATTTATTTTGAGATAGAGAAAGAGAGAGACAGAGAGAGAGACAGCATGAGTGGGGGAGGGGCAGAGGGAGAGAAAGAGAATCCCAAGCAGGCTCCACACTGTTAGCACAGAGTCCAGTTCGGGGCTTGAACTCATGAACCGTGAGATCATGACCTGAGCCTAAGTCAGATGCTTAACCGATTGAGCCACCCAGGCGCCCCCAGTCATGATTTTTTAAAAGTAATCTCTACACCTAACCTGGGACTCAAACTCAAGACCCTGAGATCAAGAGTCGCATGCTCTACCGACTAAGCCGGCCAGGTGCCCCGATTTTTTTTTAATGTGGGCTCGAAATCTAGGAAGTTTATAAAGAATTCCTAGATCACCATTTAGAACTTCTTTCTGTGGTGTCCATTAAAGTTCTATAATCACTCTTCTATTTGAGTGTCTGAAACTCCTGGATTAAGTCATAGAAATTGTTCACGAAATCATCTTTTTGGGTGCAATCAAAATGTTAAATAAGAGATTAATTTACAATGAATTGATCACAGCCAGTTACAGATTTCTTTGTTCCTTCCCCGCTCCCACTGCTTCACTTGACTAACCTTGAAAAAAAAAAAGAAAAAAGAGATTAATGGAAGATTCTGGAATTACTGAACATTTTAATATTTTAAATACAGTCAGTTCCTTTTTTTTTTTTTAATGTTTGTTTATTTATTCTTGAGCGATAGAGAGAGACAGAGCACAAGAAGGGGAGGGACAGAGAAAGGGAGAAAGACAGAATCTGAAGCAGGCTCCAGGCTCTGAGCTGTCAGTGCAGAGCCAATGCAGGGCTTGAACTCTTGAACTGCGAGCGCATGACCTGAGCCCAAGTCAGACACTAACTGATCGAGCCACCCAAGAGCCCCAGTCAGCTCTCCTATTATACTTGTTTTGAAAGTACAGATTTGTTCTATCGCAATTGCTACGTAGGGAAACCTTCGAGTGTGAGAGTGTGCGATTTCATTGGTAAGAAACACTATGTGACGAGAGAAAACCACACCCAGCGCAACCAAGCCCCAGTGGGGAAAACACAGAGGCACGTGCACACCCCTGGACCATCGCCTACCCATCCCTCCAAGTTCAGATAACCTTCTTTCCACCACTTCACAAAAAATCCGAAGCTGGGCCCTGTGGATGCCTCCCACCAGCGAACTTTTGCGAGGTAAATACCATTCATTGTAGTGTTTGCGTGTTTCCTAACCGTTTAACGTTTTACCTGATTCCTCCTGCCCATCTGTGCACATGCCAGTGACGAAGTTGCAGAGTGTGGTCCCCAACCCACGTTAGCGCGCGATGCTCTGCAGCGCGGGGAGTTTCAGGGTCACAGGGCGCTGTGGCAGGTGGCACTTACAAAGCTCATGGGCTTTGTTTTGCTGGGTTGAAACGCAGGCAAAGACTTGAATAGCATTAAACTTCTATAACACAATAAAGCTAATGGGCGTTATTCTATCTTAGAGGCTAATTGCTTCAGGAACCACTCATTTTCACAATAGGATCAGCATGTGGAAGTCCCAGGGGAACAAACTGCCTGAAGGTGTGGCCCGGGACTGTCCCAGACTTTCCTGAAGCTTCCCCTTTCTCCTGGAAACAGATTTCACCGTGTGGAGTCACGCACTGCAGTCTGGCCTGGAAGAAGAGAAACCAAGAAGACAAAGATTAAAAGGGCATTTTCCAACTGAAAGCAGTGATTCATACGCAACCAGCAAAGGCAAAGCCATTGCATTAGTCAAATGTTTAGAGAAGTGGTCGTAAGACCGTTTTGATCAGACATGTCTATCCGTCAAAATAATTGCTGAGCACCCACCTTCCATATGCATATATATATATATAGGCTCTATTACATGATACACTCATGCACTCACACCCGCTTCTGCCCTTCGACTCGCAGGAGGAATCTAGAATGTGCACAGTGCTGGGGCGCCTGGGTGGCTCAGTCGGTTAAGCATCTGACTTCAGGTCGGGTCACGATCTCAGTTTGTGAGTTTGAGCTCACAGCTCAGAGCCTGGAGCCTGCTTCGGATTCTGTGTCTCCCTCTCTCTCTGCCCCTCCCTCACTTGGGCTCGGGCTCTCTCTCTCTCAAAACTAAATAAACATTAAAAACGAACAGTAATGAACCGTGATCTGAAGAGGGAGTCATGTACAGAGATTGGTAAAATCCAGATGACGTGAGCGTGTTGACTTTTCCCAGAAGGTAGATGCGATTAATCGCCTTGTCCATTTTATTTCTCCTTATCTCTCTCTCAGTTCACTGCTCTTCTCTCTCTGTCTGCCAAGCGTCAAGTTTACCCGATCTGCAGACTAATTTCTAAAATTTCAATGACTGTTTTTCTTTCCACGATTTGAAGATTTCAGTTTGTTCCTTTTTACCGTCGCTTGTTCCTACTTTGTTTCTGATGGCTTTTTATATTTTTAAGACTTAAAAAATTAAAAAAAAAATTTTTTTTAATATTTTATTTCTTTCTGAGAGAGAGAGAGAGAGAGAGAGACAGTGTGAGCTGGGGAGGGTCAGAGAGAGTTAGGTACAGAATCTGAAACAGTCCAGGCTCTGATCTGTCAGCACAGAGCCCAACTGGGGCTCGAACCCACGACCTGAGCCGAAGTCGGACGCTTAACTGACTGAGCCACCCAGGTGCCCTGTATTTTTTTTATTTTATTATTATTTTTTTTACTGTTTATTCATTTTTTAGAGAGACAAAGAGAGACAAAGACAGAGAGTGAGCAGGGGAAGAGCAGAGACAGAGGGAGACAGAATCCAAAGCAGGCCCCAGGCCCGAGCTGTAAGCACAGAGCCCAAGGCGGGGCTTGAACCCACAAACCGTGAGATCATGACCTGAGCCGAAGTCGAACACTGAACCGACTGAGCCTCCCAGACTCCCTGACTTTTAAAAAGATTTGATTATTCAGGGGCACCTGGGTGGCTCAGTTGTTGAGCGTCTGACTTCAGCTCAGTTCATGATCTCACAGTTTGTGAGTTTAAGCCCTGCATGGGGGCTCTTCGCCTTCAGCTCAGAGCCTGCTTCGGATCCTCCGTCCCCCCCACCTCTGCCCCTCCCCTGCTCCCTTTCTCTTTCTCTCTCTCTCTCAAAAATAAATGAACATTAAAAAAATATTTTGGGGGGGCATTTGGGTGGCTCGGTTGGGCCTCCGACTTCGGCCCAGGTCATGATCTCACGGTTTGTGGGTTCGAGCCTTGCGTCGGGCTCTGTGCTGACAGCTCAGAGCCTGGAGCCTGTTTCAGATTCTGTGTCTCCCTCTCTCTCTGACCCTCCCCTGCTCACGCTGTCTCTCTCTCTCAGAAATAAATAAAAAACACTAAAAAAATTTTTTTTAAATTTTTTTATTTTTCAGCGATCTCTACACCCCACGTGGGGCTTGAACCCAGAACCCTGAAATCAAGAGTTGCGCGTTCCACTAACTGAGCCAGCCAGGTGCTCTTCTGATTCCTTTTGAAATAATTTCTTGCTCTCGTTTAAAACAGAAGTCATTCCTTTTTGCATCTCCCTGAGCATGCCACATGCATTTCTTTTGAAGTCTGTATCAGTCTGTTCCAGGGGGTGAACTTGGAGGGGATTCCCATTCCAATTTTTTATTGTCTTAGAAAGTTTTTTTTTTTCCCCTCTCTCTCTCTCATTCTGGGCTCACTTCCTCACCCATCTAGTCTTTTTGCAGTCGTTTCTACCTGCCCCCTGGCCAAGCCACAGTCTTACGATGACACGTTAGGACTCCCCTGTCCCACCGCGGTCTTAACATTATGCAAAATCAGGTAATATGCCAACTGGCGACTTGGTCTCTGACTTCCTACCTCCCCAGTCTTGCGGCTTATGACATTCCATCTCTCCAGGTGGCGGTCAGCCATAGTTGTTTCTTTTTTCCCAACTTCCTTTCATGACCTAGTCTGTCCCTCACTTCTAGCACTGAGCCCGGCGTGAAGGCTAAACATTTTTAGTTCTCTCTAATCACTGCCACCGACTTCCAACCGGAGCACGCCAAACCCGGGGCCGTGGTGTGCTCTCTGCCTTACATTTCCTCTCTTGCACCATTTCACCTCTTCCCTGCCCGATCTTTTCTATCCTCCAACATTCATCTTAGCTTTGAGTTTATCCAGGTATTTGGGGTTTTCGGTTTCAATCTTTTGTGTGTCACTGCTGAGTGTTTAGAGCAGAGAAGGTACATCAAAGCATGAGCTCCCGGTCTCATCCCTTCCCTCTCTTCTCTGCCCTGGGTTTTCGTGTCGAGTGGCTACTGTGCAGGGGAAGTTTGGGGTCTACTGGCGCGGTGGCGTGTCTAGGGGTCACTTGAAAACCCACCACTTACCAGATAGTTTAATGAGCTGCCAGGTCTTTGACGAGATACCCAGGGAAGTCTTCTCACGTTTAGATTATTTCTGAAAGATTTATTGGAGTATAAGCCCACTCTGTTTCATGCCTGGAACCACCCAGAGATTTTGGACAATGATACTGGAGTGATCTCAACCAGATTTAAATGATCTCTCACATTCAGTCATTACTTTGGAGGAATGCTTAGCAACTAAGTTTTTGAGTGGTTTTGATTATGAGTTTATGAGGTCATTGTGTCCTAGGATATAGAACACGGAGGAACATGTTACAGGCTCACTCACAAGCCTGTGATGGACTGAGGGGAAGCTAGTCATGGACAGCTGACCTTGGTGACCATCTACAAGTAGGATGCCTCTTATTCAGGAAGTTTCTTTCCCCAAATCCAAGGCAGGGCCCTTCACTCACCAGAGAGAGGGAGCCTGCCACCTTTCTGGAGAAAAGAGAGTACGGCATAGGACTCAAAAGCATGGATCTGGGGATCCAAGAGTGAGTTGCAATCCCAACTCTGCCATTGATCGGCTTTCTGAAACTGGCCAATTGCCTTCATTTTCTCATCTTTTGAGAAAGGAATATCATTGTTCCTCCTAGAATTATCAGGGGCATTTAGTGAAATCGTGCATGTAAAATGCTCTTCTGAAATAGTATGTCTGTTCCTTAAAATTAGTAAACACTGGGGCACCTGTGTAGGTCAGTTGGTTAAGCGTCCAACTTTTGATTTTGGCTCAGGTCACGATCTCACAGTTAGTGGGTTCAAGCCCTGCACTGGGGTCTGCGCTGATAGCGTGGAGCCTGCTTGGGATTCTGTCTCCCTCTCTTTCTGACTCTCTCTCCATCAAAACTAAGTAAATATGTTTTTAAAAAAAAAAAAAGAAAAAAATAACCAAAATGATTAAGATGAAAATAAATTAAATAATTAAATAAAACGATTAAGACGGTGAATTTTACGGTATGTGTATTTCGCCACAATTGAACAAAAAAGAAGAGCCACATGACAGAAATTTCCGTTCATTGCTCTGCTCAATAAACTTCTATTACACAAACATTCTCCAGATCCTCTGTTAGGCACTGTTTTTCCCAAGAGGAGTTAGACACTGGCCTTGCCCTCAGAAGAGAGGCGAGGCACACATTCAAATGATGTGTGAAATAAAGTGCAAACAGAGGTCTGGGTGATAAAGGCTTATCTACGACATGAGGGACACAGAGGAGCGAGTGGCCATTTCTTCTTGGGAGTCCGCAGTGAAAGTCAGGAGGGCTTTCTAGAAAGCGGAACACATGACCTGAATCCTGAAACTCAAAAAAGGAGCCATCAAGCTTTGGGGATTTGGGAGGGAGAAATTTAAGCAATGCCAGGGGCCTGACACGTCCCGCTACACTTATGGCCATGCACTTGGCTTTGCTGGTTCTAGGTGACGGAGGCGTCCTGGCCAGCAGCAGATAGGGCTCTAAAAGGAGCCACAGAGGGCTTCTGGGCCTGGCCAGGTGTTCGGACACTCACTTGCAGGCGATGGAAAGTGACTAGGAGGTGCTGAGCAGGGGACTTACTCGATCACATTGGAATGAGAGCAATCACTTGGCAACACAAGACTAGTGATCTTATTTGTTCATTGTTTCCAGGCTAAATAGCAACGGCAAATAGCCAAAAGTCTAGTGTTTTGCTCAGAAAGAATGAGACACGTGGGCCTGTGAATCTTCAACTGCTTATTCAGACCCACGTTGCTCATAATCGGAAGGAGTACTTAGCTATTGGCACACAAATCCGTCTGGCATAAACCTGTTACTTTGTGCCACTCCAGCACCAGAGAACAATTCTCTGTTCCCTTTTCTCGCTGTGTTTTAAAGTGAGCTTTATTGATGATGACCTCGTATCTCATCTCAATCAAGTAGCGTTACAACTAGAATGACTAGGGGCCCCTGGGTGGGTCAGGTGGTTAAGCCTCTCTCTTTTTTTTTTTTTTTTTAATTTTTTTTAATGTGCATTTATTTTTGAGAGACAGGGAGAGACAGAGCATGAGCCGAGGAGGGGCAGAGAGGAAGGGGGACACAGAATCCAAAGCAGGCACCAGGCTGTGGGGCTCTAAATCACGAACCACAAGATCATGACCTGAGCTGAAGTCGGATGCTTAACCGACTGAGCCACCCAGGCGCCCCTCAACTGGGGGTGAATTTGTGCCCTAGGGATATTTGACAATGTCTGGAGACATTTTTTATGTCATGACTGGGGCTGGGGGAGGACAAGGGAAGAGATGTTACTGGCATCAAGTGGGTAGAGGCCAGGGATGCTGCTAAACACCCTGTAATGTACAGGGCAGCCTCCCTTCCACCGCCAGAGAATTATCCAGTCTCAAATGTCAATAATGTCAGGATTAAGAAATCTTGGTCTAGAACTAGAATCCTTTGGATTGCCTAACATTTAATCCTCTCAGAAAGTCAAACTTCTCTGCCCTCCAAAATCATTCTCTCTTTTTGTGGTCATGGGGGTTATAGCAAAGTGCAAGGTTAGGCTATACTTCCCAGGCTCCTTTGCAGTTCAGTATGACCATGTGACTAGTTCTCACCAATAGTGTAGGACTTGAAGAGATTGCAAGCTAAAGCTTTGAAGAATCATCTTTCCCCCTCTGCTGGCAAGATGTAGATGATAACGAGGCGATGTTAGAACCACATATTGGATCCTGGGTCCCTGAGTCACCCTATGGGAAAGAATCACCCAGCAACGAAAGCGCACATGTTGCAGTCTGTGAGGTGAACGGGAAACAAACTTTTCTTGTGTTTGAGCCAATCCGTATTTTGGGGTCTTTTTTGTCATGGTCGCTTAGCTCATCCTAGCTAATAAAAAGCCATTCCTCAAACCTACATTTGGGCCCTAGGAGCTGAGACCCCTGAATGGGGCCAACATGGTGGGGATCTCTGCTCGTAAGGTTAGCTTGGGGTTCCCCCTCCTCTAACTAGTAAGGCTGCATGTATCAAAGCCCACTGTTAAGGGGTCCTTGCTTTGCCTTGTACAGCATTGACTCCTGGAGTAAGTTGTGACATGATCCCAGCTCTGTGCAGCTTCGGTTACATCTGGTAGAACCTCAACAGGAAGCGGCTTTGGCAAAAAAGTGGAGGGGAGAGAATCAGGTAACCAAACCACAAGAAGCAACATGGCGGACCTCACCACCAGGAGAGCAGGATTCTCTGTCTCCACCTCTTATCCCCGCTGTTCTGGGTGTGTTGGCTTCATTCTCTCTGCAGTTAAGCGTCTTCACACAAAAGGGAAGAGGCACCGTCATCCTCAAACTCACATCCTCACAGCTGCCAGTCCAGAGAAGAGAGGTCCTCCCTGCCTCTCGTTCGAAAAGCCCCGAGAAGGACTTGGGTGGAGCGTCCCCACTGCGGCCGGAGGCGAATGTTACCGGAAGGAGTGAGGAATGGTGTTGCTCTGACACAAACCTTAGCCACATGCTAAGATGTGAGAAATCATAAACCATGAGGGCGCCTGAAATCTGCCGTGTGCGCAAGGTGGGAATTTTTCAGCAAGGTAAACCAACTACCATATATCTCAATTAATTTGTCTCCAATTTCTGCTGGGTCATCCTAGTTCGTTTTGTTCATGGCATTCATCACACGTGTTTCTTGTCCATCTCTCCTACTAGAATGGAGGCTCCTTAGGGCTGGGATCTTGTCTGTCTCGGTCCCTGCTTTGTCCCTCACGTTCGTCACGATGCTTGGCATGACCCCTGCTTGTGATGTGTGCAAGAGGGTGTGCCTTTTGCCAAAGTTTGGAGCATGCCACGTTTCGCTGAGGGCCCATTCTCCTTTTTCTCTGTGTGTGGTGACTTAAATTGTCCGTGGGCTCTTCCTTGAATCTACTCTCCCTTGCGTGAATCCTTACAGAGGCTCCTTGAAGTCTTTCTCTGAGATCAGTGGCAGCTTTCTCCTAATTCTGGCGGGATTTCCCAATATTTTTCATCATTTCAGTGATAACTGGGGAGAAGGGGGTTCCTGGTACAGAGGAGTCAAGATTAGAGAGATACAAACTGATAGTCTTTGGAGATGGTGTTCATAGTCTCATCTCCCAGGTTTCTTCCATTCGTTCCATAAATATTCATTCACGGGTGGGACCTCAAGTCACTCTTGGGAACCCAGAGGTCCAAGTCCTCGCGCTGACCTGTGCGCAGCATTTGGCACCGGTGACTACTCTTCCCTATCTGGCACTTTCTCCATCCGTGGCTTCCACAGTGCATTCATCCTAAACCCTGCCTCTTCCCAGTTTTCTTTTTGGGGTGGACCGGGGAGTCTCTGGGGCCCTGGGGCTCGACCCAGCCCATCCCAAAGGAAGGTTCTTGGTCTAGTCACAAGAAACGATTCAAGGACAAACACGCAACACAGTGGATGAGCGACACAAATGGGACAGTTTATTAAAGGGAAAAGCATGTGCGATGTGAGAACAGGTGAGAGACAAACAGAGACAGAGATAGAGCCAGGGAGAAAGAGAGACAAAGCGAGTGGGCTGCACACCCTGGGGGTTGGGTTTCTATCTTTTATTGCCAGTTGTTAACTAGGGGGCGGAATATTTGTTACTTGAGACAGGGATGCGGGATCTCGTGCTTTCTTCGTATTCGGTCGGGGGTTTCCTGTCAGGGCACCCGCCATCTTGGGCCTGTTTGGTTTGATCCCATTTCTTGCGGATTACTGCCCTGAAGGCTCTGTCCTCCCCAAAAGCTGGCCATTATTTCCTCCTCTTGGCTTCCAGGTACCCTGTGAGAACCTAACTGCCTCCTCCAACAGCTTTGCCATCTTCCTCTTTGACATCACCTCCAGATGGTCTTCAAAGATTCCCCTTCCTCCTCCAGGACGTGAAATGACACAACACCCCACTGACCTGTCCTCAACCATCTTCTCCTCCCAGGTCACCTCGTCCACTCACCGGGGTTCAGTTATTGTGAAATGCGGTCGCTCTCAACTGCACGTGTCCAGTGAGATCAGGGTCCTGGGCCTCCACAAGATGGCGTCCCAAACTCAACAGGTGTGGGACAGGAGTCATTTTTTCCCCACACTCTTGCTTCTTCCTCCAGCTTCTCCTCTGTCCCTTCACATTTCCCTGCACCCCCATCCAACTTGTAACCAAGTCCCATCAATTCTACATCCTCGGCATCTCTCTATGACCCTCTGTCTCCATCCCGACTACCCTCCGTTCGGCTCCAGCCTGCACCTCTAGCTCCTTACCTCCAGTTCCACACTCCCGTTAGCTACCCCCACACCTCCTCTAGAAGAATCTTCCCACAACACAGGAGTGTCGTGTTGCTCTCTGACTTGAACTTTTCAACACTTCAATACCTTGAGTGCAGCATAAAGCACCAAATCCTTGTCGCCTCAGGCCTTTCATGGCCAGGGCCTTGCCCACCTCTCCAACCTCCTTTCCATCCCCTGCACCCATAGGTGCCCAGGGGACCGAGCACCATGCAGGTGCCCAGAGTGCCGAGATGCAGCATGCTGCTTCCTCATTGCAGAATCCCTCCCCTTAGTCAACAGGAATGTGCCACCCGTCTTTTTTTTTTTTTTTTAATATTTTTATTTTATTTCTGGGAGAGAGAGAGACAGCGTGAGCAGGGGAGGGGCAGAGAGAGAGGGAGTCACAGACTGAAACAGGCTCCAGGCTCCGAGCTGGCAGTCAGCACAGAGCCCGACGCGGGGCTCGAACCCACGAACCGCGAGATCATGACCTAAGCGAAAGCCGGACGTTTAACTGACTAAGCCACCCAGGCGCCCCAACCCGTCTTTTTTTTTAATGCTTTTCTTTAAATTTTATTTTGGAGAGAGACAGACAGAGTGCAAGTATGAGAGGGGCAGAGAGAGAAGGAGACAGAGAATCTGAAGCAGGCTCCAGGCTCCGAGCTGTCAGCACAGAGCCCAACTAAGGGCTTGAATTCATGAACTGCGAGATCATGACCTGAGCCGAAATCGGACGCTTAACCGACTGAGCCACCCAGGAGCCCCAGAGCCACCCATCTTTAGAGTTTCATTTTTTGGGGCGCCTGGGTGGCTCAGTCGGTTAAGTGTCCAACTTCTGCTCAGGTCATGATCTTGCAGTTTGCACGTTCCAGCCCGCGTTGGGCTCTGTGCCGACGGCTCGGAGCCTGGAGCCTGCTTCAGATTCCGTGTCTCCCTCTCTCACTGTCACTCTCTGCTCATGATCCTGTCTCTCAAATATAAATAAACATTAACAAATGTTTAACAAGATAAAATAAAATAAATTTTTAAGAAAATAAGCTGTTTTTTTTCTCTTTTTTTAAAAATGTATTTATTTATTTTGAGAGACAGAGGGAGCCAGGGAAGGGCAGAGAGAGAGAATCCCAAGCAGGCTCCCAACTTCAGCACCGAGCCCGATGCAGGGCTCAAACCTATGAACCGCGAGATCATGACCTGAGATGAAACCAAGAATCAGACGCTTAACCGACTGAGCCACCCAGGTGCCCCTGGAGCTTTATTTTTCATTTTAATAATCTCTACCCTCAACGTGGAGCTTAAACTCAGGATGCTGAGATCGAGAGTCGCATATTCCATCGTCCGAGCCAGCCAGGTGCCCCTCACCCATCTTTAATAACCAGTTCCTTGGAACACTCCCTGGGGCCCTCTTCCACCTCTATGACTCACTGCACCCCACCCTGTGTTTATCTCCATCACAGGCCCTGTACCACTTCATTTCATGTATTTGATTTCAAGTCTGTCTACCCTGCCAGACTATAAGTTTCACGACACGTAGTAGGCTTTCAATAGACGTTCCATGAGTATTATACACACACGGACTCCATGAAAGGGGTACTTTGTTGCTTGTACCCTCAGAGCCTAAAAGAAGGCCTGCTACGTAGCAGCTATTCAACAAACACTTGTCGAACCTCTGAGCGAATACAAATAAAAATACACACACCCAACGTCTAACACAGACGCAAATTCTAGAGATGGACTTTCAAGGAGGCTAGGAACCTGTGGAAGTTTTCTTCAAAGCAAGCCCCGTGAGACGTCACTTCTCCTTTCCCCTCAATGGCCAAACACCAGCAAAGGAACGCCAAGTGCCTCCCGGGCCTCCAGGATGACTCACTGGAGAGCTTTCTTGGGGAGGTGTGGGAGGAGACGATGAGTGACCAAAATAACCACAAACACTGAAAGCATCAGCAAGCCTCTGTCTGTGGGGTGAACAAGGGCGAATCTCAAGGTTTCTCCCCAGGCAGGGCAGGATCCACCCTTCCAGCACGACTGGTTATCAAACACTCACCTGGGCAGAGACTCAGACGCACGTAGGGTAAAGGAAATGAAATAGCCCGTGCGCCTATGCAGTCAGCCAGCAGGGTTAGAGGCGCACATTCTTGGGAAAAGGTGAAAGAAACATACACGGGAGCCGTGATGATTGAACATCACGAAGCTGATCATTCCCCCTGCGTCTTTTTAAATTGTTACAGAGGGCTTTTCCCATACAGGACCGCATTTGAAGAGCACATCAGAAGGGCAATGTTACAGATGCAGAAAAAGACTCAGAATCTGTGACGTGCATGGAGCATGATGCAAAATGGCCCAAAGACCTGGGAGCCTGTTGGACATGCAATTTCTGAACCCCCGCCCAGATCTACTAAATCCAAAACTCTGCCACTGGACCCAGTAGTGAGTTGTAACAAGCCCTCCGGGTGATTCAAATGCATGTCCAAGTGTGAGAACCACTGACTGAGAGTGTGCAGGTAGCAAGTTACAGACCCTGGGTGAGAAACCCAAGGATGTCCTTAGCTAATAATTTTCATCAAACGACTTGAATGCTAATAGATAAGAGTTTCCTGCTTTTACTTGCTTCATGGAGTCCTGAGAAGGCCAGCTCCAGCTACATCTCAGCCTCTCTCCACTCCACCCTCCCTGCACCCCCCACCCCGGCCTCCTCCATTCCTTAGACATGCCAAACTCTTTTCTGGCCCCAGGACCTTTGCACATCCTGTTTCCACTGCCTGGAATGCCATACCTCCTGGCTTGATTCTTTTCACTTTAAGTATCGCCACAATGCTTAGCACAGGGTAAACACTCAGTAAACATGTATTGAATAAATAAACCACAAACCAGAGGCAGCTCAGAAGAAGGAAAAGGCAATTTTCTCCATTCCTGCCTCCACTAAGAATGGCCAGTCTAGGCTGTCCTTTGGGGAGGGGAACATGGAAAGTAGTTACCAGTTGCTTTGAATATCAGGGGTACCTAATGAAAGCTCCCACACAGGACTTGGTTTCTAAGGACAAGCACATCAGTGGATTAAGCTTGAATTACCACAGATGGGGAGGGAAGGGAAGCTGGCTTTAGTTGGGGAAAGAAGAGTGATGGGACCCGGAATAGGGTGTGGCTTCCCTGAGATTCTCTTCTTAATTGTGGCAAAAAAAAACATATACCATGAAATCTACCCTCAACATTTTTTTCCACCCTCAAGAAATTCTTTTTCTTAATTTTTAAAAAATTGTATTTATTTTAGAGGAGCGCCTGACTGACTCAGCCGGTTTTAAGCGTCCAACTTCGGCTCAGGTCATGATCTCACTGTTGATGGGTTTGAGCCCTGCGTCATCAGGCTCCGTGCTGACAGCTCAGAGCCAGAAGCCTGCTTTGGATTCTGTCTTCCTCTTTCTGCCCCTCCCCCACTCATGCTCTGTCTCTCTCTGTCTCTCAAATATGAATAAACTTTAAATTTAAAAAATAATTTATAAAATTTTATTTATTTTAGAGAGAGAGTGTGAGTGAGCAGCGGAGAGGGGCAGAAGGAAAGAGAAAAAGAGAGAGAGAGAATCTCAAGCAGGCTTCATGCTCAGCGCAGAGCCCAATGCAGGGGCTCGATCCTACTATTCTGGGATCGTGACCTGAGCTGAAAACAAGAGTCAGATGTTCAACCGACTGAGGCACCCAGACATCCCTATCCTCAACATATTTGCACAAATTTTTATAATGTTTATTTATATTTGAGAGAGAGAGAGAGAGAGTGCGCGCACAAGGAGAGGAGGGGCAGAGACAGGGGAAGAAAGAATCTAAATCAGGCTCCAGGCTCCAAGTTGTCAGCACAGAGCCTGATGCAGGGCTCGAAGCCATGAACCTTGAGATCATGACCTGAGCCACAGTCAGATGCTTAACCAACTGAGCACCCAGGCGCCCCAACCCTCAACAAATTCTCTAGTGTTCAGGATGGCACACTGTTGGACAGCAAACCTCTAGAACTTTGTCATCTTGTACGACTAAAACTCTAATACTCATTAAACAACTCTTCACTCTTTCCCCCAACCCCTGGTAACCACCCTTCCACTTCCTGCTTCTTTATAAGTGGAATCACATAGTATTTGTCTTTTCGTGACTGGCTTATTTCACTCAGCATAATGTCTTCAAGGTTCACCCATTTTGTAGCGTGGGACAGGATTTCTCTCCTTTTCAAGGCTGAAAAGATCCCGTTCTATGTAAATAGCCCCTTTTCTTTTTCCATTCCTGCATTGACAGACACGTAGGTTGTTTCTACCCCCTGGCAATTGTGAATGGTGATGCTATAAACATGAGTGTGCAAACATTTCTTTGACATCTCGTTTTCAATTCTTTGAACAAATATCCAGAAAGGGAGGGTGGGGTGGCTGGGTCATCTAGTGGCTCTAGTTTCAGTTTTTTGAGGAGCCTCCATACTGTTTCCCAAAGTGGCCACACCCATTTCACATTCTCACCCGCAGCGCACAAGGCTTCAAATTTCTCCACGTCCTTGCCAAATCTTGTTATTTTCTGCTTTTGCTTTTGATAGCAGTCGTCCTAATGGACATGAAGGGGTATCTCCTTGTGGTTTTGATTTGCATTTTCCTAATGATTAGGGATGCTGAACACCTTTTCATCGGCCGTTCGTGTTATCTTCTTTGGAGAAATGTCTGTTCAAGGCCTTTGCCCATGTCTTAATTGGGTTTTTGGTTTTTGTGGCCATCTGTGAAACCTTCCATCTGGCTTTAGATTCTGCCATTTATGAAGTAGTACATGTCGGGCAGTGTATAAAGCCTGTAACGCACACAACCTCATTTGATCCTTACAACAACCTTGAAAGGCAGGTACAATAAGAATTCGCATTCCACAGACTTGGTACCAAAGCCCAGAGAGGGGCAGAGATCATGCCTGTGTCTCTTGGCACCTCAGAACTGGGGACTGTCCCCTGGCTGGTGGTGGAGACAGTTCTTGCTTTCTGGTGTGTCTCTTCAAACACCCACAGGTGCCCAGCAGAGAGGGCGGGGAGCTGTTGCAAGCTGGTGCCGGCCCCTTGTGGGGACCGGTCTCTGTTGCCTGGCAGTGTTCAAGGGGCAGAGTCATCTTCTGTTATGTGGCTCTTCTACTAACCCACGAGAAAGGGAAGAGCACAGTGAGAGAACACAGGCAGAACCATGGTCACCCAAAGAGGTCCAAGTCCTGGTTCCCAGAACTACTGAACATGTTAACTTATGTGGCAAAAGGGGCGCTGCGGGTGGGATTAAGTTAAGGATCTGGGATGGGGAGATTGTCCTGGGATATCTGGGTGGGCCCAACGTAGTCACTAGGGTCCTTACAAGAGGGAAGTAGGCAGCTCAGAGAGAGAGGAGATATGACAACAGACACAGAGGTCCGAATGATGTGATGGCTAGAAAGGAGGCATGTGCCAAGGACTATGGGCAGTTTCTAGAAGCTGGGAAAGGAGACAGATGTCCCTCAGGAGGGAACAAAGCTCTGCCAACACCTTCGTTTTACCCAATAAGACCCACTTTGGACTTCTGACCCCCAGAACTGTAACTCAAGAAAATTATGTTCTTTTAAGGACGTGGTGATTCCTTATAGCAACAATAGGAAACAAATACAACAACCCATAGAAAATGGACCCAAAAAACCCAATAGAATATGGACAAAATGGGCATTTAACACAAAAAGGAAATGCATGGGTGAGGAAACAAATGAAGAGATGGCCAACATCATCGATTGTCGTAGTCAGCTTGGGCTATGGCCACAACAAAATGCCATAGACTGGGTAGCTTAGAATAGACATCCGCCTTCCAAAAGGGGGCAACAGGGGAAAAAAAGGGAGGGGGTGACAGATCCCAAGCAAGTCCAAAACCTAGTCTATGGTATTTTGTTTGGCAGACTAAGCTAAGCCATCAGTTACTGAGGAGATGCAAATGAAGGTCCCTGAGACTCCATTTTAATCGGAAGAAGTGGATGCATCTATCAATAACCAGCATGGGAGAGAAGAAGATGCAAATCCGGGCAGGGATCTCTCGTATGATGCCGGGGGTGGGGCAGCACCTTGATGGGAAATAATCCAGCATTAATCTTAAATGTGTTATTTATTTTTGAGGGAGAGAGTACATGAGCGGGGTGGGGGTGGGGGTGGGGGGACAGAGGATCCAAAGCACGATGCGGGGCTTGAACTCATGAATCATGAGATCGTGACCTGAGCCGAAGTCAGATGCTCAACGAACTGAGCCACCCAGGCACCCCACAACCCAGCATTAATTCTAAAGCTAAACAGTTCCACTCATAGAGCTCTAGCAGGTGTATCACAAGAACGTACAAGATCATTCATAAAAGCACTCTCCACAGTAGCAAAAGGCTGGAAACAACCTGAATGGCCGTCAGTGGGGGCGTGGAGAAATAAACGAAGGTATGCTCATAAATGGAGTATTTATTATAGGTCATCAAAATGAATTAACTACATTGACGGACAGCAACAAGGATGACGCTTACCAATGCAATATTAAATGAAAACAGTAGCTCCGAAGAAAAATTACACAGGACAGCATACCCTTCGATAAGGTTAGAGACAACGGAAACAAAAAATAGCTAGCCTTTAGGAACACATATGGATGCAATTCAACTCCCCAGAGGATGTGGGAGTAGAAAAAAAAAATGGATGAAACAAGATTGGCCATGATTTGAAAAGCTGGAATCTGGACAATAGGCACATATGGGTTCACTTTATGAGTCTCCCTAGTTGTGTGTGTGGTTGACATTGCCCATTATAAAAAGAAATTGTAAAATAATATAAAAAGGGGCACCTGGGTAGCTCAGTCGGTTAAGCCTCCAACTTCGGCTCAGGTCATGATCTCACGGTCTGTGGGTTCGAGCCCCACGTCGGGCTCTGTGCTGACAGCTCAGAGCCTGGAGCCTGTTTTGGATTCTGTGTCTCCCTCTCTCTCTGCCCCTCCCCTGCTCGCGCACGTGCTCTCTCTCTCAAAAACAAATAAAACATTAAATAAAAGAAAATAAAGTAATATAAAGAGGGAAATAGGGAATGACGAACAGAGGAATCAGGAGCCAGGACAAAGGGCTGGAAGAGAAATGGCTGCCTTGGCTCTGTTCTATGTTGGGCGGTGAGTTCACCGCACTGATTACATAACTAATGAAATAGCTAGATTAAAACAAGCCATGCGTGGAGCCGTGGAGAAAGAATGAAAGAAGTAGAGGGGGGAAAAGCATGAAGTCAGCCTTGTGAACAGTTCTCAGCCGCACTGGATGGACCGTCCCTCTGGGGTCCTGTATGCGTCAAGGTACTTGGAACTCATGGAGGACTGGCCCCTTGCCCCACCGCTGGGTTTCCTCCTCGTTAGAGGCCATTTCTCCGGCCATCTGAGAGTATCCTTTCTGGAAAAGGCCTGGGCAAGGTACCCCACGGCTTTGAGGGCCCTGAGAAGAGCTAGATCTGCCATTTGGGATCTCACCTGGGGTTCTGCTTGACCCGGCAGGCTTTCGGACTAAAATGCAGGGGGCTCACGTTCATCCCTGAACATGCCACCATCAGGGACCCTGGGGCATTTACCTGGTGGCCAAAAGAAGGCACCAGGTGTCAGGAGAGCTGCTGAGAGAGTAGGCTAACTGGTCACCCTAGAAAGGAGGAGGGTCGTCCTTCAAAAGAAAATGAACCGAGAGACAGGGACCCTGTGTGTGTGCGTACGTGTGTGTGTGCATGTGTGTGTTCAGTGTTCCCTCGGGGCCAGTTCTTTCAGTAACGCCTAAATTCCTCAGAGTCAAGAAATGCTTCTGTCCCCTTTTGCAACCTTAATGAGATCCCAGGAGACAATTTACTTCCTTCCTGCCCAGGCCCCAGCTCTTCCCGCTCTTCCCGCAGTGTGGCCCCCACACACCTGACTGGCAGCATCCGTATCCCGGGGACCCATCTAAAATGCCGCTGCCCCTGATTTCCTGAATCCGAAACTCTGAGGGTGGCGCTTGGGGATCTGTGTTTTTTGTTTTTTTAATATATATATATTTTTTATTTCTAGGAGAGAGAGAGAGAGAGACAGAGACAGAGAGAGAGAGACAGAGACAGCGTGAGCAGGGGAGGGTCAGAGAGAGAGGGAGTCACAGACTGAAACAGGCTCCAGCCTCTGAGCTGGCAGTCAGCACAGAGCCCGACGCGGGGCCCGAACCCACGAACCGCGAGATCATGACCTGAGCTTAACCGACTAAGCCACCCAGGCGCCCCTGGGGATCTGTGTTTTAACAAGCCCCCCAGGGCGCTCTGATGGCCACCCCAGGTGGAGTCGCTGGCTGATTTATCCCACCCTGGCCTCCCGGCCTCCTCCCGGCACCAACTCCCTCCCCAGCGATCTTCAACAACACTGCTTCCAGGACCTATTGCCCTAACTTGCCCTAGGAAACCCCCGCACCGGGCAGTCTAATCTCTCACTTCCTGGCTCTGGTGTGTGAGCGGCTGGAGCGGAGCAAGCTTCATGCAAACAGGATGCCCCTCCAGCTCCTGGTCGGCCACCTCCATCTGTCCCCGACAGTCCCTGACCCATCCCTGCCAACTGGGGTCCACCGCTGGCACCCTGTCTCCTCCCCTGGCTAGTTTCTACATCATTGGAAAAGAAAAGGGAAGGGAAGGGGAGGGGAGGGAAGGGAAGGGAAGGGAAG
>NW_024080659.1:3207914-3309929 GCF_003009895.1 Hyaena hyaena | reverse complement strand
GGGGAGGGGAGGGAAGAAGAGAAGAAAAGGGAAGGGAAGAGAAGGGAAGGGAAGGGAAGGGAAGGGAAGGGAAGAGAGGAGAAGAGAAGAGAAGAGAAGAGAAGAGAAGAGAGAAGGGAAGGGAAGAGAGAAGAGAGGAGAGGAGAGGAGAGGGGAGGAGAGGAGAGGAGAGAAAGGAGGGGAGGGGAGGGGAGGGGAGAGGAGAGGAGAGAAGAGGAGAGAGAGGAGGGGAGAGGAGGGGAGAGGAGGGGAGAGGAGGGGAGGGGAGGGGAGGGGAGAGGAGAGGAGATCATGTGGCAAGAGCTCCTCAGATGTCTCTTCCAATCGGCAGACTTATCTGTCTCTTTCCCCTCCCTTCCCCAAATCAGTGCCAGAGTCTACCTGCCTCTTGTCTGAGTCCGGCCACATTCTGGGTCACCTCCCACCCACCTTCCCAGGGGCTGCAGGCCCCCCCAGTCTCCTGTCTCCTCTTCCTACCTACATCCTCTCCTCATATTCAAAGACAAACAGCAACTATGTGGCAACAAAGTTTTCAAACAAAAATGTTTAAAATATACAAGGGGCATCTAGGAGCATCTATATTCTCGAAAGCAGTGCGGAAGCAGTGAGGATTTGGTTTTGAATTCCCGATCTTCAGTTCTTACCAAGGCGGCATTGGCCGAGTTCTTTATTTTTCCTAAACTTCAGCTTCTCTTTTAAAAGGGGCATCATGGGGCGCCTGGGTGGCTCAGTCGGTTAAGCGTCCGACTTCGGCTCAGGTCATGATCTCACAGTTGGTGGGTTCGAGCCCCGCGTCGGGCTCTGTGCTGACAGCTCGGAGTTTGGAGCCTGCTTCAGGTTCTGTGTCCCCCTCTCTCTCTGCCCCTCCCCTGCTCACACTCTGTCTCTCTCTCTCAAAAATAAATCAACATTTTAAAAATTTTACCAAAAAAATGGGGGCATCAGAACACTTTTTGCAGGATGGTTAAAAAATGATAAATATAATCGATGTGAAACCTTTTGCACCAATAGAAGATTGTACTGTTTGATCCATATATTAGATATTTTGATTTAAACATTTATATAACCTGAATGATCTTCAAATTCCAGTAGGCATCTTCTACTTCAAGCTCTTACAACATGAGCAGAAACCGAAATGAATGTTCAAAGGGAAATCATGATGTGAATTCCTTAATTCCAGGTTTGAAGATGACAAAACACCAGTGCTTCTGATGTTACAAAAAAATCACTTGCTTAGGGGGCGCCTGGGTGGCTGGTCGACTTAGTGTCCGATTCTCAGTTTCCGCTCAGGTCATGGTCTCGCGTATTCGTGGGTTCGAGACCTGCGTGTGCCTCTGCGTTGACAGCATGGAGCCTGCTTGGGATTCTCTCTCCCTCTCTCCACCCGTCGCCTGCTCCTGTTGTCTCTGTCTCTCTCAAAACAAATAAATAAGCTTAAAAAAAATTACTTGCTTAAAAGAGAATGACCGAAAGGATAAATTCTATGATTTTCTCTTAGTAAAGTGATCTATCCCTTTTAAAACACAAACAACAGAGGAGCCTGGATGGCCCAGTCAGTAAAGCATCTGACCCTTGATCTTGGGATGGTCAGTTCAAGCCCCACGTTGGGCATGGCGTCTCCTTAAGAAGTAGAAAAAAAAAAAAATTGGGCCGCCTGGGTGGCTCAGTCAGTTAAGCGTCCGACTTCAGCTCAGGTCATGATCTCGCGGTTCGTGGGTTTGAGCCCTGCATTGGGCTCTGTGCTGACAGCTCAGGGTCTGGAGCCTGCTTCCGATTCTGTGTCTCCCTCTCTCTCTCTCTGCCCCTCCCCCGCTTGTGCTCTGTGTCTGTTTCTCAAAAAATAAACATTAAAAATTTTTTAAATAAAAATATAAAAATAAAAACAACAACAAAAAGAGCAGTCCCATTCACAAGTTTCTTGAAAGAACAATCTCCTTAATTCTCTACAAGCTGATTTCCCGAGGCTCATCAGTAGCTTCCTGTCGACAAACGCAACCTGCATTTTAGTGTGTGGTTCCTGCAATCGTTTTATCGAGCGCCCGCCATGCACTGAGTTCCTGCCACTAGGCTAACACACTGGAGGTGGCCATGCATTGTTTTTGGGGCTTTTTTCATTCAACAAGTATTTTCTGAGCTCCTCCCGTGGGCCAGGCAGTGTGCTCTGTGGGCATAATGGACACCCTGCCCTTGAGGAGGGCATAGGTCATTACCACTACGTCTAGCACAGGCAGTGAGACTTGAAGAACATGCAGGATGGGCTCCTAATTTCAGCCCGTGGGAGGCAAGGCGATCTCAGAAGCCATCCCTGAGGAAGTGACGTCCAAGTTTAGTCTGAAGGATAAGAAGGGACTGATCAACGAGGGGATGAAGAAGGAGGCTCTGGGCGGCACAGCACAGGCCCGATGGACAGTAGAAACACAGTACAAGACACGCCGCGCTGTTCACAGGGAATCGGGGTCACACGGAGGAGGGCGGGAGGCACTCAAGGGAGGTGACGCCTCACCTGGATCTTCAAGGACGATGGCACATCTCTTAAGGAGGTGAAGTATGTCCTAGAAAGACCATGCTGCAGGTGCAAAGGAATGAAGTATGGCCTCGTGGGCGAGGTGTAAGGAATACAAGATGGTGGGAAGGCTAGCGCCTGAGCTTGGGGGCCATGAATGCCATATTAAGTAGTTGGGACTCAAAGTGATAGGAATTACGGAAGAGAGGAGAGGAGAGCAGAGAGAGGGAGAGAAGGGCGGGGTGGGGAGGGGGTTAGTTCTCTTTTATAGCGATGGCTCCAACTGCTGTCATGGAAGACACATTAGAAGAAGCAACATCAGAGGAGGGAGACAAGATAGAAAGATACTATTGTAATCCATTGATTGGGGTGAAAAATGACAGCTCAGGGGCGCCTGGGTGGCTTAGTCGGTTAAGCGACCGACTTTCACTTAGGTCATGATCTCGCGGTTCGTGGGTTCGAGCCCCGCGTTGGGCTCTGTGCTGACTGCCAGCTCAGAGCCTGGAGCCTGTCTTTTCAGTCTGTGACTCCCTCTCTCTCTGACCCTCCCCTGCTCACCCTGTCTCTCTCTCTCTCTCTCTCCTAGGAATAAATAAAACATTAAAAAAAAAAAAAAGAAAAATGACAGCTCAGTAAGGCGGTGGCCGTAGGGTGTCGTATTTAAACAGCCAGTTCACTGATATACAGTCACGTTAACAACAGAGGCTCTGAATCAGACCACGGAAGTGCGAATCCCAGCCCCGCCCCTCCCTACCTGTGAGCAAGTCACTTAACCTCTCTAAGATGGCACTGCCTCGCCTGTGAAATCGGGACATCGATAAAGACCTTGCCGTTGTCGTCGGAAGGGTGACATAGAAAAGAGAAAGTGATGCCTTACAAGCCAAGGGAGTAGAGTTTCAATCAAAACAAAGTAGGCAAGAGGAAGACACGCTGCTTAAAAATCAAGGCTGAAAGCGGCCCCTGAACTTCACAACCAGGTGACTGGCAGGGACATTTCCATGACATAGTGTAGCCAGAAGCCCCCTCCCCCACCTCACTCCAGAAGAGGAGTGAACGGAGGTAAATATCTTAAATAAATGTTTCCAAAAACCTTAGCTGAGAAGGAAAAAAGAAAGGTGGAGCGTTGGTAACTGGAGGAGATGGGCGCAAACGAAGGTTCTTCTCTGTAAATAGACGGAAGAGATTTGAGCAGATTATACATGGAGGAGAAGCCAGGAAAGAGGGAAATGTGGAATAAAAAAAAGAAACAGCACAACTCAGAGCAAGGAGAGGAAAGATAGAATCGGGTCTTGGAGAAGAGGAAAAGAATGACATTCAGATCCCACGTGAGCGACTGGCCGGGGACCCTCTCCCACTGAGGTGGCCCGTGCGCCAGCCACACACCCTCAAGCAGGCCAACCTGCCAGTTCACACTGTGGTCTCCCTGCGGGTGCGTGGGGCCTGGTCAGCAAAGTTTCCCTGCTGTCGCCTGCCTGGCGGTCCTGCGGGCCAGAGACGAGAGGCACCACAGTCATTTCCACGAGGGGTTCTTTGGAGACGCCAACAGCCGTGTTCCCCACACAGAGGGTCCAGCCAAGTTTGGAAGGTGCTGCGTAAGCCTCCAGGAAGACTGAGTGTTCTCTGTCCCGGCAGAGATGGGCATCTGCGAGCGGGGCGACCAAAGAGAAGAGAAAGGCTTCTGGGGGAGATAGGAGGGCTCATCCTCCGGGTCCCCGGGTTGGCGAGAAAAACACCCCTGGGAAGACCCGGTGATGCTCACAGAGTAGGGGAAGGATCTGTCCTCCGCAGAACACCTGTACTAGCTCGCAGATCTGCGGCCTCTCATCTTACCCTCCCAGTTCTCCGCATAGTGTGATCTGCACGTGACAGAGGAAGGAGCTGAGGGCCTGCCTCACACTCAGCGCGCAGTGCGCCGTGCGCGCTTGGCTCCGGCTCTCCGCGCGCGGTAGGGACTCTCCTGTCCCCGTGGCCCACACTGTCCTTTGCACTAAAGCAGCAACCAAGGCGGGGGTCAGGGGCAAGCGCACACGACGTTAGCACTCCCGCAGCCCTGCGGGTGAGCCGCCACCGCCTGCCAGCGTGCTCTGTGCTCTGTGCCAGGGAAGATGCCCCGCGTGCCTTCGCCTGCTCTCCCGGCGGGGCCCTGGTTGGCTTCCCAAGCACCCTCAGACCTTATGGGGTCTGATCCCTTAGGGGCCGGGCCTGGCAGAGGGAGGGGGCCAGCAGGACCGTGTGGCTGTTGGCCCTACATGCAGGCACCCCTCTCCCTTTCTGCACGGGGTTACCCGGAAGAACCTTCCCCAGAGGTGTGAGAGCAAGACCAAGGAGAGACAACGGTTCTTTACACCTTGATGGTCCAGACCCTTTAAGAGACTGATGGAAGCAACCAGAGGGACTCTCTCCATGAAAGGGCACGCCCACAACACACAACCTTGGACCTAGTTTCAACTAGACGCCACGGCTCCCTGGCGCCCGCCAGCCCCGCACCCCCGCAGGCCAGGCGTCAAAGGAGCCCATGTGGGAATCAGCCCAGGGGCGGGCTAAAAATGCAGATGCCCCGGCCGCACCGCGCTGATTCTCCTTCCGTGGGTCGGGGGCCAGGCAGGAGAGCCTGCATTTTTAATCAGCACCTCGGATGACTTTGGCACCGATGCGTAGCAGAGCCCACTGTGTGAAACCCGACTCTGGGGCTGAGACCCCCACCCCCACGCCCCACCCCCGCTCCAAAGTTTCCCCACCTGGTCAGACGCACCGGCCGCCTCCCCTCACCACCCGCGGGCCTCACCCTGGTGCGCGGTCGTGGAAGCATCTGGGGGACCCGGCGCGGGGGGGGGGGCGCAGAGCGAGGGTCCCTTGGGGGCCTGCTCGCCCCCGGCGCCAGCGCGCCACGGCCCCGGGAGGCGCAGCGCGGTGGCCGGCAGGGGGCGCGGCACCGAGGACGGCGCGGGAGGGGTGTCCGGCGTCCCCAGCCCGAAGCCGAGGGGCGGGAGGGAGAAGGGAGGGGAGCGCAGGGGAGAGGGAGGGGGGAGGGGAAGGGAGGCGCGCGGCGGCGCGGAGCCGGGCGCGGGCGCAGGGGCGGGAGCGGGAGCCGGAGCCCGAGCCGGGGGCGGGGCGGGCCGGGGCGGGGCCGGCGGGCGGCGAGCGCCCGGGGAGCGCGCCCGGGGAGCGCGGAGGGAGGAGCGAGGGGAGCGCGGGCAGCCGCTCGCCCCCGCCCCCGCGCCGCCCGCGCGCAACAGTTCCCCCAAAGTTGCCGCGCGGGAGGCGGGCGCGCCCGGGCGGCCGAGGGGCGGGCGGCGGGCGGCGGGCGGGGGACGCGGCGTCGCGGCCGGGCGCGGGCAGTGCCGGCGGGCGGCGGCGGCGGCGGCGGCGGCATGGGCACCCGGCAGACCAAGGGCAGCCTGGCGGAGAGAGCCAGCCCCGGCGCGGCGCCCGGCCCCCGCCGCGAACGGCCCGACTTCTGGGCGTCGCTGCTGCTGCGCGCCGGGGACAAGGCTGGGCGCGCGGGCGCCGGCGCGGGGCTGCCCCCCTACCACCGGCGCGTCGGCATGGTCCAGGAGCTGCTGCGGATGGTGCGCCAGGGCCGGCGGGAGGAGGCGGGGACGCTGCTGCAGCACCTGCGCCAGGTGAGCGCGGGGAGGGGGCGCGGGGGGCGCGCTGGTCCCCGGAGCGCCCCGCCCCCTGCCGAGCGGGGCCCCGAGCGCCGGGGGCACCGCCTGGGCACCCCCTTTCGCGGGGATGGAGCGGGTCCGGCAGCAGGTGCCTCGGCGCTCCCGCTGAATCGGAGGCCTCGCGGGGCGGGGCGCAGGAAGGCTGGCCCGGGGAGGCCCGGCTGAGGGGGGACCTGTTGGAATAACGTCCCCGCTCTGTCCACGAGCAGCGAGGGAGGCAGGTCCCAAGGATGGTCGGTGGGAGCGGGTGCGGGGACGGATGCCTCGTCTGGGCCACAAGGCGCATTTCTTCCTCCCTTCCCGCTGGCAGTCACCAAGGGTCCTCAAGGAATGCGCAGTTGCCAGTTTCCCCTGGGGGGAGGCCAAGGGCACAGCCCTGGGACTGGTGAGGTGCCGGCCCCCGGGTCGTTTGGTCCCCCCGGGGGGCATCCTGGATTGCGGTGGGGCGGGGGGGGGGGCAGGGGGAACAGCGTTCATCTCCGCCAGAGATACTTTGACAGGTGCCCGGCCAGGAGCCCCGCTGAGCAGTGGGAAGAAGGGACAGGGGGGCTCCCTCGTTTCCCGCGTGAGTACCTGGTTCAGGAACTCCAGGAAGCGGCCAGCACTCTGCCTTCGGTGTGTTCCTGTCCCTGCCCCATTGGCTGGGGACTGACTTTGCAGATCCGGCAGTCCCCTTTGCTTTGGGGCTGCCTGAGCTCTGGCTTGTTTTCCACTTTCACTTTCTTGTGAGGGAGCCTCCCCTTCCCCACCCCCACCCCCCTGCCCCTTTCCATCGATTTTGTCGAGTGAGAGAGGCAGGAGGGTACACCTCCCGCATCACCAAGCAGGTTGGCTTGGACCAGCTTTGGGGGGCTGGGAGGAATGGCCTAGTCCAGGCCCCATATTCTCCCTCGGTTTGACCCCGTCGGTGGTGAAGGCCAGTGCAGATCAGGGAGGGGGAGACCTCAAGTGGCCTCTCTGAAGTTTTCCCACCACTAATGAAAGAGGCTGGAGCGCCTTCCTTCTAGGGGTTTCCAAAATCTAATGAGACTCACATCCCTCATGGATTTTGTAGCATGCCCCCCCCCCCTTTTATATCTGGTGTGCCGTTACCGTGGAGTGTGTTCCCAAGATGTGCACTGCACAGGGAAAAGGAAGCAGCAGCTTGGGGACTTGGGGACCCACGGAGCTTCTGCTCTTGCCTTAACTTTTCCAAACAGCATCCAGAAGGATCCCTGAGATAGTGCCGGATCCCGAGGTTTCCTCTCTGAATTGAATCATTAAGGAAAGATGACATTACGCACGGCGTAACTTTAGCAGTGTGTATTTCTGTCTTTCGAAAATCGGAAACCAGTGTATGGCCTCTATGGAAACTCTTGCTTCCAAACAGAATAATGGGTTTTCCAGGCCTTCGTAGCCCGTTGGCACATAGTTAGAAGGTTCTGCCGACCACAGGCTATTCCCTGGGCATTGGGGTGGGTGCTGCAGGGGGTCCTGAAGAGGGGAGGGGGCTGACAAGTGAGGGGTCGAGACAAGCCCCTGCTTAGAAGGTAAAAGAACAAAGTAAAGCTAGCATTAACGAGGGCCGTTTAGGGAGGGCCCGGTAGGAGCTGGCAGTCACCTTGGGCCCTTGCAGTCCCTCTGAAACCGATTGTGATTCCACATCCTGAAGCCGAACTTCTCCCTGGTTTGTGGAGTCGAGAGGTTCCTGTGGCCTCACAGGGTTCTTGACATGGGGCAGTTCTTGAGCCACGTTGGTCTTGTTTGTGGCCTGACACCCTTCTTAGTGGCCGGACTGAAAGGGCTGATGGGGCCCAGGATGGGGTCAATCAGACTGTCCCCTCTTCTGTGACAGCGCCGGAATAACTCGCCCTCCAGCTCACGCGGGCCGGGCTCCCTTGACCTCTGGCTTGTGGGTGAGGTCTGCAGGGCTCTCCAGAACTGGGACGGGCCTGCCCCAGGGGCCTGGAGCGTATAGATCAGGGCTCTGCCAAGAATTGGCCGTGGGCCCTGGGCAGCGCGAGAGGGGAGCGCCAGGTGTCCAAATATCCGCGGGAAACAGAGAGGTGGTGTTCTAGGACCCTGTGGCTGGCTCTGTGCTGGGCACCTACGTGGCTCTTTCTCCCAAATTGTGTTTTCCTTTCCAGTTTGCTCCTCTCGTCTGGAGGTGGTGATGTGCAGAAAGGGAACGAGCAGTCACTGAGAGATAGGAAAACACCCAGGGCCTCACCAGGGGTCAGACCAGGTAGAGCCTCATTGGGCACACAGGAGCCAAAGACGGGTAGATGCAGAGCTCGGGGTGCTGGGTTTTGCAGGGATGTGGACCCAGATCCTCAGGGCATGGGCAGATGAACAGGAAAGGTAAGAAACACCAGCAGTCAGGACGGTAACAGCGCTGGGTTACTTTTATCGCGTGGTGCTTTTTCCTGTGTTTGAAAATGTGTGTTTGGCCCCCGGGTTTGGATATGCCCTGAGCTCTAGGGTTGGAGGGGCGACTCTTCAAGCCCTGTGGTCCGTAACCTCAAGTCCTTGAGCCTCTTGAGCCCTGAAAGAGCCATGAACACCCTTCCAAGCAAATGCACCGACATAAACAATCTTGTGAGAATTTCTGAGGGTTCACAGACCCCAAGTTCAAGATTTGCTCCAGTCTGGTACCACGCCTCCCCTGCTATGTGATTTGCTACAGGCTTGGGAATGGAAACAGGGATCTCAGGACCTCGTAGGGCAGTTTATGGTGGCCGCTGATGTCATTTCTTCTGAATGGCCCTCTTCCGCCTCTAAGACTTGCAGGGTAGTTTCCCTGCTTGGAGACTCTCCGGCCAGTCTGTGCTTAGCACTTGCAGGAGAGGCGTCAGGAGGCTTTGCTTAATGTTAATGATCGTGAGCCGTGGCCACGGGGTTCAGGCAGGATGCCAGCAATCTGTCCTGAAGGAGCAGAGTGAGCCTGCTTCTCGAGGAGCAGTGTAATCGTGAGGAGAGCCAGGGACCAAGGGTCAGCTCAGGCAGCTTGCCTTCCAGTCCTTAATCTGCTTTGACCTTGGACCCAGCAGATAACCTCTCTGAGCTGTATTTCCTCATTTCCCAAAGAGTATCTGGGAGACTGAGCAGAACAAATGCTACAAAGTACGTGAAATCGAGTTGCTTCTGCACATCAAGACACGTTCTCACGAGCAGTGATAAGACACAAGAGAATCTGCCCAACTTCGGGTCTGGCCAGGCTACAGGCAGGGTCTTGGTATCCTTTCTCAGGCCAGGCCCAAAGAGCTTCTGGATCTGGCCTACCTGCCCATGGCTCAGCCTGGATCAAAAAAGCCCAATGCAGGGGCGCCTGGGTGGCTCAGTCGGTTAAGCATCCAACTTCGGCTCAGGTCACGATCTCACGGTTTGTGGGTTTGAGCCTCACATCAGGCTCTGTGCTGACAGCTCGGAGCCTGGAGCCTGCTTTGGATTCTGTGTCTCCCTCTCTCTCTGCCCCTCCCCAACTCATGCTCTGTCTCTCTCTGGCTCTCAAAAATAAATAAACATTAAAAAAAAAATTTTTTTTTTTAAAAAGCTCAGCGCAAGTTCAGAAGCAGTGGGGGATGGGGAGCTCGTGGGGACAAAAGAAGAAGCCAGCTATGCAAAGAGGAGGCCATTCCTCGCCCCATCCCTGGACTCCATTCCTGCAGGATGGCTCCGTTCTTTCCCCAGGGTCTCTCCTCAAGTCTTGGGCTCATAAGGAGCCCTGCGGAAGAAGTACCTGAAGGCATGGAGACAGGGCAAATGGCAGGCTGGGTGGGAGGTGGGCTGTCTGCTCTTCAGCCCAGCAGCCTCTCTGAGTCCCGCAGATGCAGACGGGGCCATTGGCCAGCGTCAGGGAGCACTAGAATGAGGGGTCAGTATCCCCAGGAGATGCCGAGCTGCAATGGCCCCCTCCTCACATTCACCAGCCTCCCCGCCCTCTCATAAAGAGGGTCTGATTGAGTCAGTTTATTGCCAGTCAAAATGACGCGGCCGTACCGGACAGAGCTGTTCCAGGGTTAGCCTGTCCAGCCAGTGGTGTGGCTTGGCCATGCACGCTCGATTCAGTCCGCTGTGGCCAGCGTGGCAAGGCTGGCTTCACTCTATACCTGGGAGAATGAGGCATAGCAGCTAATGCAAAAAAAAAAAAAAAAGAAGAAGAAAAGAAAAGAATTCCCCTGCCCAGGGCCTCAGGTGATGTGCTTCCCAGGGGGACTGAATCGTAGACAAGCACTTAGAGGCTCCTGGGGGACCTGGATACTGGACAGGTGCTTCCTGCCGGGAGTCAGAAAGATGAAGAGAGTAGCTTTGAAGGTCACCTTTTTCCTCTGACACCCCACCCAAGAAAATCTTTTTTTTTTAATGTTTATATTTATTTCTGAGAGAGAAAGAGAAAGACAGCGTGAGCAGGGGAGGGTCAGAGAGGGGGAGACCCGGAATCAGAAGCAGGCTCCAGGCTCTGAGCCAGCTGTCAGCACAGAGACCGACGCGGGGCTCGAACCCACGAACCATGAGATCATGACCTGAGCTGAAGTCGGATGCTTAACCGACTGAGCCCCCCAGGCACCCCCCAAGAAAATCTCTTTAGGCGAGCAGGTTGGAAGGCCTCCAGACACCAAACACGGAGGCCCCCCGCCCTTGGCCTTGATCATCTTCTTCCCTGACCTACAATGCATTTCCTTGTGCCGAATGAATGCTTCTTGCCTTTCCAAGGCCACCTTCCGCGTCTGCCCTTGGCTCTGAGATTCACTCGCCTTTTCGATCCTGCCACAGTGGGTAGCATTTAATCATCCGTACACAGTTTTTCACCTGACATAGATTTTGTTTGTCAGACTAAGTCATATGCTTCCGGAGCGTGGAGACCCCACCACCCCCCGCTGTCCCTGGCATGGTACCGAACCCCCACAGGCCTGCGACCTTCTCCAGTCAGCCTGTGCACTGTGATGATGTGCGTCCTCACCACTGTCAGTGTGTCCTCAGAAGGCTCGTGACCCCCCAGCCACAGCTGTGCATCTGGGAGCTCATTTATGAAGAGCATCAGTGCGGCCGTGAGATCTGACACGTTTGCTTTCTGTGTGATTGGGTGCCTGGGAGCAATGTCCGCGGGGCTCGGCCGTTCCTGGCGGCCTGCCAGGTGGTGGTGTTCTTGGAGAGAGGAGTGGCCCGCTGCCCGGCCTCCGTGGGCACCTTGGGGATCCCATCCTGCAGGTGCAGTCTGGAGCCTCTGCCGAGGTGGCGGCGAAGGGGGCGGGGTGTGGGTGGGGGCCGAGCCTGAAGGGAGAGCCCGGCCTCCGCATCCCCGTTCGGCTGCTTGTGCTGAATCATGTTCGTTTCACCCGCAAAGAGAAACCTTCCTTTTTAAAATCCACCGCTCTCTGACTGGGCTGGGCGCAGGCATTTCCAGCAATAAAGATGCGGCAGGCATCCAATGCCAAGGCCTGCTTTGCTGGTTTACAAGGCCAGGGACACGGCAGCCTCTGTACAGCCAGCCATGACAGCGGGGCTTGGGGCTGGGCCGGGTGGGCCGATGTCACGTCTGGGGGGCTGGGGGACCTTCTTTCTGGAACAAACGCCCACCTCCTCAGACCAGGATCTGCTCTGCACTCCGTCTTCAGAGCTCCTGAAACACCCTGGAGCCCACGTATGGACACCCCACCTTAGTGTACCCCTCCTTGGTGTGCTGAGACACCCCTCCCCCTTTCCCCAATGTCATTTCATTGCCATGTGCGCTTCTCTTGGGCGGAGGCCATCGATCATGTACTGGGCACGGGGTGGGGGGCGGGTTTCAAGAGATCCTTGTCGAATGGCTTTTAAACTTCTCGGGCGTCCTTCCCCGCGCCCGCTGGCCCTGGTGTTCTCGCTCTCAGCAGCCAGCGTGGTCTGGCTCAGACTTCTGGAGTGTTTCCACGCCAAGCGCAGGGCCAGGTTATCTTTCCAGTGACCTGCAGAGTTGGTACTGTCGCTGATCCCCTTCTCAGGGCACACCCCGCGCGCCTCCTGCAGGCGAGAGCCACCTGGCACAGGGTCACCCAAGTGACCCGGGCCTGGCTCTGGCTTCCCCACTGGGATGCTCAAGGGGTGGGGTCAACATCTCCACTTTAAGGACCTTCCCCTCCAAGAGCAGCGCTGGGGGTGACCCGGGTGACTCACGCAGCCTCGCGCTCCACCCCCTCTGCCCCCCGCCCCCCTGCCCCCTGCTGCACCTCTCTCCGTGGGAGAAACCGAAGGGGTGAGAGAGGAGCTTGGATGTCCAAAATAGACTCAATCATTGGATCTCGGGCTCACTCTCTAGAATAGCAGGCTGTTCTGATGAGAACGGTGACCTTGGAACACTGGGAGGGGGAGGGAAGGGGGGCTCGCTGCAGCGCCTGTTCTTCTCACCCCACCCCCTGGCCCTGAGCAGGGCCCATGTGGCTCCCCGGGAGCATTTCTCAGGTTTTTTTTTTTTTTTTTTAAACTTTTATTAGCTCAAACTCCTGGCTGCCACAGCCATATGGATGGAGTTCTGCTGCCAGCTGATGCTCAAAGGCATGTGGCATTTTGATGTTTCTAACTTGATCTTAAACCAGCGTAGATGCAGGAGTCCAGCTGGGAGGGGGAGTGGGGGGGGGCGGTGGCAACGGAGTCTGAGTGTGTTGCTTGGTAGAGGTGGCCTCCTCCAGGCTGCCCTCCGCCCCTGCTCAGCCCTGCATGTCCATACCTAGTTTTCTGCTCCTCTTTGGGTTTGCATGTTTCTCTCTGTGTCCTTCCCTTTTCCTCGGGAGGGTTGGGGGGACGGGGCGGGGGAGAAGCAAACTCTTTGCCTCTTACTGGTCAGCCCAGCCTCCATGGAGAAAGGGGTCCAGCCCGTTTCAGTCGCCTGCTTGGTGGTCCGGTGCCTTGGGCCGGAGAGGGGGCATCGGAGGCACCCCTCCTGTCTGCACGTTGCTTTCTAGCCCACAAAGCGTTCTCTTTTGTTTATTTTGCTCCTTAAATAGTCTTGGGAGGTTGGCACGATATTGCTTACAGTAAAAAAAAAAAAAAAAAAAAAAGGAATGGTGGGGGTTTTTAATATTATGAAAGCCCTGTCTAATCAATGTAGTAAAATACGAAAAGGCAGATGAGCAAAACTAAGAGCAGGAATTAATTCGTCTATTCCGCAGTCGAGTGCCTGTTCTTCCAGGCAGTCTCCTAGGCACTAGGGAGGCAGCAGGCAAGCCGAACGGGGAAAACGGCACTCGTGATCATTTCCCCTCCCGCCGGAGGGTTTGTGAGGCTCCGAGAGGCAGGGGCTAGTGCAGGCACTTGGCATCGGCCCAGGGAAAGGGCTCTGCGGTAGTGGCTCCCTTCGCTGGCAACCAGGAGCCCCCTGGTTCCCGTCCCAGCTCGTACCGTGCCCAGCTCCTACCCTTCTCCGGCCTCAGTTTCCCCGTCTATAAGGCTCAGGGGCAGTGAATGGCCGAGATGAGCACTGAGGTTTTCTGCCATCACTCAGGTGCCCACAGGCTCCGGGGGTTTCAGAAAGACCCAGTCATTCCCGTCTGTGCTCGGTTGTTTCTTCCAGGCCCTGAGGTCACTCCCTTGTCCCCAGCCTGTGCAAGAGCCAAGACACAGGGAGGGGCTTCGGGAGGGAAACAGCCCCCTGGGGCTCACCCCTGCACAGTCCGCACACTGGTGCTGCCCGCCAAGGCCAGCCGGTTGCGCACAGAGCAGCCCTAGCTGAACTTCCCTTCCTCTGACGGAGGAGGGTAGTCACACAGTGTCAGGGGCAGAGGCCGGGCCAGGGGACTTGCAGACCTTCGTGTAGCTCCAGGCTGCGGTTCGTGAGCCAAGACCAGTGTTCTCAGAGGCCTGCTGTGAGCCCTTCACCCGCTGTCACCGAGGACGAGGTCTGTCCCCAGGCTCAGCCAGGCCCTGCTAGGACCCGCAGCCTGTGGAACTCACTCAGGCTCCCTCCCTTCCCCCTCTGCTCCCAGGAGACCCCCAGGCCCTTCTGACACCTGCCCCTCTCCTCTTCCTCCCGCAGGGCCTCTCCTCTGCGGGCTAGCTCAGTGTTCGTGTCTCCTCTCCTTGGTGTCTCTCTCCCGACCACAGAGACCCAGGCTCACAGCCCCGGCAGAGCGGGGGTGGGGTGGGGGCCTTGTCCTCCGCGCAAGCCCCCCGCCCAGCACCTGCTGCGCCCTGGCCACACCAGTATGTGGTTCTTTCATCCCGCAGACGCTCCTGGGCACCCGTGGGTGGTTGGCCCCTGGGAGAAGCAGGGTCCGCCACAGTGCTTGTTTGTAGCGGGATCAGAGGAGCAGCTGGTACTGTAGATGGGCGGTGCGTGAGTGTAGGGCTCGCCATAGCCGGTCACATTCCTGCTCTGCCATCGACTCTGGCCACAGATGCGGAGAGGCTGGGCTGGGCCGAGAGCCAGGGAAGTGGCCATAGGGGGTGGTGGGGGGGAGGGGGGCATCCACAGGCGCAGGGCACGCAGCACACGCTGGCTGCTTTGCAAGCTCCTCTTCTCCCACAAGGCTTCTAAGTGGACTGCAGGAAGCCCCCCTCCCCCGCCCCAAGGACCCCCCCACCCCCCCGCAGCAGCCCTGGTGCTTGGGTCCCGGCCTCTCCTGTGCCTACCGCCCTCCACGCCCTCAGCCTAGGCTCCCCAAGAGCACCCCAGCGCCCCACTGGGAGCTCCAACTCTCTTTGCCCCTCCGGGAGCCCCTCCCCCACAGAGCCACTGCCCACAGCCACAGGCTGCCCACGGAGGCTTGCATGGCCCCCGAGGGCCACCAGGCAGGGGCTCGACCCCAGGGGGAGACTGGAAGGCCTCCCCACTCAAGT
The DNA here is from genome assembly GCF_003009895.1 of Hyaena hyaena. Lineage (NCBI taxonomy): Eukaryota > Metazoa > Chordata > Mammalia > Carnivora > Hyaenidae > Hyaena > Hyaena hyaena. The sequence goes on along the minus strand of NW_024080659.1, from coordinate 3,294,971 downwards.
ACAGAATCCGTCTACAGGGAGCTGGGACTCGCAGCCCCAGGAAGCAGCAGTCTGTGACCACCGCCCCCCACCCCTCCCCCACAGCCCCTGCTGCCCTTAGTTCTGACCGTGCAGCCTCTGCCTCTGGGGGCTTTGGGCTCAGGCCCCTCATGGAGAGCCGGCAGTGGGGCAGGTTTCCCTCCCCCAGTGCTGGGGGCAGACAGAGACGGGGGTGGGGGTGGGGGGTGTCTACCCAACTCCGGCTGTGAACCTGTCTGGTCCCAGCACACCTGGCAGCCCCACGCCCACCGTGCGGACCACCGCTGTGAGGGTGGGAGGAGGGGTGAGGGGACAGGAGCGCAGGGCCCGCTCCGGAGAGCAGGCTCTGTGGTCAGCCGGGTGGCCCTTCAGGCTTCCGTGGTCCCGGAGGAATCCCAGCTGGGAACACGACGTGGCTTCCTGATTTCCGCTCCAGGTAAACGGTCAGACTGCCCTGCCCACTGGGCACCCAGTGCTCAGGTACAAGTGCGCGGCAGGCGACCCTGTGCTGTACACGCCCAGCCGCCTTGCCCAGCGTGGCCCAGCCTGTCCTGACAATGACACCCGCCACTAGCCATGCCTGACTCTGCTTCCCTCCCTATCCTCAGACACTGCTCGAGCCATCCTGGGGATGGGCTGGGGGGGGGGGAAGGGGGCGGTGGTCCTCTGCCCCGTTTGCACCTGCGGGGGCCCAGGTGTTGAAGATTCTACGTCCAGCATCATCCAGTAAACTCAGTGTGACTGTGGGTATTTGCCGAGATTGCCTTGTAATCTCTCAGGGTTCCTGATGGCCTTCCCGTGGGGCTGTCACTTTCTCTAGGTAGGTGAGTGAGCAAGAGAAAGCAGGGCTATAGAGGAAGGAGCATGGTGGGGGGGGCTCTGGGCACACCTGGCACAGCCGCTGGGCCAGCCCTCCCGCCTCTGGACCGGCCGCTGGACCATCTTGCCTGCTGCGGTCTCATGGCTCATCCTGGCTGTTGCCCTGGGTCCCAGCCCCCAGAGAACAGTGAGGGCTGGGGGTTGAATGTCCTTAGACGTCCACGGGGCTTGGCTCTGCCCCTTCCCGCTCCCTGGAGGAATTGGATGGAGGGAAAAGGGCTCCCATAGTTCCTTTCGGCGAGGAAGCCTGCTGCAGTCAGAGCTGAGATCCGTGGGGGGTGGGGGGGAGATTCGTGGCCTGTACAGGGTCCCATGGGACTGGGCCCACGTCCCTGCCTCCTCCTCTCGCACCCGGTGATCCCTGAAGCATCAGAGGTGAGGCCTGTGTGGGTCCCAGGAAATAACCCTGTGTTTTCTGAGCTTCCTTGGCTTGAGATCCATGGCTCTGGGTCTCATTGTGGGGAACACGGGCTGTCCCCTCGGGCTGTCCCCTCACATTGCGTGAACTGGCGGGGGGGAGGGGGGAGGTGAAGAGCGAGCAGTGGCGTTCCTCTGAGCACCTTGTCTAAGTGAGTGCCTTTTCTACAGTTTGATTTTTTTTTTTAATTTTTCAAGGTTTATTTATTTTTGAGAGAGAGAAAGAGTGCGAGGTGGAGAAAGGACAGAGAGAGACACAGAATCTGAAACAGGCTCCAGGCTCTGAGCTGTCAGCACAGAGCCCGACATGGGGCTTGAACCCACAAACGGTGAGATCATGACCTGAGCCTGAGTCAGATGCTTAACCGACTGAGCCACCCAGGCGCCCCCCCCACCAACAGTTTTTTTTTTTTTTTAATTTTTTTTTTAATGTTTTATTTATTTCTAGGAGAGAGAGAGACAGCGTGAGCGGGGGAGGGTCAGAAAGAGAGGGAGTCACAGACAGAAACAGGCTCCAGGCTCTGAGCTGGCAGTCAGCACAGAGTCCGACGCGGGGCCTGAACCCACGAACCGCGAGATCATGACCTAAGCGAAAGTCTGACGCTTAACCGACTAAGCCACCCAGGCGCCCCCAACAGTTTGTTTTTTAAAGTAAGATGTGGAGAGACTGACAGCACAGAACCCACTTTGGATCCTCTGTCTCCCTCTCTCTGCCCCTCCCCTGCTCACACTCTCTCTCTTCCTCTCAAAAATAAATAAACACTAAAGGATAAATATGTATGTGGAGACCGTGGTGGCCAAGACTATGGTGAGCGCATGTGGGAGGAAGCAGGGGGCAGGGCCACCACCTGAAGGCAAAGAAGCTGGTCATGAACTCACTGCCCCTGCGTTAGAGTGGGGCCACACCTCTGCCCCTGGCAGCCTAAGGAAACCGGGGACTTTGGAGTTGTGGGGGCCATTCAGGGAATCCAGGTGAGCCAGGGATGCCTTGGCTTCTCTCAGTGAGATGCAGGCCAGCTCCGTGCCCGTTCACATCTCGATCAGTTCAGCCCCACCCAGACACCCTTGTGCAGTGCACGCCCTGCACAGCTGTACTTGGCCGCCTTGGCAAACGTGCCCATAGTTCAGCTGAGGCCAGTCAGGATCCTCACCCCTTTCCCACTCGTCTCCCCAGAACAGCCTTCCCAGATCACCTCAGGCAGGGAATGGTAAAATGTCAGCCGGCACGTGATTTCTGCCTCTGAACCAGATGCTCGCCCTCTTCTTCCTAAATCGGGGAGGTAGAGCAGTTGGGCGTCTTCAACAGGTTCCGGCTCAACATTCCTGCCTCTCAGAGCGTGTCAGACAGAATCAGAGACATCCTGAGGGGGTCTGGAGGCAGACCCGGTCGGGAGCATCAGGGGCCAAGCAGGGACATCACGGTGTCCTGGAGTCCTTCCCACGGGCTGCAGCCCCTCCTGTTTCCAGGGACCCAGGAATTCCCCTCCGGCTTCCCAGACTGTTTTTCCATTCCCGCCTCTGCTAGCTCTAGGGGAAACAAGGTCTAGATACTTCCCACCCCCTGTAAATACCCTCCTCAACTCCAGATGCAATCATTTCATCCTATCTGATTTCCCCTCCGCTGTGCCGATCTTCCAAACTCGGTATTATGCTCAGCCACAGCCCTGTAATCTTCCCCTTCCTTCTGGAATTGTGGGGTTTGGGGGTGAAAGCACTTGTGAGCAGGTTGCTTGTCCCTTGGGGTTTCCAGACCACCGCTGGCCCAGAAACCATCAGAAGCGTGAGCGCAACGGCTCTCAGATACGGGGAAACTCAGACCCAGAAGGTTCCAAGTTACCCTTTCAAGAACTCCCGTCCCTCCCGAATTCACCTGCTGGCAGAGAATCCATCATGTAGGACGAGAAGAATGGAAATGCTTTTGGTATGACACATGTCAAAGAGAGGACCCAGAAGTGGGCACCTGGGGGTCTGGGAACACAGGCGAGGTGGGGAGGGCCGAGCCCAAAAAGGAGAGGGGCCTTGCGATGGACGTCGAGAAGCTGTTTCAGAAAACGAGGCTCTGGCACCTGGGTGGCTCAGTCGGTTAAGCCTCCGACCTCGGCTCAGGTCATGATCTCACGGCTTGTGGGTTCCAGGCCCGCGTCGGGCTCGGTGCTGACAGCTCAGAGCCTGGAGTCTGCTTCCGATTCCGTGTCTCCCTCCCTCTCTCGCTCTCTGCCCCTCCCCTGCTCATACTGTCTCTCTCTCTCAAAAATAAAGAAACATTAAAAATTTAATTTTATTTTTTTAATTTTTTTTTAATGTTTTATTTATTTCTAGGAGAGAGAGAGAGAGAGACAGCGTGAGCAGGGGAGGGTCAGAGAGAGAGGGAGTCACAGACTCTGAAACACGCTCCAGGCTCTGAGCTGGCAGTCAGCACAGAGCCCGACGCGGGGCTCGATCCCACGAACCGCGAGACCATGACCTGAGCGAAAGTCGGACGCTTAACCGACTAAGCCACCCAGGCACCCCTATTCTTTTTTTTAATATTAAAATTTTTTTATTTTATTCTGTTTTAAAGTTTGTTTATTTTTGAGAGAGAGTGCGAGAGAGTGCACAAACGGNGAGTCACAGACTCTGAAACAGGCTCCAGGCTCTGAGCTGGCAGTCAGCACAGAGCCCGACGCGGGGCTCGAACCCACGAACCGCGAGATCATGACCCGAGCGAAAGTCGGACGCTTAACCAACTAAGCCACCTGGGCGCCCCAGAAACATTAAAAATTTTAAAAGAAAGAAAGAAAACTAGCCAGAGGCTGGCTGGGAACTCGAGAGCAGGTGTTATAGCACAGCACTCGGGCGTCCCCCCGCCTCCACCTCCGGCCATGATCTTGAGAAAAGCGGTTCATCAGGAGAAATCCTGTAGGCAGAATGCAGGGAGACTGGGATGGAAGGAGAGGCCCAGGACCCTGGGGGGAAGCTCTGAGGCTTCTCTGGCCCTCTGACCTCACCCGCCTCCGCCTCCACCTGCACCCCTCCCTCGTGGTCCCTTGAAGTGATGGACAGACTCAGTGACCTCCCGGAAATCAGGCAAAGCCCTCGCAGTCTCTAAGTCTCACTGATTCCCTTTTGCTGCTGCTGCTGCTGCTGGTGGCCCTGTCCCTGCTGTCTGTGGGGACAGCGTGGCCCTGAAGAGCAGGGCCTTAGGAAGGGGAAGACTCCACCTGGCTGGGGAGCCCTGGGAGAGCACATCTGTGGCTCCCTTCCTGGGCCCCTGCCCTCCCGCTGCCCAGAGAATGGCACACAGCTCCTTAGCGATAGGCCATCAACCTCGCAGATTCTCAGTTGAAAGGACTTGGGGAAATTGGCTGATCCTGGAGGGGCTGGCGCCCACGGCCCCTGGGGGGATTTCCTCCTCTTCCTCCCTCCACACCACTTCCTGCTTAGAGTTGGGAGTGAGCTGGGTTCAGGCTGGATTCCTGCCCCAGCGTGACTCATCCCTGCTCACCCAGATCCTCCTAGGAGGCTTTGCCTTGGCCTTGCCTCCGACCTGGAGGCTTAAAGTGGTAAAGACCCTCCGTTTGTTTGCTGTGACGGTTACTTTTATGTGTCAGCTTGGCTAGAACACGGTACCCAGTTTGGGTCAAACATAAGTCTGCCGGTTACTTCGAACGTTTAAATCAGTAGGCTCCGGGGCGGGGGCCTGGGTGGCTCAGTCGGTTAAGATTAAGCAGGTTGAGCATCTGACTTCGGCTCAGGTCATGATATCACAGCCTAGGAGTTTGAGCCCTGCATCGGGCTCTGTGCTGACAGCTCAGAGCCTGGAGCCTGCTTCAGATTCTATGTCTTCCTCTCTCTCTGCTCCTCTCCCACTCATGCATGCGCTCTCTCTCTCTCTGTCTCTCTCTCTTTCTCTCAAAAATAAACATAAATAAATAAATCAGTAGACTCAGAGTAAAGCAGATGGCCTTCCAGAATGCAGGTGGGCCTTGTCTAATCAGTTGAAGGCCTTGAGAGAAAAGCCTGGAATTCTGCCTCCATGCTGCCTTCAAACTCAAGACTTCAATGTCAGCTCTTTCCTGGGTCCTCAGCGTGCCAGCCTACCTCACAGACTTCAGACTTGCCAGGTCACATGAGGCAATACCTTATCTCTCTCTCTGTCTCTCTCTCTCTCTTTCACACACATATACAAACACACACTCTATTGGTTCTGTTTCTCTGGAGAAAGTACTCTTGTCCTCTCCCAGCTGGGGGCTGGAGAGAAGGAGTTAGAAGCTTCTGGGGGCTCTGGGGCCCTCCTGTCCCCACGGCTTGCTCACTGGATGAGACAGCCACAGTCCTCAGCTTCTCACTCTGAGAAATGGGCTGTTTCTGCCCTACTTGGAAAGCAGGTTGTTAGGAGCCAGAAGGAGCCTGTAAGTCACTCCTCCACCTCTTTGTCATTACCTATGGCTCCCTTGACCGTGGGCCAAAGCTTTCATCTAAAGCAAACAGAATTCACCCGGAGAGGACTTATGCGTCCCCGGAAAGCGTAAATAACTCATGCAGACTGTTTCCCAAGCAGAGGGATCAGGAGGGCGCTGGGACTGATGACAAATTGCCGAGAATTCGCGGAATGTAGAAGCCGGGGGACCTCAGGGACCCTCTGGCCCCAGGCTTTGTGCAGAGTCCCAGCCCCACAAGATGCTCTGGAAGTGGGGAGGGGCTTGGAAACCGAGTTTGGGAAGCAGCGCAAATGTCAACACCCTCTCCGAGAGTCCTGAGCACAGTAGCGAAGACGTCCGGCAGGAGAAAAGAAATGGCCATTTGTCGAATTCCTTATGTTCCAAGCCTCTGCTCTTCCGCCCTCTCCCACTTTCTGCTCAGTCTTCAGGAAGACTGAGCGGGCACAGGCTTCATTTCGGCGTGTCCCCTGTGGCGCCCCCAGCAGAGTCTAGGTGATGTGACCGACCATAGGGGAGCAGACCAAACCCTCCTCAGGCCACGCCTTCCAGCTGACTTTATATTTTTCTAAAGACAAGGTGTCTTTTTGATATTTCTTTGTTGCTACTGCTGTTTTCTTGGATTTTAATTCAATGACACTTGGCATCTGCCGGGCGGGCGTCTGTTTCCAGGGGCCTGTTTCATGCAAAGAGGGTCCTTTTGAAAGACTTCGAGGGGCTCCTAGGTGACTCAGTCAGTTAAGCGTCTGACTTCGGCTCAGGTGGTGATCTCACAGTTTGTGGGTTCAAGCCCCGTGTCGGGCTGTGTGCTGACTGCCAGCTTGGAGCCTGGAGCCTGCTTAGGATTCTGTGTGTCCCTCTCTCTCTTCCCCTCCCCTGCTCATACTCTGTCTCTCTCTCTCTCTCAAAAATAAATAAAACATTAAAAAAAAATACTTTGAAGATAAAACACAAATAACACATGACGCCCCTCCCCGGGGGAAGCTGCCGACGATGGGACTGGCTTCTGGTGGGGGGCGCAGATGCAGGAGCCCAAGCCCTTGTCACAGTTAAGGAGGGGCAGCCTGCCAAGATGTGAGCTCCAAAACCCTGGGGGCCCCAAGTGGCCTAGGAAGAGGAGAGCGGCCAGCCATCCCTGGGGGGGAGGACACGGCACCGTGAGATGGGACCAGAAAACGTACTCCGTGCCCTGCGCCCCTCAGCCTGGCCGGCAAGTTGGACCAGCAGCATGCACGCGCGCACACACACACACACACGCATACACACCACATATACGTATATACCCATACAACAGACACACCAGATACATACACACACATACATCAATAATTGCATACATAAACGCACATCCCACATGCATATACATATACACACATATGTACACAGATATACATACAAACACACAGACTACTTGTGGATGCCTGGGTTTTCTCAATTACCGTTTAATATATTGAAGTGGAGCGGCGCCTGGGGGCTCAGTCAGTTAAGCGTCCAGCTTCGGCTCAGGTCATGATCTCACGGTTCATGAGTTCGAGCCCTGTGGCAGGTTCTGTGCTGAGAGTAAGGAGCCTGCTTGGGATTCTCTCTCTCCCTCGCTCTCTACCCCTCCCACGCACCCATGTGCTCTCTCTCTCTCAAAATAAACATATACATATATTTCTACATATATATATTTCAAAATAAACTTATATATATATTTCTACATACACATATGTGTAGAAATTTTATTTATTGAAGTGGAAATTTTCTTTTTTAATGTTTATTCACATGCGTGTGCTTGAGTGGGGGAGGGGCAGACAGAGAGAGAGAGATTGAGAGAGAGAGATTGAGAGAGAGAGAAAGTGAATTCCCAAGCAGGCTCCACACTCAGCACAGAACCTGACTGACACGGGGCTCAAACTCACAACTGTGAGATCATGACCTGATCAAGAGGCGACCGCTTAACCCACTGAGCCACCCAGGTACCTCTGAAGTGGAAATTTTAAAGCCTATATTCACTAAGATTTTATGTTTAACTTACACATACCATTATTCTGCTGATGAGTCTAGCAGTTTAACCATTGCTTTTAAGGGTGTTGGGCTTATAACTTGAGTAACTAAACTTCTTTAGATACTTTAGTGATTTTACTGATTTAACATATCCATCCAGCTTTCAGAAGTTGATAAGTAGCCTTCCTAAAAAGCAGGATGTTTCAAGTTCCTAAACAGTTCTCATAATTTACAGCTTAAGCCTATAAATAGAGTGACTATCAAGTTCTCTTAAACATTTTTTTGAAGTAGGCTTCGTGGCCAACATGGGGCTCAAACTCACGACCTTGAGATCAAGAGTTGTGCACTCTACTGACTGAGCCAGCCAGGCGCCCCAGAGATGGAATTTTGGGGGAGGGGTTGTTTGTTTTTGTTTTTTTAGGTTTTAGTTGTTTTTTGGCTTGTTTGAGGTTGTTGTGGGGCTTGGGGGGTTGTTTTTTTTGGTTTTTTTTTTTAGGGGGATCTATGTCCAAAGTGGGACTTGAACTCCATACTCTTGGACCCCAAGATCAAGAGTCACATGGTCTACCACTGAGCCAGCTAGGTGCCCCATGAGTTCTCTTCAACATTTCAAAACTGTGGCAAACTCAGCCTAATCCTCTTTCGGCGTTCCGCTGGAAATCATAAGCCTAAAGTCAATTACTCAATTACCCGCTTTAAATTGGAATTGCAAGGCTAATCTGTTAGGTACGGTAACATACCTAATTCTCTTAAACATTACAGATGTGTGAACGCCAGATGCGTAAACTCCTAATTTTATCTGCGCTTGATTTGCTTCAGGTCCTCCGGGCTTAATTCAACCCTTTCTGGGTGAAGGTTTGTTTGTCGCTTTGTTGCCGCGGAAACGGTTTTACTGCTCCGGCCCGGGAGCCTGGGGTTTGATTGCTTGAACCTCGCACCTGCACCTGCAGCGGGTGGTCTGAGCCCCATTGTTCGCTCTCTCTCCAGCATCCTCACCCTCCCCACCCCCAAACCCCACCTCCTCCTCTCTGGGATCCTACCTATTGTTTTGCACTTCCTACCTTTGTAGGGTCAAAGGATTGCTTCATAGATTCTACTTACTGCTCCAGCCCTTCAGAGATTCCCCCCCACCAGCTGTTCTTCCTGTCCTCGGGGCAGCTACCTAGAGCATCCTCTTGAACCGCACACACTCTCACCCAGGGCTCCCGGGTAACCTCCAGGGGGGTCAAGGCCAATGACGAGAATCACAAAGAGCCAGAAGGAAGATTGCTTAGCGGTTACCTTCCCCCATAGTACAGAAATCCTGCTACAGCAGCAATTATCAGTGATTATCTCTCTGCTACTTGCATACTTCCAATGACTGTGAGCTCATCCCCTGTTTTCTTAAATTGCAGGAAAGTATATATAACCTACAATTCACCATTTTAGGAGCGCCTGCCTGGCTCAGTCAGGGGAGCATGCGACTCTTGATCAGTTGGCTAAGCATCCAACTCTTGACTCAGGCTCAGGTCAGGATCTTTCGGTTCATGAGTTCAAGCTGCGTCAGGGTTCAAGCCTCTGCTGCCAGCTCAGAGCCTGGAGCCTGCTTCAGATTCTGTGTCCCTCTTTCTCTCCCTCTCTGCCCCTCCCTTGCTTGCTGTCTATCTCTCTCAAAATAAATGAAGACAGATTTAAATAAATAAAATCTTTTTTAAAAATTCACTATTAACCACTTCTGGATGTGCAGTTCAGTGGCATTCTATGTATTCATGTCGTTGTGCAACTGTCCCCCTTTCTCCGTCTCCAGAACGTTCTCTTCTTCCGCAACTGAAATTCTGTTCCCACTAAACAACGCTGCCCCACCCCCTCCTCCCAGCTCCTGACAACCACCCTTCTTCTACTCTGTGTGTCCATGAACACGACTCCTCTAGGCACCTCGTACGAGTGGAATCATACAGTCTTAGTCCTTGTGGGTATGGCTTATTCCACCCAGCAGTGTGTGCTTGGGGGTTCCCCCACGGTGCAGGGGCCGTCAGAGGCTCCTTCGCCTCTTGTTTTGAAACATTCTTTTTTAAATTTTTTTTTAATGTTTTATTTATTTCTAGGAGAGAGAAAGAGAGAGAGCGTGAGCAGGGGAGGGTCAGAGAGAGAGGGAGTCACAGACGGAAACAGGCTCCAGGCTCTGAGCTGGCAGTCAGCACAGAGCCCGACGTGGGGCTCGAACCCACGAACCGCGAGATCATGACCTAAGCGAAAGTCGGACGCTTAACCGACCGAGCCACCCAGGCGCCCTGAGACAAAATAGATTTCTGATGACAGCGGCCCTTGGTCGCCCAGGGCTGGAGAAGGAGAGGGGTCCCAACCCGCTTGCCCTCCTTGGCACGTCCCCTGGGGAAAATGCCGCCTCTGTTTTGGTTGGGTGTGTTAACGTCCCATAGCTGCCGTAACAAAGGATCATCAGCTCGGTGGCTTAGAACGGCAGAAATTTATTCTCTTACGGCTCTGGAGGCCAGACGTCCAAATTCAGTTGTCGGCAGGTCCGCGTGCTCAGACTGCCCATGCCTTCGTGTCACCTCCTTAGAGGGACACCGTCACTGAATTTAGAGCTCACCAGGGTAATGCAGGGTGATCTCCTCTTGCTGGAGACCCGTGACCTAACCACACCTGCAAAGACCCTATTTCCAAGTGGGGCATTCCCGGGGATCCGGGAGGAGGAACCACACTTTGGATGCCCAGTGCACCCTGCATCTCTCTCTCTGGTGTGGACATCCACCCCCAGCCCCCCCCCCATTCCCTGGGGGGGCTCCTAAGTCTCCGTCCCGCTTCCTCAGAGACTCTTGGCTTCCTTCCACGAGCAGCTGCCTGGAGTCCGCTCCGGCTCTGGGGCCGCCTTGGCGCATTGGCCTCTCGGCACCTGTGGGCTCCCGGTCCCTCACCCCCCTGGGAATCCCCAGGAAGGCCAGCCGGAATGTCACTGGGGGAGGGGAGCCAGAAGCCTGTGGGGCCTCCTGCCAGCCCTCTGGCCTCTAATGAATCCCCTCTGGTGGACTGTGTTTGATTACAGCCTCATTAAGTAGCTCTGCGCATTCAGGCTCTGGCGGTTTCCAGATTGAGGCTGGCTGCCTGGGCCGGGATCTGTGCAGGGCCCGCCGCCCTCCTCCCTGCCCGCTCTGTTGTGCACAAACTGTGGAGTCGTGCCTGGAGGGGAGAGACCGCGCCGAGCCCGTTTCCCGTGGGGCCTTCCTTCTGGGAATGGGTTTCCAACCTCAATCTGAAAGGGAAGGGGGTGGCTGCGGTTTAAAATAGCAAAGCGTGTGCCTGGCGGCCTCCTGTGCGGCTTCCCCCAGCCTCCCCCTAAAATACCTAAGACGACATGCCCAAAAAAGATGAAAAACACTGCAAACAGAGACAGGTGGACGGTCTGGGAGGAACCTCCCGTCTCCCTGCAACAGCGCTGGCTCCCAGCTTCCCCTCAGGAGTCTGAGGCCTCAAGGCGAGGACTCCATTGCTCAGGAAGTCAGGGGGTCGAAAGAGAGCTGCTTACACCCTCCCCTCAGAGCACTCCTCCCCTGGGCTCCTTCTGCATTTGGAGAAAGCGACTCCCTGGAGGCCACCACCTCCAGGCAGGGAGACCTGAAGTCTCAACCTGAGACCGGAAGTGCAGTATGGCCCCCTGGGATACAGACACCGCTGTGGATTTTCACGGACTCCATCAGTTGCCCAGGCTGTGGGGGTGGGTGAGGTTGCCCCCTCCCAAGGTCAGAGTCACATTGGCTCGGTGTCCAAGGCCTGCCCCCGAGCCGGCTTCCTTGGCAAGCCAGAGCCCGAAGAGGGGGAACTCAGCTCTTAAGGAAGCAGGCCATGGGACAAGGTCAAGGTTCTGGTCTTTGATTCCAATGTGTGGGCGGGGTTTTCCACCAACAGGCAGATCTCAGACACCAGCTGGGTGCCCTAGAACTCGACTCCATTCTGACCCCGTCTACCTGGAGAGGGAGCATCAGAGCCTGCAGGTGAAGAGTGCTCGGTCCTACACGACTGTGCCCTACCCCCATTCGGACGCCAAGTCCAAGTCCAGGTTGTCCCTTGTGCCGTGACCCACGGTCTACAGCCTGGAGGTTCCCACTGATGAAGTTTTGGGGTGATGATGGTGTGGGGGGTGGGGTCTGGAGCCGAGAGCCAAGAAAGAATTCTTGAAGACATCTTTGGTGCAAAAAGGTGACTTTGTTAAAGCTCAGGGACAGGACCCGTGGGGAGGAAGAGCTGCACCGGGGTCATGACGGATAACTCATTATATACCCTTAGGCTGGGTGGGGATCAGCGATTGTGTACGTGTCTAAGGCATTTTGGAAGCAAGGTTTCCAGTTCCTTGAGGAGCTGGCTGCATTAGGAAAACACCATTTATTACCGTTTAATAAAACCTCAGTGGTGAGACCCTTCAGATGTGTATCGGGGGCTGGAAGCTTGGAGTATGATTGCCAGCATGTATCTTGGGGGAGCTGAGATAAAGGTTTCCAAAGGAATTTTTTTTTTAATGTTTTTTATTTATTTCTGAGATAGAGACAGCGTGAACAGGGGAGGGTCAGAGAGAGAGGGAGACACAGAATCTGAAACAGGCTCCAGGCTCTGAGCTGGCAGCACAGAGCCCGATGCGGGGTTCGAACCCACGAACTGTGAGATCATGACCTGAGCCGAAGTCGGACGCTTAACCGACTGAGCCACCCAGGTGCCCCTCCAAAGGAATTTTTATATGTTAACAATGACTTACAGGATCCTAGGGGGAGGGGAGGGGTGTCAGGATAACGTTAAGCCAAGATTCCCTTTTGCCCTGAGCAAGGTGTCCTCATTGAGGCTGTTGAACTCCTAGAGAGAGGTCACTCTGCCTGCTTCAAGGACTTGTCAAGGGCCGTAGCCAGTAAGGGAATTTAAGTTTTCATGTGCCTTAGTTTCCCACATCACCATGGAAAGCCCTTAAGCCCCTTTCCTTTGTTCTTGGGCAGCCAGGAGTGTCCGAGGAACATCACATAGATGTTCCTGCAGGGGTGGGGGTGCTGTTAGCCTGTACTTTGCCCTCAGCTTGCCCCACGCCCCCTCATCACCACAGTCTTCTCCTGGGGTTCAATTAACTTGCTAGAGCAGCTCAGAGGACTCAGGAAAACAGTTTACTTACTAGGTATTAAAGGCTATAACTCAGGAACCGCCTCAGGGAAGGGATGCAGAGGGCAGGGCGTGGGGGAAGGAGTCGGAGCTGTGCCCACCTCCCTCCCCCATTTGTCTTCGTGTCCTGAACCCGCCTCCCCAAACCCCATCTGAGGATTTTGTGGAGGCTTCATTATGAAATCATTGGCCGTTGGCGACTAACTCAGCCCCCAGTCCCTATCCCTTCCCAGAGGGCGGGGAGGTGGGGCCAAAAGTTGCAACCTACTAATCACAGACTACTGGGCTGCTGTAGCAGGGACCAGCCCCCTTCGTTAGGTGATCCTGGGGACAGTCCAAAAGTCACATCAGTAACATGACACAAGACACGTGTCGCTCTCATCCTGTAGCAAATTCCAAGGGTTTTAGGAGCTCTGTGCCAGAAATGGGGACAAAGACCAAATATATATTTCCTATATATTTTTTAAATTAATTAATTAATTTCTTCTTGAGAGTGGGTGAAAGAATTCCGGGCAGGATCTGCACCGTCAGCGCAGAGCCCGACGCGGGGCTTGAACTCACAAACCTTGAGCCGAAATCGAGAGTCAGGTGCTCAACCGACTGAGCCACCCAGGCGTGCCCCCAGATATATATTATAAATTACTATAAGTCACAGTGTCACCGCTAGACAGATGATAGATGGCTCTCACCAGACTGCGCCTGTTTTCAGGGTGAAAAAGTGGGGAAAAGAAAAAACCCGGGTGTACGATAAATCAGTGCTATGGGAGCTGAACCCTGACCTCCGAACATGATCTACAGCAGGATCCGGAAGAAGTGAACTTTGTGGGAAAAGAACAAAATGCCACACAAAGAGGCCAAACGGAACGGGAGGGGGAGGGGAAAGAAAGCAAGCGGGTGAGATGAAAAGTGAGATTATTGAGAAAAATAGGAATTGCAGGGAAAAGCTAGCCTACCTGTGGTCCTTCCTGAAGACGGTAAAAGCAGAGTCTGAGGCTACAGGACATGCGATCAAGGACAAGGACAAAGAAGGCAAACTTGAGACCCTCTTCTAGAGAGTATTATGGAAAGGACATGAGAAAGATCAGATCAGGGGCTCCTGGCTGGCTCAGTCGGTGGAGCACTGACTCTTGATCTTGAGGTTGTGAGTTCGAGCTCCACGCTGGGGGTAGAGGTTACTTAAAAATAAAATTATTGGGGCTCCCAGGTGGCTCAGTTGGTTGAGCATCTGACTCTGGCTCAGGTCATGATCTCATAGTCCGTGGGTTCGAGCCCCGCGTTGGACTCTGTGCTGACAGCTCAGAGCCCGGAACCTGCTTCAGATTCTGTGTCTCCCTCTCTCTCTGCCCTCCCCCACTCTCTCTCTGTCTCTCTCTCTCTTTCAGAAATAAACATTAAAAAACTGTAAAAAATTAAAATTTTTAAAAAATAAAATCCTTAAAAAAAATAAAAGCTAAAATCAGAAGATACTGACAGCCACTGTTGGTTTTCCTGATGAAAAGACAGGTTGAGAAGAGGGAGGTGTTTGCAGATGGAAAGTCAGACACAGTGGCAAAAAATTTTAATAACCACATGTGACAGAAGAAAAGTAGCCAGATGCGCATGTCTCCCACCCCCCCAGAGCCTGCTCCCACCTCCAGAAGCTGTCTGGTTTGCCTTCCTAGGTCTTTCCCCAGATCGTTACAAACTACACATGACATAAAATGTGCCATCTTAACCGTTCTCAAAGGTCGGCAGTGGTGGGAACGTTCATATCGTTGTGCAGTCCATCTCCACAACTCTTTAATCTTGCAAAGCTGAGGTTCCATACCCGTTTATCGCTAACTCAGTCCCTGTCCCCCAGCCCGTGACGGCCACCCTCCTTCTTTCTGTCTCTGAATTTGATGGCTCTCGGAACCTCATGGAAGTGGGACTATCCTTTTGTGACTGGCTTATTTTACTTAGTATAATGTCCTCAAGGTGTTGGGGCGCCTGGGTGGCTCATTCAGTTAAGCGTCCGACTTCGGCTCAGGTCATGATCTCCCGGCTTGTGGGTTTGAGCCCCACGTCGGGCTCTGTGCTGACAGCTAGCTCAGAACCTGGAGCCTGCTTCTGATTCTGTGTCTCCCTCTCTCTGAACCCCTCCACTGCTCATGCTGTCTCTCTCTCTCTCTCTCTCAGAAATAAGTAAAACATTAAAAAAAAAGTTTCATCCGTGGTGTAGCATTTGTGGAATTTCATTCCCTTTTATGACTGAATAATATTCTATTGTTGTGTGTATACCACACTTTGGTTCTCCATCTGTTGGTAGACGCTTGGGTTGTTTCCACCTTTTGGCTACTCCGAATAATGTTGGAGGTTTGCAAAGTTGGCTTGAGTCCCTTCTCCTGGTTCTTTGGGGGCATATATGGTAATTCTATTTTTAATTAAAAAAATTTTTAGTGTTAATTGTGAGAGAGAGACAGAAAGACAGAATGTGAGCAGGGCAGGGCACAGAGAGAGGGAGACACAGAATCTGAAACAGGCTCCAGGCTCCAAGCTGTCAGCACAGAGCCCGACGTGGGGCTTGAACTCATGGATCTCGAGATCATGACCTGAGCCAAAGTCAGACGCCTAACCGGCTGAGCCACCAGGCATTGCTCTATTTTTAACTTTTTGGGGAAGTGCCATACTCTTTTCCACAGTGACGGTGCCATTTCACATTCTCATTAGTAAGCACAAGGTTTCTCGTTTCTTCCCATCTTTGCTAATAAGGTTTGTTACTTTCTGGTTGGGGAGCGGGTTGGTCTAAGAAGTGGATCAGCCGGAGAAGTGGATTTGTATCAGGAAGGGAGGGACTGGGTGCTTGAGAGGGTTGGCAGACTGGAAAGGAACAGTTGGGATCACAGAAGAGGTACCAGGAAGGGATTTTTGGAGTTTTACGGGGGATCACGAAGGGATGCCCCTTTGGTGACTTGGAGAGGTATAATAAAGATACCAATTTCTGGGGCGCCTGGGTGGCCCAGTCAGTTAAGCACCCTACTTTGGCTCAGGTCATGATCTCACGGTTGGTGAGTTCAAGCCCCGCACAGAGCCCGCTTCATATCTGCTGCCCCCGCCTTTCTCTCTCTCAAAAATAAACATTAAAAAGATTATCTCTTCCTCTGCCCCTTTGCTCTTCTCACACTCTCTCTCTAAAATAAAAAACTTAAAAAAAAAGAAGACCTAGTCTCTTAGCGAGGTTTATGTTTGTAATAGTTGTGTTGTCTACAATCGCCGTACTGTGTATTAGATTTCCAAGAGTTAGTTATCTACTAGTTGCTGGTAGACATACCCTTAAACCACTCACCCACCCCCAGCCCCTGGTAACCACCATTACACTCTGTGTTTTTGAGTTTGGTCCTTTCTAGATTCCACATATAAGTGAGTGAGATCATGCAGTATTTGTCTTCCTCTGCCTGACTTGTCTCCCTTAGCGTAATGGTCTCAAGGTGCTTCCATGTTGTCGCAGATGGCAGGATTTCCTTTTTTCTCATGGCTGAATAGTATTCCATTGTGTATATATTTATATACCACATCTTTATCCATTCAGCCAACACGTAGGTTGTTCCCACCTCTTGGCCATTGTGAAGAATGTGGCAATGACCATGAGAGTGCGTGTACCTCATCAGTGGTCTGTTGTTGTTTCCCTTGTATATATCCCCAGAAGTGGGACTGCTGGATTGCACGGGAGTTCTATTTGTGATGTTTTAAGGAAACTTTATGTCCTTTCAAATTATTGAGGACCTCAAAAAGAGATAGATGTTCTTTACGTGCGTCACATCTAGCAGATGCTAGTGACCATATTAGAAATCAATCAAGCGACGCCTGGGTGGCTCAGTCAGTTAAGCATCCGAGTTCGGCTCAGGTCGTGATCTCACAGTTCGTGAGTTCAAGCCCCGCTTCAGGCTCTGTGCTGAAAGCTCCGAGCCTGGAGCTGCTTCAGATTCTGTGTCTCCCTCTCTCTCTGCCCCTCCCCCCCCTCAAAAATAAATGTTAAAAAAGAGAAAAGAAATCAAACAAAAGTCTTTTTAAAGATTTATGTGTTCATTTTGGGGTGCCTGGCAGGCTCAGTTGGTAGAACATGTGACTCTTGATCTCAGGGTCATGAGTTCAAGCCCCATGTTGGGAGTAGAGCTTACTTAAAAAAAAAAAAAAAGACTGGGGCATCTGGGTGGCTCAGTCAGTTAATCACCCCACTCTTCGTTTTTGGCTTAGGTCATGATCTCAAGATTCATGGGTTTGAGCCCCAAGTTGTTCTCCGTGCTGACAGTTGCAGAGTCTGCTTGGGAATTCTCTCTCCCTCTCTCTCTGCCCCTCCCCTGCACCCTCACTCTCTCTCTCTCAAAATAGGTAAATTAATTTTAAAAATTTTAATGAAAATAAAACATAAAAAAGATTTATTCATTCTTGTAAAATTAATAATCTCTCATGTGGAAGAGATAAATTTTTACAAAACTAACTGTATTTTTTAAAAGAAAAACATTTCAGTGAGGAACCTGGCATTATTTTACAGTTTTTCGAATCTCTTTAATGTGTGGCTTAACAGCAGACAGCCGGATGCTCATACCTGCTGCTTCGGCGTTTGGTCTCCTGCAGTGGGTGGTTTGGGTTGAAGTCTGCAAAGAAAATCTAGGTCACGCTGACATGTCATTAGAAAAGAAGAGCTTGCAAAGCCCCTGAACGGGGCTATAGACCCCACTTTGAGAAATGCTCATCTATGTGGATCTCCACTCAGTTTCTGGAAAGCCACACCCCTACCCCTAACTTCGGGTCCATCGTCTGTCTTCCTATAGGAACAAGTCCCCACACCTGGTTCTTCAAGCTCAAGTACCATGGGGAGCCCACTTAGACGAGATGGAGTGTGCCGCTCTGGTCCCCTGCTGGTGACACTCTCCAAGCAAAGCTGCCTCCAGTGGTGACCCAGGCACACCTGCTGATGTCCCCAAGCTTTCTGATGAGGAACCCTACATGCACAGTTCTTAGAGAGGCTGCCATTTAGACCGTACCGAGGAAGCTGTTTTCCTTCCTGCCTGGTACTTTGCAAGGTGGACCAGCCCCTCCAAGTTCAAGGCGGTGCCCGGGGAGGCCTGGAGGAGCCCCGTGTGGATTTGATTCTTCTCCCCGTGCAGGCAGCAGGCACTGCTCACCTGTCCACCGTGGTCCCTTCCTGAGAGCCTCCCAGTGTCGGAGGCCCCTGCTGAGCAGCATCAGTGGGGCCATCAGAGCAAAGCTGTGACACAGGCGTCCCCAATAAATTAGCCTCAAAGAGAGGGGCAGGGAGGACAGCTAGGAGCCCAGAAATACCCTCGAGCAGCCCAAGCACGCGTGGACCTAGGTGGGGTCGAAACAAAGAAACCCAGCAATAGAATGTGCAGCCGCCCTTGCCCAGCCCCCATCTGGTTTTTCGGGTTGTAGCTTCTTGGAACCGCAGCCCTGGGACCTTCAGGAGCCCCACCCCGGCTGGAATTCACGGGGAGGGCCGCAGGATGACTCACAGTGACCCTGAAGCGAGGGAGCGAGCAGGGCAGCGCGGAGCAGGGCCACAGCTGCCTTCCTGGGGAGACCCTCCTCCCCCACCCCTGGGCTCCCCCTTCCCAAGCATCAGCCCGATGAGCCCAGACAGCTGGAGCCAGTCAGCAGGCTGGGCGCCCAGGGTCCCTGCGAGGGGCTCTGGGAAGGACGTTTTGCGCCTCCCCAGACCTGCCCCGGCCTCCGGGGTTAACAACGAGGGTTTTCTTGGTCCTCCCCGGAAGGCATGGCCTCTACTGGCCTGGAAAGGAGGGACATGGGGAGAGGGGGCAGGGCGCCCCACAGTCAACCAGTCCAGGGTTTTCAAACTTTGCTTTGGCAACAGGATGACTTTGGGAGGTTGTTTGTGTTTTTGTTGTTTCTTGCCAAAGGGTGGCCTGCTCTGTCGAGGGCTTGCTGACTCTTCTGGCCTCTCCGCTGTTTGCCGTCAGCCCCACGATCTCGGGCACACGGTTTGGTAACTACTGGTGTGGTTCATTGGTTCATCTGCCCGTTTCACAAACGGGGAAACAGATCCCAAAGGGAAGAAGTCTGTTGCCCACAGACTGACAGTGTGTGGGGGTTGGGTGGAACCTAGAATCTGGGGCTTTCTGCAGGGACATCCAGGCACAGGGGGCAGGGACACCTGTAAGGGGAGACCAGCAGGCGTGTGTCACGGGGTGGGGTTGCGCCCTGAGCACAGGGGTCCGCAGGGGCAAAACGGGAGGCAGAGGCTGGCGTGAAGTCGACATCTCACCGAGGGACAGGCAGGGAAGGAAAGATAAACCCGTCTTCTGTCCTCCTGTGGCCACAAGTCCAGCCTCTGACCGTGGCAGTAACCACCCCTCCTGCTATGGGACCCTGTGCTGCCCTCCCGTCCCGGCCCCAGGAAAGGGGAGCCTCGGCACTTTGACACATAGGCCTTCTAAGACCTCAGAACACAGGCCCTGTGACTTCCCCGTCCTCCCTTCCTAGCCTCCTCCTGCCACAGGGATGCATTTTTGCTCGTCACAGAGTGACCGTGTGTGTTCTGAGGTCACATGCGTCCAGGCCCTGCGGAACACGAAGCCCAAATCCCGGGTTTTCTAAAGAGAGAGGTCGTGGCTTTTGTCACATTCTCAAATGGGTCTGGGGTCTAAGAAGTGGCTAAGAACAATCGCATAAGGAGAGGAGGGGCCTTCCAGAGGGGAGGGGGTGGAGGCCAGGAGGTGGGGTGGGGAGAGCTGTGTTGGTGATATTCTTCCCTGCCAGAGGGGGTGCGAGTGAGCAAGGGGCAGAAAGAGAGTGAGAGAGAAGTGGAGCTTGAGCTCACCAGATATGGGACTCGAACCCACCACCCTTGAGCTCATGACCTGAGCCAGAGTCAGATGCATAACCCACTGAGCCACCCAGGCGCCCCCTGCCCGAGGCTTTACATACGGTACTTGGTTTTGTTGCCCTCACCTACCCATGATGGAGGGTCCCTGGCTCCATTTTGCAGATGAGGAAACTGAGACCTGGAGATGTGAGGTAGCTTGCCCAGGACACAGCGCTGGCTGGAGGACGGAATACGCCAGGGCCGGGACGGAGGTCCAGGACAGTGTTGTATCTGGTCCCGCAAAGGCCTTCAGCTCTGGAGCATGGCAGCCGGCACGTCAGAAGCCTCCCTGTGCCAGCATGCACACCAGACCGTGCGCCCTGCACCTAGGTCCCCGGTAAATTATTTCAGCAGCCAGAGGCCCTCACGGGGGGCTCCTTGCCTCTGAGGTCCATTCCTGCTGAGTGGACGACAGAGCCCTAAAGACTGGCCCTTGGTATCCATTCCTTTCTTCCTTTTTAATGTTTATTTATTTTTGAGAAAGAGAGAGAGCGCGGAAGTGGGACGGAGAGACGGGGCAGAGGATCCAAAGCGGGCTCCGTGCTGACAGCAGAGATCATGACCAGAGCCAAAGTCAGACACTTAACCAACTGCGGCGCCCTGGTGTCCACTGCCTTCTAACAAGGAGGGAGCACGTGCCCTTACCATGGCCGTGGCCGTGGCCGTGGCCATGGCCGGGAGCGTCAGGCTGGAAGGTGGGCTCAGCATGGCACCCAGGCCCCTCGCCATCCATCCAGCAAAGAGCCTTTCATTCTTTGCTCTTAGGAACATCAGCCACCAAACCTCAGGACCTCAGGGCTGGATTCCCTGCACCTCCAGCCTGCCTCCAGCCCAGCTCGCTCCGGTGCTGAATAAACCAGGGCAATCCCCGAACAGCACCCCCATCCTCTCGCTGAGGCATACCCCCCCACTCCTGAAATTCTTTTTTAAAAACACCTTTATTATAGGTGATTATTTCTCTTTTGCTGTGGCTGGGATATCCTGGAATTACAGCGTTGTGTAAGGTTAAGATGTACTGCGTAACAGCTTGACTTCCATCCCCTGTGAAATAGTTACCACAGTAAGTTACGTTAATAGCTTCATCTCATGTGGTTACGGGGGGGGAAAAAGAAAAGAGAAAAACCATGTTTTCTTCTTTGTGCTGAGAACTTCTAGGATGTGTCCTCTCTCAGCAGTGATGACCATGGTCATCGTGTCGTCCGTTGCATTCCTGAAATCCTGGGCCTTGGTTTCTTCATCCGTAAATTGGGAAGAATGATGCAGAGCCTACTTGCCTTATGGGGTTTCTAAAAATCACACGGGAGGGTGCTTGGAAAAGTTCTGGACACCTCCCACTGAAATGGCAGGGAGCAAACCCTCCTGGATTCACCCCCTAAGGGCACATTTCCTGTTCCCCAGGGCGCTGGACCTTGGCAACCCAGGCCAGGATCCCCCTCCCTTCCTGCTTCCCGGAGTGGGAATGTTAACCATCGCCTGGTCCGAGCAAGGCACCAGCTAAGAAAAGACACCGTAGCCCCCACCGGAGAACGACAGAGATTGGGGAGAGGCGGTCGAGCAGAGACACAGGGGATACCCATCTCTCTCACATAGAGAGGGCATAACGTGTATTCGAACATTCTAGGGTAGAAACCCACATCTCTCTGCTTCTCCAAAGCGATTAACGCGGTTTCAAGCTTCCCCCAGCTTGACTGGTGGGGAATTCACGCTTAGTCATGTTTGGGGAGCCTGCTCTTTCCCTGTTGTGCAAGAATCTTGGGGTCTTACACAGTCCAGAACATTCCGAGTAGGGCCCCTGGGTCCTAATGACACTGGTCCATGTTCTTGGCCAAGCCCATGGGGTCCCTTGCGGGGAGGGACAGGGGAGTCTGCAGAGGCCCCCAGCTGAAGCTCTCGGGGTGTGGTGCCCCCCAAACCCCTGTCCCTCCTCAAGCTTGGGGAAATGCTGTCCCTACTGGATACGCTTTCTACGGGAGCCCTGGAGGGGTTTTCTTCTGGGCGCCTGGTTAGCCTCTCGTTTCAGTCCCACAATTCAGAAGCCCCTCAAGGCAAAGGATCACAAGAAGGAGGAGTAAAAATGACCTCAGAAGTCACAGAGCAGGGCCTTTACTGTCCACGGCGTTTCCAGACTCTGGAAAAGCAGCCGCTAGTACCGTGGAGTACCATGGCCAGCCCACCTTTGGCTTCGTCCTGGGTTCGGGGTGGGGGTCTTTGTCCAGAGGTTGGAGGGCTTGGGGTACATCCCTGTACTGGGAAGGCCATCTCTACAGGGGCTTCTCTGGCCCCCTGGGGGAGTTCGGAAGATGTTCCTTGCAGCTGGGGAACCTTGAAGAGAGTGGGGGTCTCCTCCCTTGCCAGGGTGCCGGAGGGGTCCCCAAGCCACCTCCAGAGCAGAGGGCTGCACTGGGCCTGCTGGGTGGGATTCACGGGGTAAGGCCGGGCCGCCCCTGACCTCTGGGCATCCTTCACTCTTGCAGGACCTGGGCATGGAGTCGACCTCTCTGGACGACGTTCTGTACCGCTATGCCAGCTTCAGGAACCTGGTGGACCCCATCACACACGACCTCATCATCAGCCTGGCCCGCTACATCCACTGCCCCAAGCCGGTATGGCCGCCGCGGTCTGAGCCCGCCAGGTCTGGGGGTGTGAGGCGGGTGCCCTTCTCCCAGGGAGCCCGGTGCCCCAGGAAGGTTGGTCAGTACTGCGCGGGGCCCCGACGGGGACAAGCCCCCCATGCAGACATCAAGCCAACGGGCCTGATGCCCACCTCATCCTAAGGCCCAGCATCTGTAGCGGAGATCAGCATGATCGCTACGGGATTTGTTGGGCCCCTGGGTGCATTAAATCCGAATTCACTTTCAACATTTAAAACTCAGAATATTTCACACATTCTCCAACATTTAGCAATGCTTGAGCAATGGGAAACTGGTAACACGAAGCCCTCATTTCTATAAGGCTGGAGCTGAGCCCCCCCTTCCCCCCCCCCCCTGCATTACGTAGAGTCATGTAGGTTGTACCTCGCACGGGCCCGGAGGTGGCAGGGGTGAGGGGAGACCGGAGACCGCTCAAATCCAGCCCCATCTCTGCCAACAAGCCATAGGCGCCGGGTCAAGACTGTGCCTATCGAGAGGCAGACTTTTCCTTCTTTGCACAAAAGTGCCATCTAGATCTCGCAGGGACCCTGCTCTGGAGCTGAGCCTCGCCCTGGGCCTTTGTCTAGGGCCTTCTCTGGCTTCTGGCGCCAGGACTCGGGGTGAGGAGCGGGTTCTGAAGGGCTGGGAGCCAGACACGGGCAGGCGTGTGGGAGGGTTGGTGGGGACACGTGGCGGAAGGCAGGGGTGCTGGGCTCAGGTAGGGGATGGTAAGAAAAGACTGATGATGATGGGGGGCAGCCTGGGAGCCTTGGGCCTGAGGAGGAGGGGGCAGGTCCTGGGAGCCCCTGCGGGGGAGGGGGTTGCCAGGCTGGGCCTGGAGGCATCTTTACTTCTCTCTCAGATCACACCTGGCTCAGCCTGGGGCAGCTGAGATCAGAGCCCGCAGGCCTGGCAGGGGCCAGACTTCTGCCTTTCTAGAATTTAGATGCCCACAGGTGAAGGGGTGACCGATTATAGGGCCCTCAGAACAGCTCAATGGGAGAGATGTTATTTTTATGCCCGTTTCAGCGTTGAGGAAGACCAAGTTCAGGCAATGAAGTCATCGGATAAAGGTTACACCCCAGACGTGATCTGGGCCCCAGTTCTGGGCCGAGTGAGGGCCGGTGCTCAGGATCTCTGCAGTGTCCCTCAATTGCCAACAGCTTCTGCCAGGGCTCGAGTGGGGCTCACAGGGGTGCATGGGAGCCGGAGGAGGGGGGCCTGTGCGGGGACAACCTGAGCACCCGCCCCCCTCCCTCCCTTCCTGCCCGCCACGCCAGACCTCAGGAGACCGGACGGGGCGGGAAGGTGAGGTGGCCCTCTCCTCTGTGCCGAGCTCCATCCCGTCCATCCGTGTGGGAACCACAGGGCCCGTACTGGGGTCGTCTTAGCTCAGGCCGCTACAACACGTTACCACTGACTGCGTGGCTTATAAACAACAGGAATGTGTTGCTCACAGTTCTGGAAGCTGGAAGTCCAAGATCAGGGCGCCCAGCATGGTCGGTTCTGGTGAGAGCCCTGTTCTGGGCCACCTTCTCGTGGCCTCATGTGGCAGACAGAAAGTGAACTAGCTCTCTGGTCTCTTCTTCTTTTTTTTTTTTTTTTAAAGTTATTTATTTATTTTGAGAGAGAGAGAGTATGTGTGTGTGTGTGAGCAGGGGAGAGACAGTGAGAGATAGAGAGAGAGAGAGAGGATCCCAAGCAGGCTCTGGGCTGACAGTGGAGTCCCACATGGAGCTCAAACTCATGAACCGTGAGATCATGACCTGAGCCGAAACCAAGAGTAAGTTGCTTAACCAACTGAGCTACCTGGGCACCCTGCTGGGCTCTCCTAAAACCCTCATGACCTCATCTAATCCTACTTACCCCCTCAAAGGCCCCAACCCCAGACACCATCGCACTGGGATGGGGTCTAACATCTGAGTTGGTCGGGGACACAAACATTCAGTCCACTACATGGGTGTAGCTTTCTCAGGTCACTTAATTAGCTGAACTTCATCTTTTTTATTTTCATTAAAAATTTTTAAAATTTATTTTTGAGAGAAAGACAGCACAAGTGAGGTGGCGTTGGGGTCAGAGAGAGGGGGAGACACAGAATCCAAAGCAGGCCCCAGACTCTGAGCTGTCAGCACAGGGCCCGACGTGGGGCTTGAACTCGTGAACTACAAGATCATGACCTGAGCTGAAACTGGATGCTCAACTGACTGAGCCTCTCAGGTGCCCCTTAAAGTTTTATTTTTAATGTTTATTTATTTACTTTGAGAGAGAGAGAGAGACAGCAGGGGAGGGGCAAAGTGAGAAGGAGGCAGAGAATCCCAAGCAGGCCCCACACCGTTGGTATGGAGCCCAGGGCCCAATGTGGGGCTCCATCTCACAAACGTGAGATCATGACCTGAGCTGAACCCAAGAGTTGGTGCTTAACCAACTGAGCCACCCAGGCACCCCTGAACTTGATCTTCCTCCAGGGCATAACAACACCCTTTCCTGTAGACCTGTGGCTGAAATGACTCTTGAGAAGGATGGCCGCATATCTGTCATGGTCAAGCACCTGTACACTGCAGCTAAAGTGTAAGTTAGTCACTGAGCACCCACCATGTGCCAAGCAGGGTGCTCAGGCCCAGCGGGTCAGTTGAGGGACACGGAGGTAGGGAGTGGGCTCAGCGTCTTGGAAAACAAGGGTCTGGCCCCTGGTTTCCAGAGTTCCAAGAGCCAGCCAGTGATGTCAGCCCTGTCGAAGGCCCAGGAGCCTGGCTGGTTCCCCTGCCTGTACCCAAGGCCATGTGGCGGGAGAAGCCCTTTGGAAGGAACACCCCCCCACCCCCCCGTTGGTTGAGGCCGAGGTGGGTGGTCCTGACTCTATACCCCAAAGATGATGGTAAGGGCATCCCCCACGCCCACCCCAATAGGTGACTGCCTTGGGGACTGGCCAGGACTTCTCATTCTTTTTCATCTGAGAACTTCAGATCAGCCCGAGGGTGGGCCTTAAGGTTATAGACAGAGATGTCAAGACCATCAGCTGAGGGGGCGTCTCCCTCAGCTGTGAGACGAAACAAAGGAAATAGCCCCTCTCGGTCCAATCTTGGCGAAGCATCTGACCCTTCCCACCACTAAGATAACCCCCTCGAATGCATTCCATCCATTTTCTCAACCTGTGTCCCAGCCGGATGTGGGCTTGGGCCCCGGCAAAGGAGTGGGTCTGGGCCTGTCCCGAGGGGGAGGGGACAGGCAGAACCCCATCCCGCCCATGACTGCGTGCTGATGAATCTACAGCTCAGCTTCGGACTCAGAAGTCACCCACCTCTTGGACATTTGTGCCCGGGTGCCCCTGAGTCACCACCCCTCCTCCACTAGAAGCACAGATGACTTAGCGGGAAAATTTGGAGACTCTTTCGTTCCCTGGGCCCCAGCTCCCAACCCGCACATCTCTCCCATCCTGTCGACCATGAGGCTCCCCACATTCAGACGCTAAAATGAGGGTGTGTGGACAGTGATCTGCTGAGGAGGTGCCCGGGGAAAACAGGCCATGGCTTTGGCCTGCTTCCCCCCCCCTTTTTTTTTTTACATTTATTTAATTTTGAGACAGAGACAGAGCACAAGTTGGGGAGGGGCAGAGAGAGAATGAGACACAGAACCCAAAGAAGGCTCCAGGCTCTGAGCTGTCAGCACAGAGCCCGAAGCGGGGCTCAAACTCACAAACTGTGAGATCATGACCTGAGCTGAAGTTGGACGCTCAACCGACTGAGCCACCCGGGTGCCCCTGGCCTGGTCCCTTGAGGCACCAGGGGCTGGAACCATACAGGGCTCCCCTGGGACCTAAGCTCCCAGGCCCTTCTGTCCCGCTGGCTTACCTGGTCTATCCAGGCGGAGACACACCAGAGAAGGAAGGGGCACGAAGCTGGGAAAAGTGGATCCAAGGGGGTTTGGGACCAGCAGCCATGTTGTCTCGACAGCCCTCATTCCCCAATGTGTTGAGGTCTCTCCGAGGCCCTCCTGGTCCCCACGTCCTTCTCAGAGCTGCTGGTCGAGCCTCGACTGGACCCTGGGCCTCCACTCCTGCCTCCTTCCCACCCTCTGTGCTCTGGAAACAAGCAGAGAGTAATCCACAAGGGAACCTGGATCACATGGGTGCCTCGCTGAGCACCTTCCGTGTGGTGTTGCTTCCTAGTTTGTCCAAACTCCTTGTTGGCCCCCGCCTGAATCTCCTATATCATCTCTTACCTCCATGTCCGCCCTGCTCACTCTGCTCCAGCCACGTGGGCCTCCTCTCTGTTCCCAGAGCATCCGGATCCTTCCCGACTTGGGACCTGGTGACCACACCTGCCCTCTCCTCCATTCAGACTCAGCCCGGCTGGGTCCTCTCCAGGGCCACCTTGGGCCAGCCTAGCTCACAGAGCCCTCCTGGCCAGCCTCTGGGCCGTTCATTGCTGTATTTCGCTCGCTGGTCTCCGAAGGCCTCTCTGGCTTACTTACTTGTGAGCTAACACATCGTCCGCCTTCCCCACCAGAACGGAAGTTCCAAAGGGGCAAGACATGGCGTCTGTCTCGTTCACTGTTCCTTCTTGCACTGGGAAGGGCCCTGGCGGGAAGCGGGTGACACATTCCATTGTGAGTTTTTGAGAGGTTTTAATAATGGGACTATTTCCAGGGTTGTGGGCTGGAGAGAGGAAACCAATAGGAGATGTTGGGACGCCCGAAGATGAGCAACAGCAGGAAGCTGTTACCACAGAAAGGGCCATGATGTGGTTTTGTTTTTTTTTTTTTTATGTTTATTTATTTTTGAGAGAGGGAGAGACAAAGACAGAGTATGAGTGGGGGAAGGGCAGAGAGAGAGAGAGAGAGGGAGACAGAGAATCGGAAGCAGGCTCCAGGCTCCGAGCTGTCAGCACAGAGCCCGACGTGGGGCTCGAACCCACGAACCGTGAGATCACGACCTGAGCTGAACTCGGAGGCTTAACCAACTGAGCCCCCCAAGTGCCCCCGTGTTGTATTTTTCTGGTGCTGTGTAAACAAATGACGCCAAAACTTAGTGGCTGGCGAGAGTAGACATTTAACCGCTGTGCAGTCTCTGTAGCTTAACTAGGTCATTCTAGCTCAGGGTCCCTCAAGACAGGGGCCAGGACTGCAAGCGTCAACAGGCTTGGCAGAGATGGGCAGACCCCCTTCCCAGAGGGCACATCCCTTGGCTGTTGGCAGGAGCCCCAGTTCTTGCCACATGGGTCTCTCCGTAGGACCTCTTGAGCTTCTTCCCAAAGTGGCAGCTGGCTTATCCCAGAGCAGGTGATCCGAGAAAGAGCAAGGCAGATGCCACATTATCTTTTATGACCTAGCCACATTCTGTTGATCACCCAGGTCAACCCTGATGGGGTGTGGAAGGAGCCTGGGAAAGGAGGCAATTAAAGGAGGCCAGGATCGGTGGGGGCCATCTTGGAGGCTGGCTACCACGTAGGCTGAGACACAGAGCTTTCCTCCTGGCCTCTGATCTCGCTCCAATCACTCGTTAGCTGAACCCAACTGGAAGCCGGGTCATGAGGGTCGGTGGTGCTGTCCATAGGCTCAGCCTTCCAGGCACTGAGAAGAGCAGAGAATGGACTCCGGGAAGAAAAGCCAGAACTCGGTATCTGGAGCAGCGCCCAGCTTATAGTAGGAAGGACCGTGGATATTTGATGAATGAATGAATTTATGAATGAGTGAGGGAAGCCGTGTGGCTGCAGTAGTGGGGGGCTGTGCTGGTTTGGGGCCTCGGGGAGCACACCAAGGTGCCTGGGGCAGCCAAGATGACAGGGGGGAGTCACCCTGACAGTAGACGCGTGGAGCAGGGTCGGGGTACTGTGACCCCCTCCTGGAGGGGACTGCCATCGGTCTTAAGCATCTTTGGCAGGTTCTCCCCCAGGGTCCGGGTCAGGGGCAAGGGTCAGGCGGGAAGAGGCGCTGCGGGAGCCCCGCCCCACCCTGCAGTGCCCTGTCACCCCTGACTTGCACCATGCCCCCCTCCTTCCTTCTTCCTTCTCCATGGGCGGGAGGAAGAGCTGCAGAATCGAGTCCACAAACCGCCTTTGAGCCTTGGGCGTGGGTTAGGACTCTGTCGCAAGTCACCGAAGCCAGCTCGCCGGCCTCAAACTAGGAAGAGAATGTATCCTGCTGGGAGGGGTCCTCTGGGGCCCAGAGACAGCCAAGCATGGAAGGCGGGGCTAGAACCATAGTGCGGCGCAGACATCTCTCCATCCCTCCTCTCTGCTCGCCCCCGCCCCACTCTCCATTCCCCGGCCCCGAGATTGCCCGTCGAGGGGGGGCGGGGAGGGGAGGGCGTCCAGCCCTGGGAGGAGACGGGGGTGTGTCCCGTCTCCAGGAAACGGCTGGTTGGCTGCGTTCTGCTCTGTGCCCGCTTCTGGACCAATCGGCTGCAGCCTGGGATGGGGTCTGGTTGCACAAAGGGGCCGCTGGGCCTCACCACTTTGACCAGCAGAAAGGGGCCCGCAGGGCGCGCGGTGCTGGGTGCAGGGCGCGCGGACCCGCTCCTTTGCGGCGCTGATGTTCAAATTCCTCGGTCAAGGTTGCACCAGGGGCGCGTGGCTGCTCTGTATCGAGAAGCAGCTGCTTCTGGAAACACGGAGAAACGGACACTTCCTCCTGCGTTGCCTCCTCCCTCTCCTTGCGTCCTCTCCCTCCCCCACCCTCTCCGGACTTCTCCAGCTCGGGGCCAGTCCTTGCTTAGTCCCGTCCTCGGCGGGAGGGAGGCCGGGAGGGGCCTTCGAAGAGGGACGGAGCTGGGGGAAGTGAGATGGGCTTGCTTTTGTGGTTGCAAATGAGAGAAACCCCTTGAACCCACCGAAAGCAAAATGTATCCCCGGGAGGGCGGCCTCGGAGGCGAGCTCTGCGTCCCCATTCCATCTTACAAGCTGTGGGGCTTTCCAGTCTCCTCCACCTCTCTAAGCCCCCGTTCCCTCGTTTGTAAAGTGGGGATTGTAGTAGCGCCGGTTTCAGAGGAGGGTTGTGAGTTGCAGCATTGCGACGAGGTGGGGCGTACAATGCAGGGGTGACGCCGAACGGTGCACGCGCCCACAAGTGTTAGCTGTTGCTTACGTGGTCCAGACAAACGGAGGGGAGCTCTCACTTCTGGAAGGACACTGGCTCGCGCGGAGTCTCAGATCAGCGGTGAGGTGGCCGTATGCATTGTCCTCGTTGGCGAGGAACCGGGCTTGCTCAGTCTCCCAGGTGGGGAACGGCCGCGCGCGGTCCCCCGGTTGCCGCGCCTTGCACGCAGCTGCCCCCGCGTGGCCGCGTCCGCGCACCGCGGCGGCTGCCTTGCCGCCTTTTCCTCTCTTTGTTTCTTCCTTCCGAGGCCCCGCCGCTGGCCCTGGACTTTGGAAACCCTGGGAGGTGGTTGGAAGAGGAGCCCAGGCTGAGGAGCTCGGTTCTCCGCTTTGGAGCAGGTGCTGTGGGAGAGTGACAACGTTCTGTCCCCGGGGTGGTCCCAGGAGTGAAGCAGGACCACCCACTTGGTCCATGTCTTTGAAGCGTTGGATCTGGTGCTTCTCCACCTTGGTGACACAGGGGAATCACCTGCTTTGAAATAACCCCGCAGGCAAGCTGCTGACCCGTGCTGGGGGTGAGCCCCAAGCAGCAGGGATTTTTAAGGCTCCTTGGCGAAGCCAGTGTGCAAGAGCCCCGAGTGAAGAACCACAGCTCTCTCCATGCACCATTTCCCTTGTCACCTCCGCTCTCTTTTTGGCCTCCGAAGGTGGCCTTCACCCTGAGCCTCTTCTGGCCGAGCCTCCTCACGGGAGTCCCGCTGACCCTTCCTTTCCGTGGTGCTCATGGCTGTGTGCCTTCTCCGTCCCTCTGTGTCTGATGTGTCCTAACCCTAACCCTAGTCCATGGCCAAGGGCTTTAATCAGAGGCTGATGAATGTGCTGAATGTGTCTTGAGCCCCAGCCTCACGGATCCAACAGCATCTCCCAGGAGATGTTCCACTGAGCCGGACAATTGCCCTGCCCTGCCTCCTCGTCCCCTTCTCCCCTGGAGCCCCCTGCCTTCCACCCAGCTCCCAAGCCCAAAGCCCAGACCCTTCCTCATCCCCTCCTAGCGCAGACCCTCTCCGCCCTGTGCAAGGTCAAGCAAGTGTGGAGGTCTCCATCACTTTCAGCCCTTTCCACGGGCCCCCAAACCCCGAGAAGCCGATTCCGCCCCGCCCCCACCCCCGATCGCTCTGTCAGAGGGACAGTCTCAAAGTGCACACGTGACCTTGCTGCTGTCCCTTGATGGAGCCCCTGCGCGCTTCCTCTGCTCCCCTTCCCACACACCCGTCTGACGAGGCTCAGCAAAAAACTAAGTCTAGGAATCAGAACACGCAGTCCGGGGGTTTGCAGGTGTAATCAGCTGAAGTGACAGGTGACGTCTGTTTATCAGACGGGCATAGGCAGTAGCAAGTGAGGTTCTTGGAGAACCAGAGACCAGAGGTGCCGGCTAAACCGATTCCATTCTGTCTCCTGAATCCCCATTCAGATTTGGACACTCAGCATCCCTCTTTTCCTGCCTCTTCTCTCTCTTGTCTCCTGCCCCCAAGGTCTCTTTGTCTTGCCTTTCCATCAGCCCCAGCTCTGCTCTGTGGCCCTCAGTTTCTTCCTCTTTAACATGGGGATAATGAAAGCGTTTCTGCTCCGGAGTGTTGTGGGGATTCCAGAAAGTCCTAGCATAATGTCTGTGTGCAGCCAACCACGTGACAGATAGCAGTGGCTTGGACCAAAGTGATGGCCGTGGAGGTGGTGAGAAGTGACCGGGCCCCAGGTTGTCACGTGCTCCAGCCCCTGTAATGCTCCTCACCCCCCCAAACCTTTGCACACATTTCCTCCTCACTCAGAGACGCCTCGTTTCCTCTCTCCATGCAAAAATCATGAACCTATCAGGCATCAGTGGATGACCGCTCAGGATGGCACAGTATTTTACTGTGAGCCTTCCTGGAGAGCCCTGTGCTGAGCTACAGTCAGAGCCCTCTGCAAGTGACAACTGGTTTCATCCTCACAAAATGGCCTCGGAGTTTGGTTCTGTTATCCCTTCACAGTCAAGTGACTTGCCTGAGGTCACAGAGGAGGGAACAAAGTGAGGGTTCAGATCCGCCTGATTTGGGTCTGAGTCTGTGCTCTTAATGACTCAATATGCTGCGTCTCCACAGCAGAGCGATGGTGGTCAGTCATCAAGCTGGCCTTGACTGAGCGCTCACAGCACGCCAGGCACTCAGGTCCCGGGTTCGCGGTTGAACTGCACCACATCCATGTTGCTCTCCGCACGTGGGTGTGCATCTGAGTCCCGGCACTTGCTGGCTCTTGACTTTTAGTACTGGGCCGCCTGACCGGGGCACACTCTCTTGACCCTCATTCCCCAGGGCTTGGTGGCCGTCTGTGGAGTTGACTTCCCTTGGGACAGAGCTGGCGTCTCTCTAGCATCTCTCTGATGCCCCTTGAGCCCAGGGTAAGTTTACTAGAGCCGCCAGGACAAAATACCACTGAAACTTATTTTCTCATAGCTCCGAAGGCAGGAAGTCCAAGGTCAAGATGTTGGCAAGGTTGATTTCTTGAGTCCTCCCCTTGGCCTAGAGATGGCCATGTTCTCCCTGTGTCCTCACATTTTCTCTGTGCGTGTCTGTGTCCTGATCTCTTTTCATAAGGACACCAGTCATGCTGGATGGGGGCCCGCCCCACCTGACCTCATTTTACCGTATTTACTCTGCAGAGGCCCTACTTCTGCATACAGCCACGTTCTGAGGTACCTGGGATTAGGACCCAAATTTAAGAACTTTGGTGGGACACAGCTCAGGACAATTATTTCAAACTCCAATGCTGATGGGCCTGCAGTCCCTGGCTCAGTCCGTAGAGCATGTGACTCTTGTTCTTGAGGTGGTGAGTTCAAGCCCCACATTGGGTGTAGAGCTTGCTTTAAAAAAAAATGCTGATTGTCCAGATAGATTCGAGTAGATGAATGAATTGGGCTGGGAAAGGCTTGGCCTCCTCATTCTTTTATTTTCCCACTTTTGACATTTTCTCCCTCGAGACACCATACTTCCCTTTCATCTTTACTATGTGAAAGACCAGTGCGGGAACATTTGTTCACGGCTGTATCCTCAGCTCCTGGAACAACTACCTGGCACCCAGGGGGTGCTCAGTAAGCATTTGTTGAGCAAATGAGTGAGCGGAATGGCCCTGGACGTTGGGGAGAGGCAGGGACCACGGTGAATACTGAAGGGGTCAGCCAGCACTCAGCTCTCTGGTCAATTGTCAGATTGCCTGGAATTCAGAGTTTTCTATAAATCTCAATGTTGTTGTGATAGCAACGAATTCACATAAGCGAGAACATTAGGCAGATCTGTTTGCACCCACTGCCCTCTGCTAAGGGGGTCCCACTGTGAGCCAACAGAGCGGGGCCTCCCTCGGCCCGCACTTCTCCATTGGAGACAGGAGAAGCTGGAGGTGAGGGCCTGGGCCCCCCTGCCTGTTCCTGCGACTCAGGCCCCCCTGCCTGTGGTTGTCTCTGCAGGAAGGCGACGCCCTGGGGGCCACCGAGAAGCTGTGCAGGCAGCTGACTTACCACCTCAGCCCCCACTCCCAGTGGAGGCGGCACCGGGGGCTGATGAAGAGGAAGCCGCAGGCTTGGTGAGTCTCAGTCGCCCAATGTGGAGCCGCCCTGCCCCCGCCCAGCCTCGCTCCCCCCCCCCAAAGGTAGCCCAAAGTGAAGCCATGCCTGGCTGGGCTTGTGCGACACAGAACTCCCTCCCAGGGGCGAAGGGAGGAGCTGGGACCGGAGGGATTGTCTTGGAAGGTGCCTGAAGGAAATGAAATTGAAGGAGAATTCAGGGTGGCGGGGAGCAGCCCGGTCTGTGGGTGGGGAGCTGGGGAGTAGGCCCCATTCAGAAGGGGTGGGTGGGGAGGCGGACAGGAGGATTTTCTAATTCCTGGTGTGAGGAATATGGGTGATGAAGTTTTGGGGTGATGGCGGGGTGGTCCGGATGGCCAAGAAAGAACGCGAATCACGTCTTTTCGGTGCAAAAAAAGGTGATTTTATTAAAGCATGGGGACAGGACCTGTGGGTAGGAAGAGCTGCATGGAGGTCATGATGGGTAATTCATTATATACCCTCAGGCTGGGAGCGGGCCATGATACAGTAAGTCTCTAAGGAATTTTGGAAGCAAGGTTTCCAGGCCCTGGGGGGGGCTAGCTGTTGCTAGGGGGACGCCATTTATTACCGTTTAATAAAACCTCAGTCATGAGACCCTTCAGATGTACATCGGGGGCCATAAGCCTGGGGTCTGATTGCCAGCATAGGTCCTGGGGCAGCTGAGATAAAGGAAGTAGACTTGCAGGATCCTCCAGGTTGGGATAATGTTAAGCTAAGTTTCTCTTTTGCCCCCAGCAAAGTGTCTTCATCCAGGCAGCTGAGCTCCTAGAGGGAGGTCACTGCTTGTTTCAAGGACTCGTCAGTGGCTGTAGGCAGGGGATATTACTGTCGCCATTTGACTGGCCACGATCACCCAGCCGCTAGGAGCCTTCCAGCTTCAGATCCCAAGGAAAGGGACTTCTGTCGTTTTGCCGAGAGGAAGCCCAAGCTGTGATCCTTGGGCTGCTGATATGAACATATGCTCTTGAACCCCGCTGAGCCCCCTCCACCTTCCTCTCCTTCCCCCGGCTGGAGCCCCGGGGCTCGCCTGGGGTACCGGAAGTGGGGAGCTCTGGCCACAGAGCAAGGAGTAGCAGATGATGGAGGGTGGGAGGGGGTGCAGAGCCCTGAGCCTCCAGGAGTCAGCAGCTACCTGCCCCCCAGGCGCAGAGCCCCTGGGCCTCACCCCTACCTGCGGTCCTATAGGGCTCTCCCTGAGGATTCCCCCCATCCTGTGGGCAAGACTGTCTTGAAAAAGAGGCCTCAGGAGACTTTGTGACCCTCTTGGGGAAGCAGGAAGCTCAGTCTAAGTAAAAACGACAGTAGCAAACATCAGCACTCACATGTACAAGGCACTGTCCTAAATGCTCTGTGTCTATGACCTTATTTCACATAACAGCTCTGGAGTACTCGATTAGCTCCATTTGTGCAGGTAAAACTGAGGCCCAGGGTTAGAGGTCATGTGACTAAAGGTCACACGAGTACGAAGAAGAGTGAAGATGCAAACGCAGGCACTGTGGGCACCCAGAACGTCTGGGCCTTTCTTTCCCTTGTGGTTCCTTGAGCTCTGGACGGCCAGGCCCAGCCAGGCTGAGGCGGGAGGCAGTGCCGGGGGGGGGGGGGGGTCCCGCGGGCCTGGTCTCTCCCGTCTCTGCTGTCGCAGGGCAGGAGGTGGCCCCGTGGTGGCGGCCACCGCCGCCTCCGGGAAAAGGCTTGCGCCCCTCGCTTGAACGTTGCTCGCGCCTTCTCCCCTTCAGCCTCAAGGCTGTCCTGGCCGGGAACCCTCCGGACAACACGGTGGACCTGTCCGGCATCCCGCTCACCTCGCGTGACCTGGAGCGGGTGACCAGCTACCTGCAGCGCTGCGGGGAGCAGGTGGACAGCGTGGAGCTGGGCTTCACGGGCCTCACGGACGACATGGTGGTGCAGCTGCTGCCGGCGCTCAGCACACTGCCCCGCCTCACCACGCTGGCTCTCAACGGCAACCGGCTGACGCGGGCCCTGCTGCGTGACCTCACCGACACCCTCAAGGACCCCAGCAAGTTCCCCAACGTCACGTGGATCGACCTGGGCAACAACGTGGACATCTTCTCGTTGCCCCAGCCCTTCCTGCTCAGCCTGCGCAAGCGCTCCCCGAAGCAGGGCCACCTGCCCACCATCCTGGAGCTGGGCGAAGGCCCGGGCGGCGGGGAGGAGGCCCGGGATGGGGCAGCGGGTCAGGACCCGGGGGGCGGCCCCCGGGATCCTGCCGAAGACCTCGAAGGCAGGGAGAGCGTAGGCACAGTTCAGACATGACACAGAAGTAGGGGGCCCGGTGGAGCATGACTGAGGCAGGCTAGGCGTCCCTCTAGGGGCCTCAGGCTGTCACCCAAAAGTGGCCTGGGCAGCCCCACCCATGGGAGCCAGGCTGTAGCATCTGGAAAGGGGGTTGATTAGCACTTCATATTGGTCTCCACTGCCCCCTCGCCAATCTCCTCTGCCTTTTGGCTCCTGAGAAAGCCTCCTTGGCAGATTTGTGGGTACAGTCTGTTTGGAGATGCAGAAACCTTGCCCTAATGTAAGAACTTACCCCCAGGAACAGAATGTACTTCTGGCCCTACATCTAACTTCCTATTTCCTGATAGAAATAGGAAGCAAAGTCCAGCCAGATGCTACCTGACAGCCCAGATGTGTGCCCCCCACTCCAGGCAGGTTGGAATCTTCACCCTAACACCTGGCTGAAGGTTGAGGCACTGGCTGCCCAGAGACACCAAGAGCCTAGTCTCCATCCTTATGTCGGGTCTACCTCCCCCCCTGTAAAGCCCTGGGGGCTGAGGAAGCACTCCCATCCGCCTCAGCCTCCGTTTCCGAAGCCCACACCTCCACTTGGGGGGCCAGGGGCCCACTCAAGGACCAGCCACCCCACACCCTTCAGTACAGCGTCCCAGAAGGCCTACACGTACCGGCATGCATAAAAAGGCCCACCCATTAGCGCTGCACCATCACCCCCACCCCAGCCAAAGTCTACCAGCCCTTTGCTAGGGTTCTCGCGCTGCTAGTGTGCAAGCCCCTTTGGAAGTATTTTAAGGGTCTCTCTCCTGAATTTCTTCTCATGGAGTTCCCAGAGACAAGTGACCCATGATATGGAGCACACTCCCAATACCTATGGGAAGCTCCTTAAAAAAACCAAGATCATGAGATGAAACTTCAAACTCTTGGGGGATCTATGCCTCCCACAAAGACAGGGAGAAAGAGGTTCCCAAGGGGAGTAAGCAAACGTATTTTCACCCGATCTTCTCTTTACTCCAGGCCTACCAGCTAAATATCCCTTCTAGGTACAGCAAGCCTATATCCAAGGCATAGACTTCAAGTCCCTCCGAGCCCATAGATGGTGACCAGAGCTGCTCAGGCAAACGGCAGACAGCGGGGAAGCACAGCCCGACAAGCCTAGGGCCTCACTGCGGGGCAGGACGCCCACTCACGAAGGCAGCAGGCCAGGGGCCAGGTTAAGGGCCAGATATGGGGCCTTGCCCACCCCACTCACAGCTTTGGCCAAGGGTAGTGTAGGAAAGTGTTGGGCTTCATGAGGTGGAGGCTATGCGGGAGGACATGGCCCAAGGGCAACAGAGACTGAATCAAAGGTTTGATGCCTTAAATGCTTTGGAACTTTTACCCTTAGAGTCTGAAGTTGTTACAGAGGCAACAGCTAAGACCGCCCGGAGAGATGTTGACAATACCCGGACTGCTCATACCTAACAGCAGGGATCAAAGTTTTCTCCAAATACACATTTTTAAGAATCAACACTAAAGGCCGTCCCTTATTGCAGTATTGGTTTATTTTAAGTATATGGAAATACTAATTTCAGAAAGAAATAAGCTTCCAGCTTAAAGCACTCAGACCATCACCAACAGAACAATTTTATACAAAATTAAAAAGTGCAGAAAGCTCTTTGGGCAAGATAGAGCTAGAAATAATGGTATTTATACTAGAAAACTTGCAAATGGCACCATAATGGTGAAAGCACTGTGAACACATTTGTTAGCTCTACTGCTGGTAACAGAACGGGCTCTGGATCTCGGCACCAGGTAAGTGCTGTTTCCACACAGGCTACCAAGGCCTCAGTTTTCAGTCTGAACTGATGGTGGCCACTGGTCCTCGGAACTTCCGTATAGCCGACCACATGGTTCTCCTGGGGGACAGCCTATAAAGACACGGAGTATCAATCTCCCGTTCCACTCCCACCAACAGCATTCACAGCATAAACAGACATCGTCAGAAAACCAGAGGTTCAACACTACACCATCTGCCGGTAATTCCAGCTATTTTTGGGTGATTTCATCATTTGACATCTTTTTTCTGCACATAAATTTACACAAAATTAGCTGCTTATTCATTCTACTATAGACGGGGAGGGGGTCCTGATCCAGATGAAAGCTTACCTCTATTTGGGCTGAGCTGTGCCACCCCGGCTTGACCTCCACACCGCTCATCACCCATCTTCAACAAGTCAGCACCCAAAACCTGGGGGGATGAATTAAGGCACCCATAGGCAGGCAGCAGATACCAAAAACAAACAGGAAGTTCTGATCAGGATAGCGTCAACTACAATCCAAGATCATAGTAAGAGTTCGTGGAAACTCCTGGAGATGCCTTTTTGTGAATTAAGCCATAGAAGCCCAAAAGTCCTAACTGCCTTCTTCAAATGGTAGAACCTCCACTTCATCGCAGACCTAACACTGCCATTTTAAAGGGTGAGGAAAACTCAATCTCAACAGGCAGGATTTGCTCAGGATCACACAGCAGTGAGGTAAAAAGGGAACTCCTGGGTTTCCTCTGCCCTCAGCTCCACCACCACCTCGGGGATATTGCCAATACAGGTCAAGGGCTACAGTGATACAAGGGATTAGGTTAACCAGATAAAACTCCCACTATCTGACTTAACCAGAACTCCACCTAATTTAACAGCGATGCTCACTCAACCACTAACTTCCCTGTAGATCAAAACTTACCTCCAGGCAGGCCACTCATCATCCCTCGAATCCTCAGCTCAGCTGCCAGTGAGCGCACGCTGGCAACCCCTAATTGGCAACCTGGGTAGATACAGAAAATAAAGGTCACTGTTCACACCAAGACCCCCCAGGTCACCAGCAGCTGGAAGGGCTTCTTGACTGCAGTCAGCCAGGAACTGTTATCGTCAGTTATCGCTTCTGACGGCACTTCCTATAAGTGATTTCATCAGAGCAGTCAAGCACCCCTCACTCCCCAGTACCGCGCCACACACCTGGACACTAGCTGGAGACAAGCCATAATTGCTCGAGAAACAGCCAGGTCCTTGGCTGTTGTCAACGTTGTGATGAAGCCGTGCGTACTTACTTTCCAGGGCACAAACTTTACAATTGTTAACTACCGGCCAATCCCAGTGCATTTAAGCAGACAAAACGTTACAAACTGTACATCCATCCCTGCCTAGAGGAGCTCCTACCTCAAGGAGGGGTCCTGCTCCCGGCTTGAACGCTAGGCAGTGGGTCGGCCACCTGGAACATGGAGGGCGAGACGCGTTAAGGGTCAAGTTCTGGCAGTGATGTTCAATCACACTGTTGAAGCTTCAGCGACTGCGATCAGACAGGCATAAAAATCGTCAGTTGTCGATTCTGACGGCACTTCCTAATCCCATTATCATCAGGACAGTCGGCCAAGTCCCCCTGTGGCCCCATTACCAACCTCACCCCCGCGGCGCGCTCGCGTGCAGGCCGACCCGCACTTACCCAGTTCACCGGGGCTGGCGCGCTCCCCACGGCGGGTCCGGGGAGCAGGGGCCCGGCCTGGGGACATCAGGCTGCTGGGACGACGGCGGCCCTGGGGAATAAACACGTGGGCCTTGAGCCTCGGCTCCCTGCGCGTCTCTTCCGCCACCAAGGCGCCCGCCACGAAGCCCGAGCCGCCCTCCGCCCCCACATAAACTCCCAGTAACCTTCTTTACAAAAATTAGGAAGCTTCTAGTTCATTCGCCCTTGGCGCCAGCTATTAAGCCAAATCGCAAAGCAGCTCACCTCCATGACGACTCGATAGGAAAGGTCGCTTTGGCTGTGTGCCCTGCTTTTAAGGAGCCGGAATATTCCATTCTTCACAGAAGGGAGGGTAATGCTGGCAAAGACTGACGGGAACTTCCAGTCCATTTGACGATGCGGACTCCGCCCCACCACCCCGGGCCACCCCCCTCCTTTAGAGCATATGGTCTCTTCCACGGCCCCGCCTTCTGGGTCTCGCGGCTCCGGAAGTGCGCCAGGGCGCCTGCGCGGGGGCTGGTGCGCAGTTGCTTAGTTGCGCTGGGACCCCAGCCCTTTCTCAGCTGTGTGGTTTTGTGCAGGTTACTCAGCCTTGTGAGCTTCCGTTGCTCCTGGTAATGAAGTTCCGGCACCGCAGAGGTTATTCTGAGGATCCCATGAGAAATCGCACTTGAAACCCTGCAGAGAGACCCGGCTGGCAGGCAGCAAACGTTCATAAATAGTAGCTGCTTCTAATTCTAAGCGCTGCCAGTCTGCTGTCTCCCCACAGCTGTTTCAAGACACGGAGCCTCTCAAAATCTCTTCGCACTGGCAGCTCCTCACGCTTGAGAATGACCTCTAAGGAGCGAGCAGACGTCTTATCCGGATCCACTTCCATTCTCTCCCGATTCCTCGGGAAGGACGCATGCGTTTGTCCGTTCCCTTAGCTCACCAGCAACGGAAACCCCTCCCTCTCTGCAAATGCACACCCTCAGGTCCTTCCCACTTAAGAAATAATTCAATTGGTACGCATTTTATAAACACTTATTACATAAAGGGGGAGCAATTCATTTGGACTGGAGAACATTGGAAAAGCTATAGCGAGACAACTTGTGAGCTGGTCTTAAGGATTTTAGTGGGGTGGGGGTGGGGGGGCTTCCAGCAAGAGCCAATTCCGGGGGGTCAAATACACAAGTTGATCAGTCTACCTGATGAAAATGGTAAAAGTGCTAAGGAGAGCATGGAGGACAGCAGGCATATATATGGGGCAAGAGGTGTCTGGAAATGTTTGGGCAAAACCCTGGAGGGTGGGGGATGCCAATTAGGGCGTCCTGTGGGCATTGGGGGAGCCTTTTAAGGCTTCAAGAGCACACGGGTAACATATTTCTCTTCCCTCTTAGGAAGTCCCCTCTGGCAGCCTTGCAGAACAGCTTGGAGGGGTAGGAACTGAGCAGGTAGCCCAGAAGGGAGAGAAACCAATAATCCAGAGCCTGAACGAAACCAAGGAGCTCAAGGCTTTGAGAGATACCTTGGGGGTGGCTGGAAATTACGGGAAAGGACAAAAGGTGGCTGTGTTGCCGGCTTCCACCACCACACGGCTGTCAGGACAGCAGCTACAGCACTCGGGAACAGACAGCCCCCAGGCTGGGGGGCAGCAGGTGAGGGTCTCCTGTGCCCGGGTTGAAGGCGACAGAGAGTAGCCCAGTCTCAGACAGAAATGCTCGCAGAGACATGTGGATGTCAATCAGCCCAAAGGCCCATTAACTCTACTTAAACCACCTTTCCCGGAGAGGTGGTCATGACAGAGTATTTATTTATATTTGCTAGCAAAGTTCCCTGGAGCCCCAGAGCCAGCTGATAGGGCTGAAGAGAGTCCCCGGCTCTGTCTCTGACTCTGTCCCGCCTCTGGGCAGGATGTCAGTGGGACTCCAGGAGCTGGAGGGGCAGGTGGTCTTCCTCGGAGGCAGTCTCCTCCTCCGGTTGGGAGGCCAGGGCAGGATTCTTCACGATGCCTGTAAAAGGGACAAAGAGCGCTGTGGCTTGGGCCTTGGGCCGTGTCCCGAGGAGGCCACAGCCACGAAACCACCTGTACGCAGCAGATACTCCTGAGGTCCCTGGCAATCCTCCCTACCTACGCCCTCCTGCAGGCATTTCCTGCACCCCTGCTTTGTGCCTATCAGGGACTTCCTCCCCGGAGCCTGAAGTCCCCAGAGGCAACAGCCTTTTGTGTTAGGATCTGGAACACTTGAGGCGTTCTTTTTGCTGAAGAACTGGAGGGAAGTGAGAAGCAGGTGTTCAGGGAGCTCAGGGGAGAGAGGGACCCAGCCTGTAAGGAAGGCAGATTTGGACACTTGGGCAGAGAGCCAAGGAAAGCGAAGAGCGAGGGGCACTGTGGGGGGACCAGCTGTCATGTGGAGAGCGGGAGGTGTGGGAACCGGGCTGGACTGCAGGGATGCATCTACACCCTGAGGGCTGAGGCCTTCCAGGCAGTGGGAGGTGCACAGTGCGGGCCTTGTGCAGTTTTGTCTGCATTAGAAAGAGAAGCCTGGAGCAGGAAGACTTATCTAATGTTTGTTTGTTTGTTTCTGAGAGAGAGAGAGAGAGAGAGAGACAGCGTGAGCAGGGGAGGGTCAGAGAAAGAGACACAGAATCTGAAGCAGCTCCAGGCTCTGAGCCATCAGCACAGAGCCCGATGCAGGGCTCAAACCCACGAACCGTGAGATATGACCTGAGCTGAAGTCGGACGCTTAACCAACTGAGCCACCCAGATGCCCCATGATCCAGCACTTTAAAATCAGAGTAAAAAACAACAAAGAGAAAAACAAAATCTATGATGGATTTATTGATTTTNGGAGGGGGTGCGGGGGCACCTGGGTGGCTCAGTCGGTTAAGCCTCCGAATTCGGCTCAGGTCATGATCTCACGGTTCATGGGTTCGAGCCCCGCGTCGGGCTCTGTGCTGACGGCTCAGAGCCTGGAGCCTGTTTCAGATTCTGTATCTCCCTCTCTCTCTGACCCTCCCCTGCTCATGCTGCCACTCTCTCTCTCCGAAATAAATAAAACATTGAAAAAAATAAAAAACAATAAATAAAGGAGGGGGTGCAGACGGAGCCTTGCAGTGGTGCAGAGCCAGTGACATGAGGGCTGGGGGCAGAGAAGTGAGTGGCTGCGGTGGGGCGAGGGGGGTCCTGAGGACACTCAGCACCAGGCTGAGAGGGACACTGAGCAGAGACGTTCAAGGCTTCCTGCCCAGGCGAGGGGCGGGGAGGGGTGGCACACGCATTATGCCGTCCCCGTTGGGGGTGTCCCGTTAGAAGCCCCAGCAGGCAGTGGATGTGGGGTGCTCTCCCAAGATGCAGGGCAAGGGGGCTTTCAGAGTCTTGGTCTCGAAGCGACAGGGTGGCAAGACTCAGAGGAAGGGAGGCGCGCACAGAGCGCAAGCAGGAAACCTGTCGGTTTGTGAGGGCCATCCATGGTCAGGGCCCCTGGAGCCTGGGAAACCAGAGGCTGGAAGAAGCGTCCCTACGCAGGGGTCAGAGGTGACACAGGGGCTGTTATGGGGCGGGGGCGGGCGCCACAGGTACAAACAACTAGAGTCTGCCGGAAAGAGAACGAGAAAGAGGAGGAGAGCCAACCGCAGACCAAGTGAGAGCTGCTGAAGGTTCCAGAAAGGGCATGCCGCAGAGACAACTAATCCTTGGAACAGGCCCCCGGGTGAGAGGAAGGAGCCAAGGCCAGTCTTGGTGGAAGGCAGCAGGGTGGAGATGGGAGGGGCCTCCCCACGCTTGAATGGACAGGACGCCGGCCATGACCCTGGGGAAAGGCCTAGGAAGTGGCTTCTCCTCAGAGGTGTGGGGGAGGGGAGGAAAGCTAGGGCTCAGCAAGGCTGGCAGGGGCCGAGCCAGTGGGGGCTCCGGGAGACGCCCCCTAAGCTGTGGGATAGGTGGGTGGGGCCCTCCATGGAGGCGGTCCCCTCCGTGGCTGTGTGGCCGCACAGACACACGCACACAAGGACGCGGACCTGCTCTCCCTCCAGAGCGGGGGCTCCGGTCCGTGGCTACTCACCAGGGACGCCAGGCCCTGATGGCTCCTCAAGCACCGTTGGCAGCGTCTTCTCCCATGCAGCCCAGTTCACTTCCTCCACCCTGAGGACAACAGAGCAGCCCTGACACCCCAGGAAGCCACCTGCGCGGCCTGCGCGGCCCCAGGAGGGGGACCCAGGTAGACCCAGCGACGGCCAGGAGAATGGGGTTTCTCCGCCCTTCTCACTGGACACGGGGCCACCTGCCAGCCCACCCAGGCCCTGTCCGGGCAGCCACCACCCTGCTGCCCCCCGGGCCAGGCGTCTGCACTGGAGGAAACGGGCACCTCTCCCCTCAGGCCGTTCGCAGTCACCTGGGTTGCCCTGAACACCCAGAGGAGAGTTTAGATCACGTGTGTCTTTGTGTTCCTGGGTTCTCTGGAGCCCTTCTGCGGCCACTCCGCGTGCCCAGGACCCTCCCCTGTCCTTGCTCAACTGCTGTCTCATGAACCCATGTTTCTGGCCGTGCGTCTGTCACCAGGTTCTCTCCCCCATGGAAGACATAGCTCTCTGTGGTCGGGCTGGAGGCCAGAGCGCAGCAGCCAGGGCAAGGCCGGGGTGCTGGAATTCTGGGGTCCCTCTGGCTTCTTGGCCTCCTCAGTGTTCCCCACTTCAGGCCGGAAGGAGCAGGTCAGGGCCCACCAGGAAGGGGAGGGCGGATGGCATGCCTGGGCCTGTGAGGCGTGGCATCCCTGACCTCGCCTGCCCAGGGAGGAGCACGCTGCTGCTCCTTTCCCACCAGGCCTGACTCCTGACGCCTGTCTCCTGGCTTTTAAGAGAGTAAGGTGGACCTGCACCGTGCAGCCTCCAGGGATCACTGGGTGAGCAAGGCGCCCAGGTCGCCCTCCCCTGCCTCCCTCACTCACCGGAAGCACCAGCGCTCATCAGGGCTCCCATCCGGCCTGCTGCCAACAGCCAGCTTCACCCCTGCCCGCTGCTTCTTCCTCCTGCACCACCAGTAGCCGTTTTCCATCTCCAGGACAGAGATGGCTTTCTGAGGACAAAGGACATGTCAGACAGTGGCCAGGAAGGCACTCCGCGGCACTTTGCCGTATGACCCGAAGTCTGCTAAGCGTGCGGGTTTGAATCCAGCTCCAATGTCTGGTTACCTGTGTGATGTCAGGCCCTCAAGCCCTCTGAATCTCAGTTTCCCCACCTGCAGATGGGCGGGTGTTGAGAAGTCAGCACAGAATGACTGCTCAACCGTGACTTGCCTTGTTACCGATTCCAGAATTCCGCACCAGCATTATATCTGCTCCACCCACACACATGCCTGCCCACCGGCACATGAGCGAATTAGGTGCGGCACACAACTTTGCCCAGCAGGGCACAGCTCAGAGAAGATGGGGGGCTTGCCCAAGGTCAACAGTGGATCGGTCAGATTCCAGCCTTCGGG
Organism: Hyaena hyaena; assembly: GCF_003009895.1. Taxonomy (NCBI): domain Eukaryota; kingdom Metazoa; phylum Chordata; class Mammalia; order Carnivora; family Hyaenidae; genus Hyaena; species Hyaena hyaena. Next base: position 3,250,760 of record NW_024080659.1, on the reverse strand, counting down.
ACAAGGCTTTCTGAGCACCAGCTCACCACCCCCAGGCATCCAGTCAAGAAGTAGCTATTGCTCCCTCCATGGAAGGCAGATGTCACATCAGCCCCCAGCTACAGGGCCTTTGCCCCCCAATCCCAGGATGGCACATCCAGCCTGCCTCACCCACTAATGCAACCCCACTGACTGTTTGATGAACACAGGCTGGGAACTGCGTGAGGCCAAGGATTTGACCTTGTTCTCTGCTGTGTGTTCAGCACCAAAGAACTAAGCCTAGCTCCTCAGTAGATTCTCAAGAAAGACTTGAGGATGATAACGATTGACCCTCTCAGCACCTATTCTGTGCCGGGCACCGTCCCAAGGGCTTTAGATCTATGAGCCCATCCGATCCTCACGACAACCCTAGGAAGGAAGGAGTGGATCAGGGGGCCCAGCTCAGCCAGGTCCTGCATACTCCTCACCGGGCCCAGAACCTGGGGGAAAGGAGGGGAGCCCCCTGCCCCCGCGGCACCTGCAGCTTCCAGATGCTCCAGCTGTCGGTGGCCACACTGTTGACGGTCTCGCTCATGAGGGCGATGAGCATGTTCAGCAGCAGAATGTAGGTGAGCAGCACGTATGCCAGCAGCAGCAACAGCACCACGCCGCGGAAGCGCAGCTCGTCTTGGAAGGCCAGCTCCCCCATGCCGATGGTGAACTTGAAGAGCTCCAAGGAGGCGTCCAGGATGCCACCGTAGGGGGACGAGCTGCCCCCCTCATCCTCCTGTCCGACCCCGGGCTGTGCTGCCTCTGTGACATTGGGGCCTGGGGGGGCCCCCGAATCCCGGGCTTCCCGGCTCAGGCTCACCAGGGCTGCAGGAGGGAGAGAGGGGGATCCTCAGCCTGGGGAGACGAGGAGGCAGCCTCGGTGGCGTACAGAGTGGGCAAAGGAGAGGCAGGGGGTGGGGGAGGAGGGTCCTTACCCACAGCAAAGCCGAAAAGGAAGACTAAGTAGACCAGCAGGAAGCGGAGCAGATCCCGCAGGATGACCTAGAACACACACACCCAGGAGCCAGGGTGGGTGGCGGGGCCATCGGGCGTGACCCACGACCACTGCCTCCGCCCTGAGCATGGGTTCCCATGGACACACCACACACACACACACACACATGCATATGTGAGGCCCTGTGGAGCCACACTGAATAGACCGGTCTTTTAAAAAATCTATGTCAGATCCCATCACTTTCTTGCCTATGACTGTCCGGGGTGAAAACATGAAACACAGAATTATCACATGATCCAGAAATTCCACGTCTGGGCATATGCCCAAAAGAAAGCAGAGACCCAAACAGGTACGTGCATACCCCTGTTCATTGCAGTGTTACAATAACCAAAAGGTGGAAACAACCCCAGTGTCCACCGATGCATAAAGAGATAAACAAAAAAATGTGGTACGTACACACGGTGAAATAGCATTCCATCTTAAAAAGGAACGAGATTCTGATCCTCACTACAATACAGATGAACCAGGACACTGTGTTGAGTGAACCTAGCCAGTCATAAGAGGACACAAACCGTATGATCCCACTTCTGTGAGCTGCCTAGAGTAGTCTGATTTATAGGGACGGAAAGAAGATTATGGTGTTGGGGTGCCTGGGTGGCTCAGTCGGTTAAGCCTTCGACGTTAGCCACGTCATGATCCCAAGTCCGGCTCTGTGCTGACAGCTCGGAACCTGGAGCCTGCTTCAGATTCTGTCTCCCTCTCTCTCTGCCCCTCCCCTCCTCGTGCTCTGACTCTCTTTCTCTCTCTTTCTTTCAAAAAACGAATAATAAAAAAAAGAAAGTAGAATGGTGTTGCTAGGGGCTGGAGGAGGGGAATGGGGAGTTCATGTTGAATGGGGGGACAGAGTTTGAGTTGGGGAAGATGAAAAAGTTCTGTAGATGGATGGTACTTAACATTGTCCTTAAAGGTAGGCTAATACTTCGAAGGTACTTAATACCACTAAACTGTACACTTAAACATGATTAAGATCGGGGAGCTTGGGTGGCTCAGTCACTTAAGCATCTGACTCTTGGTTTTGGCTCCGGTCATGATCTTGCGGTTGGCGAGACCGAGCCCAGCGTCAGGCTCCATGCTGAGGGTGGGGCCTGCTTGAGATTCTCTCTCTCCCTCACCCTCTGCACCCCACCCTGCTTGCAGGCACACATGTGCACTCTCTCAAAAATAAAAATAAAAATTAATTATTAAGATGGTATATTTTGCCACAATTAAAATTTTTTTTCAGCCTCTGCGACTTCCAGACCCTTCCCCCTGGACAATGAAGCCCCAACTTCCTCCCCCGACTCCTTGCCCTGCCCCACGTGCTCCGAGCTCATTCTGGATCCTGGCCTTGGCCCCCAGTGCTCCCCCTCTGAGTCTGTGCTGGCTGAATCATATTCCTAGTCTCATCCATCACCTCTTCAGAGCATCCCATCTAAGGCACCCTTTGCCCCAGTCCTTCCCCGCCTGGCTCTGGCCTATGTATTTCCGCCCTAGCATTTAGCAGCCTGTAATGTTCTCGTTTGTTTCTCTAAGCGTTCCCAGCTCTCCTACCACAACGTCAGCTGCAGGCGAGCTGAGGGCGAACAAAGGAACATATTCCAACACTCAGACAGGACCTCAACTTTTGTCGAATAAATAAATGAGCGCAGACACGTCCAGATGCCCAGGTGTCCCAGGACACGGGCACACGGATGAGCTCCTGTGCACAGTCTCTGCTCCCTCGGTGTGCAAGGCTGCGCTAGCAAACACACACGTTCTTGTGTTTGCTCACACCCGCGCAGAGCGCAGCCCTCTGAGGGCCGGTGTGTGCACGCTCATGCTCAGGCTTACATTCAGCGAGTGTCTGGGTTTGGGATGCAAAGGCAGACGCGCTCGTGTTCTCCTCCACCGTCTGGAGGGGGGCGCCTGCCTGCTGAGGCCAAAAGAGTCCTCCTCTCACCTTCTGGATCATGACACTGTAGATGCCCGTGTGCTGCAAGCCACGCGTATAGTAAAGCAGGTTCAGCCAGCCCAGCACCAGCGAGGACACAAGCAGGGGCAGGTACCACTCGACGGCCAGGAAGCACAGCACCTGGGACAGCACCGTGAGCAGGGCCTGGATCAGGCTGGGTGGGAACAGAATTCGGGTCAGCTTGCAGGCCACCTGGGGAGCTCCCCGCCACTTGCCCCCCAACGCTGGCCGGCACTGACCACCCCTGCCTCTCCCACCATCTATCCGTCCCTCTGTCTGGGACTGGACCCAATCAGGGCAAGTTATTTAGACCGTATGGGCCTCAGGTGTCTCCCCTGTAAAATGGTGGAATAGTAATAGCGCCTGACTCACAGAGCGTCTGTGCAGATTCCGTGAGCCACCACATGTAAAGAGTTCGGGTTCCAGTGTTATGCAGTGAGCGCTCAGTGCACGTAACTGTCATGAACACAGGGAGCCCCAGCCTGGGCTTTGGTCTGGGCCCCTGGCGCTCCCTGGCTCCGGTCCTCACCCCTCCAGCCTGGCGCCGGCCGCCACACCAGCCCCCCCCCCAGGGGCTGACGCAGGGGAAGGGAGTGAGGCCCAACGTACAAAAGGATTTCGAAGTAACCATCCAGGAACGAGACCCAGATGAACACACGGCGTCTCCAGAAGTACCACAGCTGTGGGGGGGGGGGGTGGGGGAGGGGAGGGAGGAGAGGAAGGAGGGGAAATTTGGTGTCCAGGCCACAGGGCCGCAGCCCTGCCGGGCTCCCCACTGTGCTCCCTGCCTCCTGGCCTGGCTTTGGGGGGTCTGACCAGGACCCCCTCAGGGGCTCAAGCAGCATCTTGGCCTTTTGCGGGGTGGGGGGGGCTCATGGATCCTGCTGATAGCTGAGAAAGCTTTGAAGCCTGTTTACAAAAAGTGTAGCCACCCACAGACACCCGGACCATGCCAGGCGCCGCTGAGCTCCCTGGGCATCTGCAGGAGGCACTCCCTCCCTCCTCAGGGCCAGAGGAAGAGACGCTTCACCTCCCCTCACCCTGGCCTCACAGGGACCCCCCAGTACTCAGCCAACCTGGATCTGGTGCCGAGTCCGCCCACTCTGAGACAGGCTCGATGCCTGTGCTCTCCCAGGGAGGGATGGCCCAGCCCGGCTGAGGGGCCTGGGGGTGGGGGGCTTCCAGCTCCACTCCACAGGGCGAGGAATCATGGGAGTCATCTGCTGCCCCACGGGCGCCCCAGAAAGCACAGCGGGGAGGGACTGGCCCAGAACCCAAGGCCCTCAGCTGCCCCGAGGCTGGTAGGAGTGGGACTCGGTGTAGGATTCCTTCCCCGGAAATGAAGGGATTGCGGTTAACTCACTCTAATTCCTAGGGGAATTCTAGTTTGCTTTTGGGAGCCCCACGGGGGTCCTGGGGGTGTGGGGTGCGGAGGGGGGATGGGAGGAGGCCTCACCTGGCCCACGAGGAGGTAGACCCCCCCAAGCAGGATCAGAATGTGGCCCAGCAGCAGCATGGAGCCTCCCGCAGTCACTTTCAGGGGGTGGGAGGCCTGCTGAAGAGACACTCTGATAGGACCTCGGCCTGAGTCCCCTCCCAACAGGGAGACTTCTCGCTGAAGGCCCTTTCTGGGCGTGAGCTGTTAGAGAGGCCACGCAGACCAGCACAGGGAACATGGGCTTCCGGGCAGGCCCGCCCCCCACCCCCGCAAGGATTCTAGCCTGTGGAGAGGCACACTGTGTACTGGTTATGACGGTGGATTCAGATCCCATCTCCCCCCCCACTGACAGCCTGTGTGGCCCTGGATGAGTGACTTAACCTCTCTGTGCGTCCCACCCGTCAACTATAACCTGGGGATGCTGACAGTTCACCGTTCTCAGAGGGTTGTTCTAAGCGTTAAGTAAGTTAACGCACGTCACCCACTGGAAATACTTTCTCAGGTAGGGTGAGTGCCCAGCAAGGATTAGCGTGGTTTTCTCCGTGGTGCTGGCCTCGGTGCTCACCAGCTGCGTGAGAGCTCCGGTGCATGGTGTTATCAGGTGCAGATGGGGGCTGGCCCATCCCTGCCCTGTCTTCTTCCAACCTCCCCCAGGAAGCGCCCCCCCCCCCCCCGGCCACACCAGTACCTTCTCCAGGGCCGGCTGGTGGTAGGCGACAGTGGTGAAGAGGAACATGTACACCAAGTAACACAGGAAGTTGAAGAAGAATCTGGGGATCAGCAGATCCCATTTCGCCTGCAGCAGTTTGTTCAACGGCTCCAAAACCACCATTCGGTGTCGGTGCTGGGGTGGGAGTGTGAGAGCTGGCACATCAGGGGTCTGCGCGTGTCGGGCTCAACGTGGGGGGCTGAGGGAAATGGAGGGGAGCGGCAAGGGGGGGTGTCCGGGGGCAGAACCCCCAATGACCCCGCCCCACCGGCCTCCACCCCGCCCTCCTGGCTATGGACTGGCTCTGCCAGGCCCCCTACGCGCCCCCAACCCCGGGCCCCCGTGGGCTCACCGGGCTTCTGCAATGAAAGGCGATGATCTCCAGCACTGAGTTCTCCTCCCAGCTGTCCACAGAGGCCAGGTCATACAGCGACACCCGGACAGGCCCGTAGCACCACTCGGTAAACTTCCGGGAAAGCGGCTGGCAAGGCCCTGAGAACTCCCGCTGCAGGATGTGTCTGAAAATCTGCAGGGGAAGCCACGTGAGCTCGGCCTGCGTGGCCGCCTCCCAGCACTGCCCAGGCTCGGTACCCCCAGAGCTGCCCACCATCTGCAGAGCTACACGCAGACACAGGCAGGGGCGCCTGAGTAGCTCAGTCCCTTACGCTTCCGGGTCTTGGTTTCAGCTCAGGTCATGAGCTCACAGTTCGTGCGTTCGAGCCCCGCATCAGGCTCTGCACTGACAGTGTATAGCCTGCTTGGAATTCTCGCCCTTCCCCCTCTCTCTGTCCCTACTCTGCTTGTGTGTACTCTCTCTCAATAAATAAACTTAGGGGCGCCTGAGTGGCTCAGTCAGTTAAGGGGCCTGCTCTGGCTTAGGTCATTGTCTTGTGGTTTGTGGGTTCTAGCCCCACATCAGGCTCTGTGCTGACAGTTTGGAGCCTGGAGCCTGCTTCAGATTTTGTGTCTCCTCCTCTCTTTGCCCCTCTCCCAGTCACGTTCTGTCTGTCTCTCTCTCTCAAACATAAGTAAACATTAAGAAAAAATTTTTAGGGGCACTTGGGTCACTCATTTGGTTAAGCATCTGACTTTGGCTCTGGTCATGATCTCACAGTCTGTGGGTTCAAGCCTCACATCAGGCTCTGTGCTGACAGCTCAGAGCCTAGAGCCTAGAGCTTCGGATTCTGGGTCCCCCTCTCTCTCTGCCTCTGCCCCACTGCTTTCTTTTAAAGGAGACACATGCACACACCCGGTACACAAAGATCCTTGTGTGTATAAAGTCTCGCACACATCCCCACATGCCCGCTACAGTGTAAACATTCCCATCAGCTCACATGGTCCAGGCCTGCCAGTGAACCTGGCTCTTGCTTCCCCACTCCTGCCCCGAGGGCTCTTCCCTCGACTCTGACTCCTTACATGGCAGAGGGACCCCTCCCAGAGGTCCTCAAGACCCCTCGAGACCAGAGGCTCCCGGCACCCCAGGTGTGTACCCTTCTATGGTCAGAGCTCAGAGCTTCCAACAGACTAGAAAGCACCCCTAACTTGAAAAGGTTAAGAAGCAGTTTGGTTTTGGGGTGCCTGGCTGGTCTAGTCGGGCTCAATCATGTGGCTCTTGATTTTGGGGTTGTGAGTTCAAGCCCCACATTGGGTGTAGAGATTACTTTAAAAAAAAGTTGGGGGGCACTTAAGTGGCTCAGTTGGTGGAGTGTCTGACTCTTGATTTCAGCTCAGGTCATGATCCCAGGGTCATGGGATCAAGCCCCATGCTGGGCTCTATGCTGATTATGGAACCTGCTTAAGATTCTCTCTCTCTCCTCCTCTCTCTCTCTCTCTCCCTCTGCCCCCCTCCCCTGCTCGTGCTCTCTCTGTCTCTCAAACAAATAAAAATAAAAAGATTTAAAAATAAAATTAAATTAGGGAAATGTCTGGGTGGCTCAGTCGGTTGAGCGTCTGACTTTAGTTTGGGTCATAGCTCATATTTTGGGAGCTTGAGCCCCATATCGGGCTCTCTGTTGTCAGTACAGAGCTTGCTTCGGATCCTTTCACTCCTTCTCTCTCCGCCCCTCCCTCATACATCCCCTCTCTCTCAAAAATAAATACTTAAAAAATAAAATGAAACAAATAAAAATTTAACTAAAGAAGAAGCAATTTGGTTTCACAAATGAGGAATGGGGAAAGGAAGGGTACCCTGTCATACCTCTGGACAACAGAGGGAAGTTCCCACCCCCCAGGAACCTTGGAGACAGGAAGAAAATAGTACACACTGGGTTTCGTGCATCTATACAGCCTCACAGAGGGCAAAACCCTGAGCAATCGCAAAACCAAGGAACGCTAAAGGAAAAGATAATCACCGTTACGTATAGGAAAATGTAAAGATTCTGCATGGCAAAAAAGAAAAAAATCCCACAAGAAATGTTTCTACTATACAACAGGGAGAAAACTTTGCAGCTGTTTTAGTAAACAAAACACTAATGCATTCATTGTAAAGGACAGTAATTGATATTACCGATCAATACGAAGAAAACGTAATAGCAAAGCTCATTGCACAATAGGCAAAAAATATGGAAAGACTGCCTCCTAATCAAGGAACCCAAATGACTTAAAAATCTTTGTGTTTTATAATGCAACATGTGGGGCGCCTGGGTGGCTCAGTCAGTTAAGCGTCTGACTTCGGCTCAGGTCATGATCTCACGGTTCGTGGGTTCGAGCCCTGCATTGGGCTCTGTGCTGACAGCCGGCTCAGAGCCTGGAGGCTGTTTCAGATTCTATATCTCCCTCTCTCTCTGACCCTCCCCTGCTCGCGCTGTCTCTCTCTCTCTCTCTCTCTCAGAAATAAATAAAACATTAAAAAAAAAAGAAATTATAATGCAACATGTTAGTGGGTAGTTCATATCTAAGTTATCAGTGAACACACATATATTAGGGGTGCACGCTGAACATGTTCTTACGACCTGGAGAGTTCAACAAAAAAGTGGGGAGACTGGGTCGCCTGGGTGGTTCAGTCAATTGAGCAGCCAGCCGACTCTTGGTTTCGGCTCAGGTCATGATCTTGTGGTTTGTGAGTTCGAGTCCCCCATTGGGCTCTGCTCTCACCCTCTCTCTCTCCCAAAATAAATAAACTTAAAAGAAAAAGGTGGGGAGACCCATGATCTAGAACGCTGCTCCAGGATCTATCTGCAAAAAAATCAAAGGGGGTCCTGTTGCTTCCTGGAAAGGTGGGAGGGGGTGGGGCCAGGCGCTCACCTCCATTTTGCCCTCCTTGGCGGCCAGCTTGAGGGGCGTGAGGCCCTGCAGGTTGGGAATGTCTTCGAGCTGCACTGTGGGGCAGAGGCGGGCACCGGCTCGGAGAAGCCCATCGTACATGCGGATCACCAGGGCGCTGTTCTCGGCCGAGTCATCTGCGATCATCACCAGGGCGTGCAGGGCGGTGTTGCCCAGCGAGTCGACCGCCTGCAGGCTGGCGGGCTGATGCGGGTTCTCCAGGAGGTAGGTCACCACATCCCACTGCTTGGTGCACGCGGCCAGCGAGAGGGGCAGCTCGCCTGGGGGTCAAGGGGGGCAGCCTGAGCCTCAGGCCTCCCGGCTTCCACCTGACTACTCCCCACACTCCCAGGATGGAAAGCCAGGCCTCCTCCAAGACAGTCAGGCCCCCGCTGGAGAGGATGGAGCACTGCCTTGGGAGCCCAGGTCCACCCAGGCCTGTGCTCTGAGGGAAGACGGTCCCAGGCCCCACTTAGGGCAGCTCTGCCTTTTGCTATGAGCACTGGTGAAGGCAGTTCTGTCCAGCTCTTGACCCATGGGGCTGGTGACCAAAGACTTTGACCATCTGAAGGCTCAGAACAGAGGCAGGCCAACCAAGGTCCCCATCTCCCTGCCTCCTCCTCTTTTCTTCGCCAGAGCCCAGCCCCACTGCCAGCTGGCATCGACGCCCCTTTATCCAGGCCCTATCTGGTCGACCTCCCCCCACCCCCCACCGGTTCTGCCAGCCATTCCCCTGCCCTGGGCCGGGCGTGGATGTGTGGCGAGCTTTCTTGGCCCGATGAGGCTGAAACATCTCCTAAGACAAACTCCTTTTGCAGGCAGCCCAGTGATTAGAAGCATGAGCCCTTGGGGGTCAGACAGATCTGAGTTGGAGGGCCAGCTCTGCCACACGTTTACCATGTGACGTTGGGCAAGGCCTTATCGCCTCTGTACCTCAGTTTACCCGAGAAAGTCTCCTCACCAAAGTAGAAGCAAGTCCCTTGGCTCTTCTTCTGGAAGAAGTGGCCGCAGGCCCGGGCATGCACATTGGCCCCATTCTCCACCAAGAGCTTCACACACTGCAGGCTCCTCTTCTCGATGGCGATGTGCAGGGCACTGTGGCCTCGGTAGTACTCATCCGTGCACTGGGCGTTGACCAGGGGCTGGGGATTGCCAGAGTCCCGGTCGATCTGCAGCAACGGCAGGATGCAGGCGTTGGCCCCTTCCCGAAGGTTCAACACGGCCTTCATCAGGCACGTCTTACCCGTGGAGCCCTCTGTGGGAGAAGGGGGGGGGAGGGGCACCAGGGTGCTCAGGCCTGGAGTGGCTGGGCGGCCCACCAGCTCCAAAGTACCCCTTGGGGAGATAAAAAAAAGATTGTCACACACGACTGGTGGAAACACAGCCGTGCTATAGGATATTAAGGCTCCGACCAACAGGTATTAAAATACCAACAGGTGTGACTACAATCTCTGCCCTAGAAAATAAGTTTCTAAGACATAATTTGTCGTATGTGCAATGCTGTGTATGTGAGAACACCCGGAGGAAAATTCATTAAGTGGCTCCACCAGTGGCTCCCCTGGCCTCTCTCGACCTCAGTTTTCCTGACTGTAAAATGGGAATATTTCAGGGCTATTATAAGGGTCAAAGGGACCACATACAAAATTCTTGGCACGCAGATGGCCTGGCACAAAGTACGTCGAGGCCAAAAACTACAAACGACATAAACAGCCATCACTGAGGAATTGGTTAAGTAAATCCTGGTAAGTGGGCATGACAGAAAAACTCTGCAGTTGTTAAAGTGACTGAGTTAGAGGTCTATGTACTCAAGTGTAAGTGGTTACGTATTGGTATATATAGCACAACCCATTATGTAAATATATATCTCATATATATTTAAATGGCTTGAAAAGATATATCCCAAATCATTAACAGGGATCCAGGAGGTCCTAACGTGTTAAACATCAGCTTTATACATTTCATTATGATTGGAATCTTCTGGAATGCACGAAATGTTACTTTTCTACCATTTGGGCTGATTTTCTTTTTTTTTTTTTTTAAATTTTTTTTTTTAAGGTTTTTATTTATTTCTAGGAGAGAGGGAGAGAGAGACAGCGTGAGCAGGGGAGGGTCAGAGAGAGAAGGAGTCACAGACTGAAACAGGCTCCAGGCTCTGAGCTGGCAGTCAGCACAGAGCCTGACGCGGGGCTCGAACCCACGAACCGCGAGATCATGACCTAAGCGAAAGTCAGACGCTTAACCGACTAAGCCACCCAGGCGCCCCGTTTGGGCTGATTTTCTAATCAGACCAAACCATGAAGATGTTTAGATTTGGGGCAAAAATAACGACAATGTTATTTTAAGATGGAAAGGGAAGGGAAGGGAAGGGAAGGAAAAAGGAAAGAAAAGGAATGAAACAGAAACAGAAGAAAAGAGAAAAGATGCACTGTGAAGCCCCTGAGTACCCATTTGGCCACTGAAATGGGCTAAGGGTGCTCGAGGTTGGCCAGGAGCCAGGGAGGTGGTGGGAGGGGGACACAGCCATGACCTCAATGAGCGGCCGTCGGCTCTGTCGGCGGGGCCTCCCTACAGCCATTTAGGCAGGAGAGCTGCAAAGACCAGTCACCCCTTGGCTCCTGACCACAGTCAAGGCCACCCAGTGAGCCAAGTCTCAGCACTTGGCCTACCTGTGTACTCTGAGTCGGTGAGGTACTTGCTGGTCCGGGACAGGTACTCTGCTAACCCAGCCAGATCCTCAGGGACACCCCGGGCCACCACGCTGAAGAGCCGGTCACGGTCAAAGCGGTTTGGGTCCGGCTGGCTGTGGGGAAGTGACTTGTGTCTGACACTGTGGAAGAACCATGCCCCGCGCCCCCCGCTAAAGTCCCCCCTTCCCAGGGGTCCTTTCAGGGCTTCCTGTGAGCTCTGGGTACCTGCAGGCCCAAGAACCCCCCGAGAGCCTTTCTGGGGGCCGCTGCCCTCTCAGGGCAGACCAAGGAGACCCCAAGTGCTGAGAGCCCCAGGAGGAGGCGGGGGAGGAGGGGGAAGGAGGAAGGCCTGTCCAGAGCACTAGTCCCGAGCATCCCCATGACTCCAGGGGGGAAAAAAAAGTTAAATAAATAAATAGATAAGAAAACCCCTCATCCTTCCTCTCAGAACCCGTGTCTAGACTAATAATGGAGTGGCTGCACCTTTAACCCTCACTTCAGCCCTTGGGATCAGCAATTGCTATTTTTTATCCATTAGACCAACAAAGAGATCAAGTAACTTGCCCAAAGTCACATGCGCAGGACTGGGCTCACCTAACTCCAGACCCTGACTCCTAACCCCAGAGAAATTCTAGGCTGGGCGGAGAGAAGTTTCTCAGAGACACGGGAGTTTAGCGCTGAAACCTGTCAGATGCTCACCAGAGTTTTACTGAGAAGCCGCACTTCCGGGGAAGGCCCCAGAAGAGGTCCGGTAGGCCCTCAGCATCTAGCAGTTTCTGGTGACAGGGGAGGAAGGGGAAGGCGTGTGGGGTTCCCCTCCTGGGCATATGCCACTATTTACAGAGCCCAGCCTGCCCCTGGGGCTCCTGGAACTGTGACGGGCGGATATGAAGGGTTAAACAGAGGTGGGGGAGGGGACATTTGAAGCTCTGGGGACCCTCAGGTCCTAGCTTTGCCAAGTATGGGTTAGTGACTCTCTGATGAGCCGGGGATTGTTGGGATCAGTCACATGTTAAGCTGTAGCCGTGTGACTGAGAGAGATAGGCCCTGCCTCCCCCACACCAGGAAGTCACGTGTCTGCCCCACCCGGCCAGACACACCGTCATTTGCCTAGCAGACCACGTGGCCACAACATGACCCAGCAGACCCTGTGGCTGACCTGGGAGCCTGATGGGCAGTCCGGCCAGGGAAAGGGGCCGTTTGGGCAAAATGGTTCCCGCCACAGGGTGACATCACCGTCTTGGGGTAGGGAAACCCAGAGAGAACACAGATGGAGTCACCGAAGGGCATCGAGGGACCTATTCTGCTGTCAGGGGGCGACTCGGCTCCCAGAAACCTCACACGCATCCTCCCCTGCCCTGGTCTGAACCTGACCGTGGTCTTCCAACACAGACCATACAGGGGCTCTGGGCTGGGAAACCAAGGCAGGTGCCACGCCTCAGGCAGGGAGACAGATGAAGGGGCTTCCCTGGCAGAGTCCTGCCTTGCCCATGAGGATTCTCCAGCCTCGGACATCAGACCTCACACTGAGGGGGGAGGGGTGCCAGGTGAGCACCCCCCCCCCCCCGGCGAAGGCTTGGAACTCATACTCCCGGCAAAAGTGGGCCCACACCGTCTGAACCTGTCCTGATCACAGGAGGCTCAAGGCGAAGAGGACTCACAGCAGAAGTCCCCCCTCCCCCCCCGAGTCTACATCCCTGGGCAACAAGCCCAGGAGCACCCAGGATACTACAGAATGTCCCTGACTCTCAACTTGGACTTGGACTTGGATCATGCTAGCATCCCCACGGGGACTGTGACGCACAAGGGCCAGGGCACACACAAGGGGACGTGAGGGTCTGCTGAGTGCTTCGGGATGGAAGAGCATGTCCCTATGAAGAAGAACACGACCTGAGAAGGCAGAAGGCCAGGAATTCGGAAGGTTCCAGAGGGAAGAACTCCAGAGAGCAGAGCAGGGTTATGCCCATCAGCACCAGGAGCCATCACAGCCAGACTGAGGACCTCCCTCTACCCCTCACCCCTGCCCTGGGCCGTGGGAACGGGGCTCTGGGGCTGGGTCAGGCCCCGAGTCTGACTCAGGGCCCTCCACTGGAGGTGAGGGGCCCCTGGGCCCCGCCCCCATTTGCTGCCTCACCTGACACCTGCTCCTTTGCGGTAGTTGAGGTTCACTTTGATCTGCGGGGGGCAGTTCCGGTCCTCCCTCTGGAATGGTGACTCCATGGGGGGTGGCCCATCCCCGAGGCCCAGCTTTTCTTTGTCCGCCTCAGCACCATCTTCTAGGCCTCCATCAGATGTCTGGAGCCTGAAAGTTGGGGAGCTGGAAGGCGAGGCCATCCTAAAGGGAGGAGGCTGAGGTCTGGCCGGGGCCTGCAAAAAGAGAAGTTTAGGGGGCGCCTGGGTTAAGTATCCGACTCTTGATTTCGGCTCAGGTCATGATCTCACAGTTCGTGAGCTGGAGCCCCACGTTAGGCTCTGCGCTGACGGTGTGAAACTTGCTTGAGATTCTCTGGCTCCCTCTCTCTCTGCCCCTCCTTGACTTGTGCTCTCTCTCTCTCAAAAAATAAATAAACATTACAAAGAGAAAGCGAGAGAAGTTTAGATAGAAGCTGAGTACAAGTAGACCCACCCACCGCTCAGCCCAACGGGAGGGGAGTAAGCCACGAGGGAGGAAGGCCAGGATGAGGAGAGGGAGGGAGGTTTCCGGTGTGGGGATGGAATGGAGAAGAACATTCCATCTTCTGACTAGTCCCTGACTACTGACTAGTCCCACGGAAAGGGTTGAGATTGTCCCTGACTTTCCCTCCGAGACTTCCTGGTATCTGAGAGGCCCACAGCCCCCCGTCCGGGGTAACAAACATTTGAGGTCACAGCACAAACGTAGCATTTCTCTACATAACATCTTGTCCAGCGGCCAACCTTCACAACAGATGAGTGCAGTCACAGGCACCAGAGGCGGGTCACAGAACCTCGTGTCCCAGGACGGGACGTGCTGGGGGAGACGGCTGGAAAACGGCTGGTCTCTCAAACCTCTCGTTTTGCTACCAGGGCAACTCAGGCTCAGAAAGGGGAAGTGACTTCCCCAGGGTGGCCAGCTGTTGGCAGAGCCTGGTCTCAAACCACAGCACGCCACCGTGATGGTGCTGTTGTTCTTCAATTCTCCAGACCTTTCAGGGCCCATGTAAGTTTTCAGTCTGACTCCTCTGACGGCATCGAACGCCACCTCTCTGTGCTTTAGGGTCTCTGGGGGCTACAGAGCAGGGAGGGAGCCCCCTCGGTGGCGGCCCAAGTGCCCCCTGACGGAGAGCCCTACCTCTCAGGCCCTAGGTGGGGGTCTGGGCCCTGGCACCTCTTCACAGGGGAATGGAAACCACAGCTTCCATCACATGGCGGGGTGGGGCCCCGGTTGGGGGAAGGGGGTAGGCCCTGTGCCCTCTCCCCCAGTGGGTAGAAGCAGAAAGAAGGAAAAAGAGTCAGCAACGGGTGGGGAGAAAGCAGGGTGGGAGAAGGGGGCAGGGCAGCGAGCAGAGAAGAGCGTGGGAATGGCAAAGAAGGGGGAGAAGGGAGGGTGGATGGTGACAGGGCTTGGGCTGGGACCCACCAGCCCTTGGGGACCTGGGGTTGGGGGGCATTTTCCCACAGAAGCAGGGGAGGCCGGGACCAGCTAGCTGACTCAACATGCAGGCTTTTTGTTTGTTTTTGGCCATCCATCTAGAAAGATGGACACCCAATTCTGGGGCGTCCTTCCCAAGCCACACACCATTTAGCCTGGCTTCTGTCCCTAACCATCCCTCCCCTGCACCCCCAATCTGCCTCCCCGGCTGCCCCCCAGCCCATGTTCCCAAGCCTCAGCAGCAACAGCTACCTGTCCGGCCGTTGCTTGTTCCGGGGCCCTTCCCGCCCGGCAGGGAGGAAGGGGTCTGTCTGGCAGTCCCGGTAGCGGGGGCGGGAGCCCCTTGAAGACCCTAACTCGGGGCTGGAGAAGCAGGGAGCTCCCCCACTCCGGCTTCCCCGCCCCGATCAGGCACTGTCAGGCTCCGGGCCGCCCCCTCCCCAGATGTGCCCGGGGGCCCACCGACTCACCCGGCTGGGCCGAGGCTGGGGCGCGGCGGCCGGGGCTGCGGACCCTGGGCTGGGCTCCCCGGGCGTCCGGGGCGGCGGGCGCTGCAGGAGGAAGTGAAGCCGGGAGGGCGGCGGGCGCTGACAGCCGGGAGCCGCAGAACCTCCCCAAGCCTGCTCGGAGCTCCGCGGGCGGGCTGCGGTCTCGGGGTGTTCCGCACCCTCAGCCCGCCCGGTCCGCGGGCATGGTGGGGAGTGGGCTTAAGTCTCCCGGCTCAGGACGCGCTGGCCATCACTGAGTGACCGTCTGGACCACTGGCCACACCCTGCACTCCGAGAGACACGCCCCGCCTCCCCACCCCCACTGTGTCTAGCCAGGGATGGCCCAGGTGGGGGTGGGGGCAATGAGAGTGTTAGACCACCTTTTCCGAAGGAGAATCACCGAGGACAAAGCCTACAAACACAAAAGGAGTTGGTTACTCAGGTTTATTTTAAAATTTTTTTAATGTTTTATTTATTTCTAGGAGAGAGAGAGAGACAGCGTGAGCAGGGGAGGGGCAGAGAGAGAGGGAGTCACAGACTCTGAAACAGGCTCCAGGCTCTGAGCTGGCAGTCAGCACAGAGCCCGACGCGGGGATCGAACCCACGAACCGCGAGATCATGACCTAAGCGAAAGTCGGACGCTTAACCGGCTAAGCCACCCAGGCGCCCCTATTCAGGTTTATTTTAGACCGGCCGGATGGCCCCTCCCGAGCACCCAAAGAGTCCTCGGAAGAGCGCGCCATCAAGCCATAGCTCAGGGTTTATACAGGGAGAAGGGCGAAGCCGGTGTACAGAAGCAAGAATTTTGCGGTTAGAGGTGGGGGGTGGCTTAACAGTCGCTTGAAGAACATGTTTGACCGTTCTAATCACAATGTTAATTAAAGATTTAAGTCTCAGGGGCCTGCTGCAGCCAGGAGGAGCTGGGTTGCTCAACCCCTGACCTTTTACCCAAATAGAGTTGGAGATCAAACAATGGTTGGTATTTCCTGATTTGCAAACCCCTCACCTTTTGGCTCAAGGGAGTTTTTACTTGAGGCAACCCTTGGGTGCTGGGCCTTTGCCGCACGTGAGAGCCGTCACGGAGTGGGGACTTCTTGCTCTGCTGTGCCGACCTCTGCCTCCTCCCCTTCCCGACCACATGCCTTCCAAGGGCTCAGGTTGGGAACTGGTTGACCGGGCACAGGACAGACAGAGCGAATGTGGACGGACCCCAGGGAGAGGACAGACTCAGACCAGCACATGACCCTGGGAATGCACGCCACCCAACTCACTAGGAATTTGAGGGGATTTCCCCATCTCCAGCCCCCCCAGCCCCCTAGTAGGGGGCCCTGTCCGCTCCATTAGCGAACGGCGCTTCCAGCACCAACCAGCAGGGGGGGACAGGGAGGCCTCTGGGTACTGATGAAATGAGAACTCCCTGCCCCAGCTTGGTACCCATTAAACAACTGGGGCCTGAGGACACGGTCACCAACCAAGTAGCTCTAGGACACCTTCCTCTCCCGAGCTCCCGACCACCCAATCCCTGCCCTGAACCTACCAGATTGTCTCTGTCTCTGTCTGGTGGACATCATCTCTCCCCTGAGAGATTGGAGGCACCTCCAAACTGGTCTCCCTGCTTCATTCCAACTCCACCCTCACCCTCATAATCCATTCTCCGTGCAGCAACTGGAAGGATCTTTTGAAAATGAAACCCAGATCACCCCCACTCCCCACTTAACCCCGTCTGCCACCCCAAACAATGGCTTCCTTTGGGACTTAGAGTAAAATGCGAACTCCATACCATAACCCTGTGCAGCCTAAATGCTCTTTACCTTTGCTCCACCTTCATCTGTCATTGGAACCCTGTCTTGCAGGTGACACTCAAGGCTTGTGCTGTCCCATATGGTAGTCACTAACCACAGGGGCATTCTGAATTTAAATCAATTATAATAAAATCAAACTAAACATTCAGTTCTACGGTCACAGTAGCCAGGTTTCAAACGCTCAATAGCCACATGTGGTTGGTTAGTGGCTACCATATTGGACCGCACAAATGTAGACCTTCTCCATCATTGCGGAGAATTCTGTTGGACAGCCCCTCTCTGGACACTGGAACAGTTCAGTCTCTCCAGTATGCCATGAACTTTTATGTTGCCTCCAAGCCTTGTATAAGCTGGTCCATCTGCCAGCAACAACCCCCCACCCCAACACACACACACACACACACACACACACACACACTCTGCCCTTGTTCTAGCCAACTCGCACTCATCTGTTGTCCCTCCATTGAAACATCAATTCCTAGCCTTTCCTAGACCCTGGACTGGGTTGGAGGCCCCCACTATGTGCTCCAATGACACTATGTATTTCTCTCATCATAACTCACTATCCATTATTGTTAACGTTTATTTATCTGGCTTCACCTTTGACAATAACAAGTGGCTGCCTTGCTGTAGGCCAGACATTGTGCCTCGTGCTTTCCACGCAACTCTCAGAGCAACCTTATCTCACAGACCGGGAAATGGAGGCTGGGCAAGATTAGGCACCTGTCCAACGCCACATAGCTGGGAGGAGACAAAGAAGGGGTTTGAATCCAGGGCCACACCCTTATGCACCAAGCTCAACAAGAGGCAAGGTTTTGTCCTTACTTTTTACTGTATCTTCAGGACCTAGAAGCCAGCTTGTGCTCAAGGCTTTTTTTGCTTTTTTTTTTTTTTCCAAGAAGGCTTTGTATGACTGGGTGGTTAATCATAATCATAATGCAGAAGGCATTACTTTGCTGTTGGGGAAAAACTGAAAAGTAAGCAGACACCCTCAAGTCCTTCAGAGGCACTTCAGGTGACAATGACAATTGGGCAGAAAACCCTAACTCCAAACTCAGTGTAGAAAAAGTTCTCAGATATCAGCCATCAGGGAAATGCAAATAAAACTGCAATGTGATACCATTTCACACCGCTGGGATGGGTATAATTAAAAAGACAGATAATGACAAGTGTTGGTGAGTATATGGAGAACTTGGAATGCTCATACGTTGCTGATGGATCATAAAATCGTGCAGCCACCTTGGAAACCAGTCTAGCTGTTCTTCAAAAAATTAAACATGGAGAGCACCTGGCTGGCTCAGTTGGAAGAGCATGCAACCCCTCATGTTGGGGTCGCGTTTGTACCCCATGTTGGGTGTAGAGATTATGAAAAAAAAATGAAACAGGTAGTTATCATATGACCTAACTATTCCACTCATTTCAAAAGAAATGTAAAGGTATGTCCACACAAACACTTGTACACAACTATTTATGGCAGTGTTATTCATCATGGCCAAGTGGAAACAACCCGCCACATCCATCGACTAATAGATGGATAAATGAAATATGGTCTCTCCATACACTGGAATGTTACTCAGGCGTAAAAAGGCATGAAGTAGTTTTACATGCTACAATATGGATACACCTTGAAAAAATTAGGCTAAGTGAAAGATGCCAGTCACAAAAGATCTCCTATTGCATGATTCCATTTATGTGACACATCTAGAATAGGGAAATCTTTAGAGACAGCAGAGAGATTAGTGGTTGCCAAGGGCAATAGGGTGTGGAGGGATATGGGGAGCTAAAATGTACAGGGCTTCTCTTGGAGAAAATGAAAATGTCCTAAATTAAACCGTGATAACAGTTGCACAACTCTGTAAATATACTAAAGACCATTGAATTGTACACTTCAAAAAGATTAACTGCATGTGATTTCTGTCTTTTAAAAAAAAGTCCTCTGAGCAAATAAGGATGCCTGTGTTTTTAGCAGAAAATGAATCAAGCAGAGAAGCAACTCTTTCTCAGTTCCAAGGTCATTGGACTTCTATTTCAAGAAGCTTCACTCAGTCCAGTATCCATGTAAGGAAAATCTTCTCCAAGCAGCCTTCTCACTTACGTGTTTCGTTTCACACTCAGTAACTTTTTATAAAGGCATGTTTCTTTTATTGGAATTTATTTGCATAATCGATTTTAAGAAAAGGAAGAGAAAGGCCACAAAAATGTGTAATAGATGTATCCTTTGGAGGAGGGAATTAAAGGATCAACGATAGAGGGCATCTGGCTTGCTCAGTCAGTAGAGCATGTGACTCTTGATCTCAGGGTCCTGAGTTCCAGCCGAGGTTAGATGTAAAGCTTACTTTATTTTTTATTTTTTTTTTCCACTGAAAATACTGAAGCATTTTATTCCTTTTCTTTTTTTTTTTTTTTTTACAAATAGTTTATTGTCAAATTAGTTTCCACATAACACCCAGTGCTCATCCCCACAAGTGCCCTCCTCCATGCCCATCCCCCCTCCCCCCCACATCCATCAGTCCTCAGTTTTTGTCAGCATTCAAGAGTCTCTCATGGTTTGCCTCTCTCCCTTTCCCCCACCATTTCCGCCCTTCTTCTCCCCCTTGTTCCTCCGTCAAGTTCCTCCTAATCCTCCTATACGTGCAAACATATGATATTTGTCCTTCTCTGCCTGACTTATTTCGCTCAGCATAACACCCTCAAGGTCCATCCATGTTGCTACACATGGCCAGATTTCATTGTTTCTCATTGCCATGTAGTATTCCATGGTATAGATAAACCACATCTTCTTGATCCATTCATCTGTTGATGGACACTTAGGCTCTTTCCATGTTTTAGCTATTGTGGAGAGTGCTGCTATGAACATTGGGGTACATGTGCTCCTATGCCTCAGCATTTCTGTATCCCTTGGGTAAATTCCTAGCAGTGCTATTGCTGGGTCATAAGGGAGTTCTATTGTTAGTTTCCTGAGGAACCTCCACACTGTTTTCCAGAGGGGCTGTACCAGTTTACATTCCCACCAACAGTGTAGGAGGGTGCCCGTTTCTCCACATCCTCGCCAGCATCTAGAGTTCTCTGATTTGCTCATTTTAGCCACTCTGACTGGCGTGAGGTGGTATCTCAGTGTGGTTTTGATTTGTATTTCCCTGATGAGGAGGGATGCTGAGCATCGTTTCATGTGTCTGTTGGCCATCTGGATGTCCTCTTTGGAGAAGTGTCTGTTCATGTCTTCTGCCCATTTCTTCACTGGGTTGTTTGTTTTTCGGGCGTGTAGTTTGGTGAGTTCCTTATAGATTCTGGATATTAACCCTTTATCTGATATGTCATTTGCAACTATCTTTTCCCATTCCGTTGGTTGCCTATTAATTTTCTGGGTTGTTTCCTTGGCTGTGCAGAAGCTTTTAATCTTGATGAGGTCCCAACAGTTTATTTTTGCTCTTGATTCCCTTGCTTTTGGGGATGTGTCAAGTAAGAAGTTGCTGCGGTGGAGGTCAAGGAGGTTGTTTCCTGCTTTCTCCTCTAGGGTGTTGATAGTTTCCTGTCTCACGTTCAGGTCCTTTATCCATTTTGAGTTTATTTTTGTGCATGGTGTGAGAAAATGATCTAGTTTCATTCTTCTGCATGTTGCTGTCCAGTTCTCCCAACACCATCTGTTAAAAAGGCTGTCTTTTTTCCATTGGATATTCTTTCCTGCTTTGTCAAAGATCAGTTGGCTGTATACTTTTGGGTCCACTTCTGAGTTCTCAATTCTGTTCCATTGGTCTATGTGTCTGTTTTTGTGCCAATACCATACTGTCTTGATGATGACAGCTTTGTAGTAGAGGCTAAAGTCTGGGATGGTGATCCCTCCCGTTTTGGTTTTATTTTTCAGGATTACTTTGGCTATTCGAGGTCTTTTGTGGTTCCATACAAATTTTTGGATAGTTTGTTCTAGTTTTGAGAAGTATGCTGGTGCAATTTTGATGGGAATTTGTAAAGCTTACTTTAAAAACGAGGGTGGGGAGGCGCCTGGGAGGCTCAGTTGGTAGAGTATCCAGCTCTTGATCTCAGAGTCATGTTCATGAGTCCACATTGGGCATGGAGCCTAATGGATCAAGGATGAGAAGGCAACTTCCTTTCCAATGTGTATCCTTTGTACTACTTGATTTTCCCCCCATTGGCTTAAAAAAAACAAATATGGGGGTGCCTGGGTGGCTCAGTCAGTTGAGCATCCGACTTCAGCTCAGATCATGATCTCACAGTTCATGAGTTCGAGCCTTGCGTTGGGCTCTGTGCTGACGGCTCAGACAGTGGAGCCTGCTTTGGATTCTGTGTCTTCCTCTCTCTCTGCCCCTTCTCCGCTCACAGTCTTTCTCTCTGTCTCTCTCTCTCTCTCGAAAAATAAATAAACATTAAAAAAACAAAAAACAAGCAAATATGGACTCTCTTGTAGAGTTAAAAATAATTCAACTCATGTGCAAGCTATAGCTAAAGTCTGTGCATAATTAATGTAAATTTTAAAGATAGGTGGGGGGAGGGGTTCAGAATCTAAAAGATGAGAATTATTTTGGCCTTAGAGGGAAGGAAGGGTAGGACTTGGGGGGAGCGAGGTGGACAGGCCAGGGCCTGTGCCTAAAGCTTTTGATACTCCTTATGCCAACCCCAAAACTTGGTCCAGAGCCTGGGCTGGGCCAAATTTACAGATAGATGAAGCCTCCTTGAGCAGCCCTGTACCTAAAACTGACAGTAAAGAAATAGAAAGAAATCTGTTTAGGAGGCAGGACAGGCTTCTTGGAAAAAGGGAGATGGAGACTAGAGTTTAGCGGGCTCATAGTGGGAGAAAAACATGCTAGCTTAGATGGCCCTGGACCACTGAGGCCAAGAGCTTCTCCCAGAGGAAAAGGGGACCAAAGTCCTACTGGTGTGAATACAGCCTGCTGGGCTGGGAGAATTCTCACTCTCATGGAAAGTGAGCTGCCCCTTCCCACAGGCCTCTGCTCCGTCAGAATCGGATGTGGGACCTTTCTCCCAGGACCTAGAACAGCCACATCCAGGCTCCGTGCCAAGTCTGGGAGCCTCAGCCCAGGCTGGGCATTTGTCTCTAGGGAATTTCCCCAACCTTGGGCTGGAGCTGGGCCCGTTATTAACAGGGCCTGCTATTGGCTAATAGATTTCTGATTTTATTAATGGAAAGTTCAAGAGAGAGGGATGTTACTGGGAGATCAGAACTGAGAAAGGGGATGGGGTGCCTGGGTGGCTCAGTCGGTTGGGCGTCCGACTTCGTCTCAGCTCATGATCTCGCAGTCTGTGAGTTCGAGCCCCACATCGGGCTCTGTGCTGACAGCTCGGAGCCTGGAGCCTGGTTTGGATTCTGTGTCTCCATCTCTCTCTGCCCCTCGCCTGCTCACTCTCTGTCTCTCTCAAAAATAAATAAACATTAAAAAAAAGAACTGAGAAAGGGGAGACGGAAAGAAGGACGGAGGCTGAGTCAAGATAAAGATGGGGCTGTGAAAAGGAGCAGGGGTCTTAGAGACAGGGCCGAGGAGAGAGACACTCCCTGAGGCCGAGAGATCCAGAGGCAGGACAGGCCAGAACCAGCGAGAGAGACACAGAGAAGACCAGACGCAAGCAGGGCTGGTCTGGACTAAGAATCAATAAGAATCAAGAATGCGTCAGATAACCTGAGACAAAGGATGACCCGCGCTGCGGGCGAGCTGGAGCCTAAGAGACAGCGAGGGACGGTTGCGAACCAGAAGACCGAGCCCGGGATGCAGGAGGTCAGACTCCGCCCCCGCGCCCCTCCCACCCGTTGCTCCGCCCCCGCCGGGCCTCGGCCACGCCCACGCGGGGCCCGCCCCCTTCCGTAAGCGGGCTCCAGTCCCCGCCCCGCACACGCCTTCCTTGGGCCACAGGCCTGCGGCTGGAGCTACGTGTTCCCAGCACAGCGTGGGGGCGCGGGAGAGCTTCCGCGTGGACGCGGCTGGCGCACTCGTCGTGCCCCACGTCACAAAGCAGGACAGTGAGGGTGTCAGGGCCTGTGGCCTCTGCCTCCCACCGAGGGACGCACCCTAGAGACGGCAACACAAGGAGCTTCTAGGGCCCTGGGCCACGCCTCCCCCCCCCCCGCCGCAAGATCTTATATATGTTTTTCAAGATCTTATTTTTTTAATTATTTTTTTACATGTATTTATTTTTGAGAGACAGAGAGAGACGGAGCATGAACAGAGGAAGGGCAGAGAGAGGAGACACAGAATTCGAAGCAGGCTCCAGGCTCTGAGCAAACGGTCAGCACAGAGCCCGACGCGGGGCTCGAACCCACGAATCATGAGATCATGACCTGAGCCCAAGTCGGACGCTTAACCGACTGGGCTGCCCAGGAGCCCAAGATCTTAATTTTAAGTAGTGTCTACACCCAATGTAGGGCTTAAACTCACAACTCCCCCCCCCCCCGAGATCAGGAGCCCCCCTCTCCACCAACGGAGCCAGCCAGGTGCCCCTGGGCATTTTCCTTTCTTAATCCTTACCTCCACCTTGGGAGATAGGGCTGTTGATATTTCCATTTCAGAGAGGGGGAAACAAAGTCAGATGATGTAACTCGCTTGCTCTAGATTACAGCACGGTTCACAAGTGATGGTGGGATTTGAACCCAGAAGTCTGACTTCCCTTTTGTGTTCCCATCTCTTCTTTAAAAAGAAAAAAAAAAAGCTTTATTGTAGTGTAATTTATATCCTTTAGAATATTAATTTACTTTGTAATTTAAAAAAAAGTACACCCTTGGGGAGCCTGGGTGGCTCAATGGGTTATGATCTCTCGGGTTTTGTGGGTTTGCAGGCCTTGGCTCTGGGCTGGCCCTGCAGAGCCTGTTTGGGATTCTCTGTCTCCCTCTCTCTCTGCCCGTCCCCCACTCATGCTGTCTTGTCTCTCTCAAAATAAATAAATACACTTTAAAAAAATACAATAAAACAAAAAATAAACGTACACCCTTTTTTAGCTGACAGTTGAAAGAATTTTGACAAAAGTGTGTAATTGGACAGCCACAGGCATCAAGATTCAGATAGGGCATTTTTATCCTTCCGAAACGTGCTCTGGGGCCCCTTTTGCCCTCCCTTCCCCCTCCCCCATACTCTGATAACCACTGATTTGCTTTTTGTCCCCGTAGTGTTGCCATTTGCAGAATGTGAGATGAATGGAATCGCACGGTACATATCATTCCTGTGGGCCTGGCTTCCTGCAGATCTCGTTCCTGCTGCGATTCCCCTTGGCCGTGTCTGACCTCCTCCCAGATCGCTAGACTGTGAGGACAGTTTGCTGCTGCTTCCTGGAGCAAGTGCTGGCCTTAAAAAGGCAAGACCGGCTTTTGAAGTTGTCTTAGTCCCTTCTGGCTGCTAAAACAAAAATACCACAGACTGGCTGGCTTATAAACAACAGAAATGTATTGATCCTAGTTCCGGAGTCTGGGAAGTCCAGGTCAAGGCCCCAGCATGGTTGCCTACTGGTGAGGGCAACATGCCAGCACCCTCTCCCTCTCTCCTCTCACCTGGTCGAAGAGGCAACGGATCTCTCTGGGTCTCTTTTATAAGAGCACCAATGTCATTCATAGGGGCCCCACTCTCATGATCTAAGCATCTCCCAGAGTTCCCTAATGCCTCCTATCACCATCACATCGGGCATTAGGAATTTTGGGGGAGACACAAATGTTCTCAAGAACAAAGGGCAGAAGTTCAGAACAACAGTTTAGGACTTGAGGGGCGCCTGGGTGGCTCAGTTGGTTAAGTGTTCGACTTCACCTTGGGTCATGATCTTATGGTTCTTGGGTTTGAGCCCTGCATCAGGCTCTCTGCTGTCAGTACAGAGCCTGCTTCAGATCCTCTGTCTCTCTCTCTCTCTCTGCCCCTCCCCTGCTCATTCTCTCCCTCTCAAAAATAAACATTAAAAAAAAAAAAAGTTTAGGATTTGAGTGTTAGACCCTCCCTCAGAGCCCTAGAGTCCCCAGGGGCTGCCCAATAGCTACAAAGGCCTATCTCGAAAGAGAATAAGTGTCCAGACCCGGGTGCCCAGGCCGACCATTGCCTGAAAGTCCCACTTGGGGTCAAGAGGGTTAGAGAATGAGAAAAACATGCTTCAGAGCTTCCTTTGTTTCTCTGCATTGTTTCCTTTTGTCCCTGTTCTACCTTTTCTGTTTGTTTTTGTAAGTTTCTGCCTTTCATGGTAGAAGCTTTCCTCAAATGTCTGGTACCAAAAAGCCAGATGCATGAATGGGGCTTTACTGAGATTCCCTAAAGGGTGAATATCATGGATCCCAGAGTTTCCTATGCTGATGTCTGCTTCATTCCCCCGGGGAGGCAGGGTCTCATCTGTGCGTGCGTCCCCAGGGCACCAAGGTCTCAGTTTCTCAGCTGACTTAGGAACGGTCATCAACTGTCCCAGCTTTGCTGGCAGTGCCCCTGCGTGGCTTTCTCTCCCACCCTCTTTGTCCTTATTTTATTCTTTTGTGATCTTTTTATTTATTTATAAATCTTTATTTAGAGAGAGAGAGAGCACGAGCAGGGAATGGGCAGAGAGAGAGGGAGACAGACAATCCCAAGCTGGCTCTCTACTGTTAGCACAGAGCAGGACAGAGGGCTCGAACCCACAAACGGCAAGATCTCCACCTGAGCCGAAACCAAGAGTCGGATGCTTAACTGACTGAGCCACGCAGGCTCCCCTATCCTTTTGTGATCATCTTAAAGGGGTTTGGGGAGGAAAGCATTTTTTTTTTTACTGGAAGTCCAACCATAACTGTGACATTTTATTTCTTTTCTTTTTTTTTTTTAATGTTTATTTTTGAGAGAGAGAGACAGAGACAGAGCGCCAGAAGGGAAGGTGCAGAGAGAGGGAGACACAGGATCTGAAGCAGGCTCCAGGCTCTGAGCTGTCAGCACAGAGCTGGATACAGGGCTCAAACCCACAGACCTTGAGTTCATGATCTGAGCCAAAGTTGGATACCCAACCAATTGAGCCACCCAGACGTCTGTAAGATTTTTAAAAAAATTTTTTTAATTTTTATTTAAAAACGTTTTAATGTTTTTATTTATTTCTGAGAGAGAGACAGCCTGAGCAGGAGAGCGTCAGAGAGAGAGGGAGACACAGAATCTAAAGCCGGCTCCAGGGTCTGAGCTGTCAGCACAGAGCCCGACGCGGGGCTCAAACTCACAAACCGTGAGATCATGACCTGAGCCGAAGTCGGCCTCCCAACCGACTGAGCCACCCAGGTGACCCCCACTCAAGATTTTATTCTTAAGTAAATACTACACCCAACACGGCACTTGAACCTATCACCCCAAGATGAAAAGTCGCACGCTCCACCAACTGAACCAGCAAGGCCTACTTCTTTTATCCGACATATCTCTTAGCTTTTCTTTTATATCTTCTGTTCCTTAGTTTTTTCTTTTTTCCTTCTGGGGATTTTCTGTTATTCCAGTTCACTCATTCATTCCCCAGCTGTCTCCATTCTGCTGTTTTTTCAACAGAATATTTCAGTATTATTCTTAGTCAATGATTAGATAA
Organism: Hyaena hyaena; assembly: GCF_003009895.1. NCBI lineage: Eukaryota > Metazoa > Chordata > Mammalia > Carnivora > Hyaenidae > Hyaena > Hyaena hyaena. The sequence continues at coordinate 3,224,295 of NW_024080659.1, read as the reverse complement.
TCAACCTAGTATTTCTTATCGGTTCTTTTTGATTTTTTTGTGTTCTTGTGTTATAGTTCTGATATCTTCCTTGTATCTTTTCACATGTTTATTAGTCTAAAATTCTTATCCTGGGGGTGCCTGGCTGGCTCAGTCAGTAGAGCATGGGATTCTTGAACTTGGGGTCATGAGTTTGGGCCCCATGTTGGGTGTGGAGCCTACTTAAGAAAAAATTAAAAATAATTTAAAAATTTTAAAAATAAAATAAAAAATAAGATAACATGAAATAAAATTCTTATTCTGACAAGAAATAGTTTATAGTTTTTATGTTGAAAGCAGTGATGCCTTGGGGTACCTGGGTGGCTCAGCTGGTTAAGCGTCGGGATTTCAACTCAGGTCACCATCTTGCGGTTGGTGACTTCCAGCCCCGCATCAGGCTCTGTGCTGATAGCTTGGAGCCTGGATGCTGCTTTGGATTCTGTGTCTCCCTCTCTCTCTGCCTCTCTCCCTCTCATCCTCTGTCTCTTTCTCTCAAAGATAAACATTAAAAAAAATTTTTTTTTAAACAGAAAGCAGTGATGCCCTTAACCTGTGGGATCTGATGCTACCTCCAATCAGAACTGTCTCAGATTTGAGTTAAACTGTAGAACACCCAGCTGGTGTTGCTGAATTGGCTGGTGCGGAAGGAAAAACCTGTACATTTGGTGACCAGAAGTGTCAGAAGTGGTGTAAGGAAAATAGAGGAGACACCCCCTGCTCTAGCCTCTGGGAATATCCTGCATGGGGTGCAGATAAGCCCCGGAAGGAGGCACCGGAAGAATAGAGCCATGACACTCCTCACCCCACAAAACAACCTTCATGACGTGTTTCTACACTTTGCTCTCCAAAGAGAAGCAGCGTCAGGACTCATCCCTAAAATGTCATTCCCTGGGTATTTGGAGTTGGGGAGGTGGGGTCGGGGGAGTGAGTGGGCAGCACAGGAAGTCAATCAGTCCACACCTGTTTTTGTCTGCGTCTCCCAAACACTAAGGTTGGGGCCTTCCGATGTGACTCCAGGCACACCTAGAGCCAAGAGGTGAGTCATTGGAGAGGTAGAGGCAGATGCTGGGGGGCAGGCGGCGGGGGGGCAAGTGAGAGCATAATTCCACTCCTTCATTTTGCATCTCCAGTCCCAAATAGCTCATCCCTCCCCATTGCCTCAAGAAATCTTTCACACCTGATCCTCTTTGCAGCTGGGGGGGTGGGGGGATGGGGGGAGTGGGATGGACCTGGCAGCTGTTTTTGACCCTGACCTAGCATTGGATGTATCATCCCAAATTACAAGCGTCTGTTTACGTACCCGTTTGCACCCAATGCCTGAGCATAATGTGTATGTAGCCTTAGCACTTTGCACCTGGTAAGAGAGACCAATTACACTTCCATAAATGTGAGGCTTTAGAGTAAGTCTTAGAAGAAAACACTTGTTTCCTCAGGAGATGTTTTGGGCCTGGATGCACACTGAGCTCTTTGGCCCCCACCTTTCTAGAATGGAGGGGATAATATTTGTGTGTTTCTGGGCATAGCCAAACCACGCCCCACGGAAAGTTTGTGTCTCTACCTTCTCCCCTTACATTCTGTGGTTTGGGGTCACGCCAGAGAGCCTGTGCAGGTGTCCTATTTTGTGGTATGTCTGTAGGCATGAGCCCTAAATTTCATTAAACATTCCTGCATCAGAAGACCTGTTTAGGCCCTGCTCGCCTGAGCCAGAGGACAGAGCGCGGAGCCATGCTCTGCGCTAGCCTATAAGTGGGGAGGACAGAGTTCAAAGGGGACCAAATGAATCATTTTAGGTGGGTGACGTCAGTCTGCAGGGAGCAGCCACTTAGAGGAAGTCATCAGCGCGTTACCGGAAGCAGAGCAGCCCCGGTCTGTGTGCTTGCAGAAGAGAGTAGACAGCAGACGTGTCAGGACCCAGACACGCCACTGCGCACACACTGTGGAATCTTCTAGCGCCCACTCGTGCCCCTTCAACCTCCGTCTTCTTGTCTCTGGAGGCCTCTGTTCTTCCAAGCTCCTCTCGCCATGCCCTTGGGTGGCTCAGTGCCTTCTCCCTTCTCAAGGTCGTGGCCGGTGTGGGGACTGGAGCCATATTGTTCCAGTAAACCTGGCCGAGCTGCTTCCAGAAAAAGCGCAGGGGAGGGGGGGGAGGAGGAGGTTTACCAAAAAGGCCATGGGAGCTTCTGAACTAAAGTACTGGCTGCCAAGAGAACAGGCAACTTCAGTTTCTAAAGGAAAGTGCGTTCAGGCCTGATGCTCAGAAAACCCACTTTCACAGGCGTGGGAGGGGCTGAGGGCTGCTTCACCGGAAGCCAAGGGGAGGGGGGAGGTGTTGGAGGCTGCCACCTGGTCTGAAAAGTGGGAGGCGGTACCCTTGTCTGCCGGGCACAGCAGGAGCTGGCATTCTCTCTGGAAGCAAGGCCTTCCTCGGATAAGCCCGAAAGGTCCTTTCCTCTGCAGGTATTGGAACATTCCCTTAGCTGAGTGCAACGGTCAGAACTCTCCACTCTCAGTGAGGCGAGCACTTCTGAAAGTTGGGAGCACCGCCTCCCTTCCTGAAGGCCAGTGTTGGTGAGGCCTGGGCCACATATTGAAGCAGTCTGCAGGGTGGGCCTCCGTGCTCTGCCTGCCATTCCCAGCAGGTCCCAGGACTTACCCCCCACCCTCTTCTTCCGCAGCTCACATCCATCCCTACAGCAGGCTGAGGGAGGCCTGAGTCTGCTAAACTTGACTTTTTTCAAGTTCCTTTTTAAAAAAATTTTTAATGTTTATTTATTTTTGAAAGAGAGAGACAGTCAGTGGGAAGGGGCAGAGAGAGAGAGAGAGACAAAGAGAAGGAGACACAGATTTGAAGCAGGCTCCAGGTGCTGAGCCATCAGCATAGAGCCCGATGAGGGGTTTGAACCCAGGAGGCAGGAGATTATGAACTGAGCTGAAGTCAGACCCTTAACTGTCTGAATCACGTAGGCACCTCCAAGAGTAAATATTCTTCAAAAAAAATTTTTTAATGCATATATATTTTTGAGAAAGAGAGACCGAACTTGAGTGGGGGAGGGGCAGAGAGAGGGAGACAGAATCTGAAGCAGGCTTCAGGCTCTGAGCACAGCAGCCTGACTTAGGGCTCGAACTCATAAACTGCAAGATCACGACCTGAGCCGAAGTTGGATGATCAACTGACTGACTCACCCAGGTGCCCCAAAGAGTAAATATTCTTAACATACAATGAGCTCTTAGAAACCATTAACACAGCTGAACAAAATTTTTAAAAATTGAGGAGATGGGGGTGCCTGGGTGGCTCAGTCAGTTGAGCGTCTGACTTTGGCTCAGGTCATGATCTCCCAGTTCATGAGTTTGAGCCCCACCTTGGGCTCTGTGCTGACAGCTCGGAGCCTGGAGCCTGCTTCGGATTCTGTGTCTCCCTCTCTCTCTGTTCCTCCCCTGCTCACACTCTATCTCACTGTCTCTCTCTCAAAAATAAATAAAGAATAATTTTTTAAAAAAGAATTGCATTGTCTTATTTTTTTTAAAAAAAATTGAGGATATGAAGGGTCACCTGGGTGGCTCAGTTGCTTAAGGGACCAACTCTTGATTTCGGCTCAGGTCATGATCCCTGTGTCATGGAATGGAGCCTCACATTGGCTCTGTGCTGAGCATGGAGCCTTCTTGAGATTTTCCCTCTCTCCCTCTGTCCCTCTCCCCTGCTCAGGCATGTGCGTGCTCTCTCTCTCTTTCTCTTTCTCTAAAAATTAAAAAAAAACCCACAGGATATAAACAGAGAGTTCACAGAAGGAAAAAAGATATTAAATCATGCTCATCAAATAAACATGAATTTTTCAATATTTATTTATTTTTTTAAATTTAATGTTTATTTTGTTTTTGAGAGAGAGAGACAGAGTGTGAGCAGAGGAGGGACAGAGAGAGAGGGAGACACGGAATCCAAAGCAGGGTCCAGGTTCTGAGCTGTCAGCACAGAGTTCGACACGGGGCTTGAACTCACGAGCCATGAGATCGTGACCTGAGCCAAAGTCAGTGTTTAACTACTGAGCCACCCAGACACTCCCATTGTTTATTTATTTGAATAGATAATATCTGCCCATGGTGAAAATTTAAGCAGTTCAAAAGATTTTACATAGTGAAAAGAACGTATCCCTTCCCAATCTCTTCCTGGAACCGATGTTAGCAATTTCTTACGTATCTTTCTAGAATTATGTTATGTGTACACGAAATCATTAAAGTATAAATATCCCCTTGTGTTTTTTAAAAAATTTTTAATGTTTCACTTATTTCTGAGAGAGAGAGACAGCGTGAGCAGGGGAGGGTCAGAGAGAGAGGGAGATACAAATCTGACGCAGGCTCCAGGCTCTGAGCTGTCAGCACAGAGCCTGACATGGGACTCGAACCCACGAACCGTGAGATCATGACCTGGGCCGAGGTCGGACGCTTAACCGACGGAGCCACGCAGGTGCCCCTAAATATCCCCCTGTTCAGACAAGTAGGAACACATTTACTCACTTCTATTCACATTGTGGTTGTTTTTAGTGTATTGCTATTATTAATAATACAACAGGGACTATGTTCATGATTCTTTGTCTACATTGGGGAGAATATTCTTAGATTCCTAGAAGTGGAATTGCACTTAAAGTGTATGTGCATTAAAATGTTCATTACTAGGGACGCCTGGGTGGCTCAGTCAGTTAAGCATCTCTCTCGGCTCAAGTCATGATCTCACAGTTTGTGGGTTCAAGCCCTGCCTCGGGCTCTGTGCTGATGGCTCAGAGCCTGGAGCCTGCTTCAGATTCTGTGTCTTCCTCTCTCTCTGCCGCTCTTCTGCTCTGTCTCTCTCTCTCAAAAATAAATAAACATTAAAAAAATAAAGATAAAAAAATAAAATGTTCATTACTAAAAAAAATAGTAATAAAGAATAAAATAAAATAAAATAAAATAAAATAAAATAAAATAAAATAAAATAAGGGTGCCTGGCTGGCCTAGTGGGTGGAGCATGTGACTCTTGACCTCCGGGTCATGAGTTCCAGCCCCATGTTGGCTGTACTTAAATAAATAAAATCTAAAAAAAAAAATCTAAATCAATAGTTACTTCCAGTTGGTAGGAATTCAGGTGACTCAAATTATTTTACTTTCTTTTTTTTTTTGCCATTCTACGTTTTCTAAAAATTTTTTATAATGAACATGTGTTATGTTGTTCCCTTAATAAGATAACCAATATGAGTCAGTTTCCATTTTGCTTTTTTTTAAAGTTTTATTTATTTCTGAGACCCCCCCCCCCCCACACACACACAGCGTGAGCAGGGGAGAGTCAGAGAGAGAGGGAGACACAGAATCTGAAGCAGGCTCCAGGCTCTGAGCTGGCTGTCAGCACAGAGCCTGACATGGGGCTTGAACTCACGAACCGTGAGATCATGACCTGAGCTGAAGTCGGACGCTTAACCAACTGAGCCACCCAGGCACCCCAGGACTAGGTACTTCTATGCAGTAATGGTGGGAATTTATATTGGTATAGTTTTTTAAAATGTTTTATTTATTTCTGAGAGAGAGAGAGACAGCATGAGCAGGGGAGGGTTAGAGAGAGAGGGAGATACAGAATCTGAAACAGGCTCCAGGCTCTGAACTAACTGTCAGCACAGAGCCCGACGCGGGGCCCGAACCCACGAACCATGAGATCATGACCTGAGCCGAATTCAGACGCTTAACCGACTGAGCCACCCAGGTGACCCTGGTATAGTTTTTTATTGTGGTAAAAGGTACATAAAATTTACCATTTTAACCCTTGTTAAGTGGTACAGCTGAGTGGCGTCATGTGCACTCACAGTGTTGTGCAGCCATCACTAGTGTCATCTGCAGAACTTTGTCATCATCCCAAATTGAAATGTCATACCCACCAATAACGAGTTCTCCTCTCCCTCCCCCAAGCCCCCCGGCAACCACATTCCCCTCTCTGCCTCTATGGCTTTCATGGCTCTAGGTAGTCCATATATGTGGGGACCATCCAGTACTTGCCCTTTCGTGAATTTCTTTCCCTTAGCATCACGTCTCCAAGTTTCATCCATGCTGTAGCATATGTCAGAATTTCCTCCCTTCTTAAGGCTGAATAATATTCCGTTGCGTGCGGTATACTCTTTCTGAAGGGCAACTTGGTAATGACCATGAGCTTTAAAATGCCATATTCTTCGATTCAACTTCTAGGTATCTCCCGGAGAAGTATTTGCACATTTGCGATAACATGCATTTACAAGGATGTTCATTACAGCTGTTTTAATAATGAAAAATGAAAAACAACCTCATATTAATGAGTAAGGAGATGGGAAAAATTTGGTATATCCACACTATGAAATATATTACAGCAATTCACAAAGATTGGAGTAGATTTATAGGAGCTGTCAAGGAAATGTCTCCAAGCAATAGGAGTGTGTTTGTATGGTTGCAGTTATGTATAATTTTAAAACTGTTTTTATATAGTATATAAATATGTAGACACATTGAAAATAATCTGGTGATAAATACACCAAATCTTTGTCAAGTAGCACAGAGAAAGGTAAGCGTGGGCAGAACGAGTTCTGGGAAGAAGCACTGAAAAAGGACTTTCATGTTATACTCTATATACATTATCTTTTTTTTTTTTTTAAGATTTTATTTTGGGGGTGCCTGGATGGCTCGGTTGGTTAAGCATCCGACTCTTGATTTTGGCTCAGGTCATGAGCCCCTTATCAGGCTCTGCACTGGGCATGAAGCCTGCTCAAGATTCTCTCTCTCTCCCCCGCTCTCTCTTCTCCTCCCCTGTTCTCTGAATGAATGAGTGAATACATAAGATTTTATTTTTAAGTAATCTCTGTAACCCAGCATGGGACTTGAAACCACCCCCCCAAGATCAAGAGTCTCATGCTCCACTGACTGAGCCAGCCGGGCGGCCCTTATACATTATCTTTTGATTGAGTCTCTACAGCTGGGTTGTACTAATTGCTATTTAAGTAAAAACTTAATACTGGGAAAACAGGAAATATGCTAAATTGAGTATATCTGAATTGCAGGGTTAATGTAGGCTTTTTCTGTATTTCTCAAGTTTCCTACATTAAGTATATATTACTTTTATAACTAGGAAAGCAATACAATTATTTTAAGGAAAAAATGGCATACCTACTGTCTAGAAGGACCCTACCATGTGTGTTCATACGTTGTTCTTATAAACCAGTGAACAATGTTCCTATTACCCGATTTAATTTCATTCACTCTTCTTGCTAAGTTCTTACTACACAGGTCATCTTGCTGTTAAGCTTTCGTCTACCTCAGGACCTTTGCATATGATGATGTTCTTTGCCTGGAACGCTCTTCCCCCAAATATCATCAAGACAGGTCCTCATTTCCTCCAGACCTTTGTTCAAGTATCATCCTACCTCTGAAGGCTTCTCTGACCACTCTATATCCTTTATTCTGCTTTCCACTAGACTACTTCTCATTGTCTAAAATATGATGTTCTTACCTATTTGTCTCCACTTTAATGTGATGAACTCAGTTTTGTTCACTGCTGCATTTTCACTGCTGGAAATGCAACAAATATTTGTTGAATGCATAAATGAATGGAAAAATATTCTCAAAAATGTGAGGTGAGGGGATTTTTCATTTTTTACTGGATGCTTGTTTATATCACTAGATGTATTTACTTAAAAAGAGCTAGGGGGCGCCTGGGTGGCTGAGTTGAGCTTTCAACTTTTATTTTTTTTAATGTTTATTTTTGAGAATGAGAGAGATAGAGAGAGCGAGGGAGCGCTGAAATAGAGTAAGCGGGTAAGGGACAGAGAGAGAGGAAGACACAGAATCCGAAGCAGGCTCCAGGCTCTGAGTTGTGAGCACAGAGCCCAATATGGGGCTAGAACTCATGAGCCATGAGATCATTACCTGAACTGAAGCCAGACACTCAACAGACTGAGCCACCCAGGCACCCCGAGCTTCCAACTTCTGATTTCGGCTCAGGTCAGGGTCCCTGAGTCATGGAATCAAGCCCCATGTCAGGCTCTGCGCTGAATGAGGAGCCTGTTTGAGATTCTCTCTCTCTCTCCCTCTGCTCCTCTCTCCTGCTCTCTCTCCCAAATACACTTCTAAGGAAGAAAAAAATGACTAGAAAGATCCAGTATCACTTTCTGGTATTTCACAAAATCAACCAGATAAGTTTTTAAAGTCACATGTCCGACTTTATACTACCTGCTTGAAGATAAGCCATAACAGGTACTTACTGAAAACAACTTACTTACGGAAGCAAATCTTAACCTGAGAGACTTTATCAATTTCCTTGTGAATTGGGACAATATTTGTATTGTTCTATTTTGTAGTTGTGTGGTTCTATTTTAGAAGAATATCCAGGCCCACCTTTTTGTGGCATGTGTATGTTTCTGTCCTGAAAGAGAAAGGTAAACGTGGAAAGAATGGCTTCTGGGGAGAAGCACGGAAAATGACTTTCATGTTTTGAACTATGTTATCTTATGATGGGGTCCTTATAAAGGGGGTTATACTCATTGTTATTGAAGTAAAAAATCAATACTGGAACAAAGCATAACCAGCAGTGCTAGTTAGGGAGGCAGGGGAGAGGTCACGGTTTGAACATGTTTCTCAAATTGCAAGAGATTTTAATTGATCAAAAAGGAAAGTGAAATGAAAGTGAAACTGGAAATTGGAAAGCACTGGTTTGAGCCTCAGACTAGCTCTTCAAAACAAAACTCCTTGGGGCCTTTACTATGCTAGTGCACATTGTAAATCTCCAGGAGGGAAGTAACTTCCTGAGCTTGTGACCATAGCAGCTGTAGTTTAAAGGACAGTTTGGGAAACACTGAAACCAGAATTTTCTGAAGGTCAAAGCATTCCTTAAAGGAGAGTCCTGGTAGACGTTGGGTGATCAGAAGAGTAGATGCTAGAATAAATTACAGGGTGTTGGGTGAGACCTACTGGCTGGAGTGAACGTTACCACTCAACTTCTGAGGAGGTCCCCCTCCCCCAAACAGGTAGATAAGGACAGTGATGAGATCAAGAAAAGCATGGAAAAAGTACCTCAACACTGATTTTTCTGTTAATATTGCTAACCTAAGTGCAAGATCCTCTTCCAGAAATCCACCTTTGTCTAAACCTTCCATTTGGAGTTGGCTGGGCCTCGTTAAAGGGGAATCAAGGCTTACCCCTGCAGATTCTTTGGGAAATGAACAGAGTAGAACTAAAATGAAGTGTGTCGAGGTTCAGGAAGTCTCAGGAGATGGAATTTCTAGAGGCCCTGGGAGATCCACAGAAAATCAGACTTGTGCAAAGTTTATCCAATTCAGGAGCACAGTTGGACTTCAAAATTTCACTGCGGGCTCTTGAACACGGGCTGCTTGTGAACAATGCTGATGCTATGTTGTAACTGATTGCAGTTCTTCCCGAAAGCCTATGGGTGGCAAATGTGAAAATACCATCTAGAAAGCAGTTAAAATACACCTCCCTTTACTCTCTCGAAGCAACTGTTGTTAAGCTGGGGCCCACCCTTTTGCATGCTTACGCACATTCATAATTTTTTCTACAGCATTTTTTGCTGACTTGAATATTGTTCTATGTCCATTCCCACTTCCTACATTCTTTTAACTATTGCATTATCATCAAGTAACCACTTTCATGGGCAATCAGGTCATTTCCAATTTCATTACAATAAACAGCATTATAAGCACGAGGCAAATTTTTGCATTGTTTTAAGCACTTCAACATGGACTCCTAATGATTCTGTGAAGTATAATTAGCACCATTTCTTCAGATGACTGTGATGTACTGACAGAATGAATTAGTTGTTCAAGGTTACAAGCCAGTAGGTAGGCAGGTGATGGAGGAATTTGAACTCCAGTAGCCTGGTCTCCAGAGCCACTCTCTGAATAAGGCCACTACATTTTTACCCAGAGAGCATATAATCTTTAAATTATGTAAAATTCACTACGCATTTTTTTTTCCATTCCACTGTGAACCGGCAAAAACTCTTGGAGTGGCATCAGAATACAGACTAGCACCAGGGACTTATTGCCTTCAATATACCAAACAAGTGTTCTTTTAGCACTTTTTTTTTTTTTAAAGAATCTCTATATCTGACAATGAGGCTCAAACTCAACTCTTGAGAATGAGTCACGTGTTTTACTGTTTAGCACATTTTTGCACACTCAGGAAAGAGCACAAGAAACAGAATATTAACAGAAACCCTTCTATCAGATTCCTAAGTAGAAGGGAAACCTTTCCTTCAAGGGCAGGTGGGGTATTTGTGCCACAGGCTGTAGCAGTATATAGGTCGATCTCTTCCCTCCCATGGGCTCTGGCATCTAGACTAACACTGCAATGGAGAACTGTATTTCTAGCAGTTAGACGAGGAGCTAAGCGAACAAACATGAAAGCTGAAGGATAAAAATGAGTTATCTTGGCTTCAGATACGTGGACACATCTTTATCCCCTTTTCCATCCCTTTCTAGGACATCCCCAAAGCAAAGCTCCACTCCCAGTCATTTTCGCACAGCATTGCTGGTCCCTTACCAGGAGTCAAGAGAAATGAACAGGAGCCACAAACTGCAACTGGCCTCAGTTCTATTCAGTGAAGAGCAAGGTTTGAGGCCACCAGTGATAAACCCATTTCCCATATTCAACTGATCGCACAGGTTGTTGAAGACCAACACACATTTAGGGAGCATTTTTCCTTGGTCAAATTTCAAGTTGTGTGCAGAAGAGAATTTGCTAAGACCCATGAATATTTAGGGGCCCCTATGGAAGGAGAGCTTGACTGCACGAGCGGACATCTTTTTTGAGATTCACAAGACTATAAAGCTGTAAGCCTGTCAAGACAGATAATGAAAAATTAAGAGGAGAATATTAACTGTGCAAGTCCTATTGCCCAACCACCCTTAGCTTTTACTTCTTCAGTTAAATACTTTTATTCTCCAGGTTTTCAAATCAGGGCTTTTAAGTATAAAGCAAAATGTGGGAAAGAACAAGACCCAGCTTTCCTAGCAAAAGGCCTGTTCTTAATTACTGTGGAGTAATTAAGCAAAAAAGCTGCTTAAAACTATTAAGAGGGGCGCCTGGGTAGGTTAGTTGGTTAAGTGTCTGACTTCAGCTCAGGTCATGGTCTCATGGTTCTGGAGTTTGAGCCCCACATGGGACACTGTGCTGACAGCTCAGAGCCTGGAGCCTGCTTCAGATTCTGTGTCTCCCTCTCTTCTCTGCCCCCTCCCACTCACGTTCTCTGTCAAAAAAAAAACTTAAGGCATTAGAGAACATGCCAAAACCCAAAATACCTAATAAAACATGGATTTTAGGAGATCTTGAAGTCATAGTTGATAGGACACTTGGCCTGGAGTCCACGGCTTGCTCCTGACTAGGAATAGACCTTCAACAATCAACTGCAAAGCATTGGACCTGGAAAAGAATGCCACCTTCCAATAGTGAAATTCTTTCAATAGTGAGACGACTTTCCCTGAAGTCCAAGAAAGGCTTTTCATTACCACCTGCAAACATTCAATATAGCTGTTTTTGCCCTTTCTGGCTCATTTTGTTCCTACAGTGCTGAAATACTAATTCACTGAAACAACCCACTAAGTGGTATTTCCCGTGTCTAATTTACAAAGAAACCTTAGTTCAGTACTCCAGTTTAGTATTTTATGCTCAAATTTAGATTTCTAGAGCAGAAACTTAAGAACTACTATGGCAGAGTTCCCCAAATCCTACAAGTCTTTCATTGTCAGGTATACCTGAACAATCAAATCCATTTCTACAATGTTCAGTTGCTGCTTTGGGACACATCTTGGTGGAATTAAGTTTTCTCACTCCTAACAGCAACACCTGGCAATTACAAGTGCTCATACCATGTTATATTCCTACTACAGTGTAAACTTGAGAAAACCAAGGCGGCTTCCACCTTCTTCCTGGTGCAGGCACTCCCAACTCCCAATCTTGTCCCAAGTTGAAAACCACTCTATTTGCTGAAGTTCTGCTACAGAGAACTTACAGCATTGTTAATAAAGGGTATCCTGTTCTCTACAGTTTTACTCAACTTTTTTCTATGAGTACCAGAAGTAGTATTGGAAACCTTGATCTAGTGTTTACTGGTAGGATGTGTAAAAACTGTGGCTCAGACAACACATTCTTATAGAAGTCTTAGAGAATCTTAGTTATAATTTTACTTTTCCTTGCAATAACAAAGCTACCATTAAGAACCAATGCGGAGGTGCCTAGCTAGCTCAGTTGGTATAGCATGTGACTTGATCTCAGGGTTTTGAGTTCAAGGGAGAGGTTACTTTAAAAAAAAGAACTGTTAGGAACCACCTTCATTTGCTAATACAAAGGTGTCACCAAGTTGCCTTGGACCAGGATACCCTTTTAAAACTCTCAGTCCTGTTGATCAGGACGCCACTTGATTCTCATTTCAGATAGATTAGGGTTTCAAAACCTAAAGTTAATTACTTGAATGTAATGCACTGCAGGGTAAGAAAAGCAGTTAACCAATAACCGCAATACTTCAAACAATTCAGCAGCCTCAACCAAAATTTCATTTTTCCCTACGAGGCTAGATCAGCTCAATTAGAGGCGAAGGTAAGTAAGTTTTCTTTCCCTCAACAGGCCTCCCAATTCTTAATTGTACTACACTTCTAAAATGGTTTCACATTAGACCAGAATCTTAACTTGTAAATGACTTCGCCAAAGGACAAATTTCCCACAACTCCAAATACCTTTTTCTTCCCAAGAGGAATTACTTTTGGTGAAACAGACCTTCTGAAAGCAAAATCCCTTCCCCGAACATCGTTTTAATCAGGTAGGAGCGCCCACACCACCATATAATTTCACGACAGACACCAAATATGCTACCATGCAACAAAACTTTTATTAACATTTTGAACAGCTATTGAGAAAACCAGTGATTCAGCAGTTACTGAAACTGGTAATTTCTAAACTTAAATTGGGGCAAATGGCTAGAGTGCAGAGCGATGCCATCATTGGGCACTATGAATTTCAAGACTGAATAATTAACAGCCACCCCTCAGACGGAGAACCAGATGGAGAGTGGACTCTTTCTGGATGTTGTAATCAGAAAGAGTGCGGCCATCTTCCAGCTGCTTGCCGGCAAAGATGAGCCTCTGCTGGTCGGGGGGGATGCCCTCTTTATCTTGGATCTTGGCCTTCACATTTTCGATGGTGTCACTGGGCTCCACCTCCAGGGTGATGGTCTTGCCGGTCAAGGTCTTCACGAAGATCTGCATTTTGACCTAAGGAGTGTAAAAGGAAAAAGATTAGTGTACCACCTCAGGATCTTTAAATTACTTACATATATAACCAATTTTCCAAGGCAAGTTTACTTCACCCTCCGGAAGTGACTTAACCACATTACCGTCTCTCACAAACCTCCCGACTTCTAGAAGCCTTAAATCAGGCACCGAATATAAAATGTAGCCAAAGATTCAACTTAAACGCGATAAATGACCAAAAAAACTTCCAAGAATTAATATCCAGAGCCCCTCCCACCTACTCTAGACTCTTCACTAAATCGTACTCCGTCCTGACCCATCCCCAGAATTTCCCCCAAACCCAAACAAGATACATAAAATTTAAAAAACAAAATAAATCCCTCCTAAAAACCGAAAAATAAAAATTGCCGTTTAAACGGAAGTGAGGCGGGATACTTTCACCGCGTTGGGATTCAAAATCTAGAAGTTTCAGAAACCACGCTAGACCACCTTTTTTCCGCCTTCCCCCTCTGAACCAGACACGATGGAATCTCCATCGGTTAAGGGTCGGTTGGTCTCCGCCTGGGCGCGCGCGCCAACCGCCCCCGCTCCTGCGCGTAAACAAGGCCCCCTCTTCCGGAAAGGCCCGGCGCCGCAGCGCCGCGTCACCTCGCCCCCCCCTCCCCCAACCCCTTTCCCGGAGGCCCCCCGGGACCACCAACTCGCCAGCCTGCTCTCACTTAGAACCCTTCTCCACTCCTCCCAGATCTCGAAGCCGCCGTGGTGCCGTACCTGCTAGCGAACACAAGGACACCGAGGCCAATCACGTCGAGTCACCGCAAGACCAGGACACACCCGACAATGCCAGCCGCTTCTGAACGCGCCCGGCTCCGCGGAGCTGAGATTTATGCGGCGTCTGTTGCGTCACTCATCACTGCCTACGTAGCCGCCGTGTCCGTACGCTGCTGAAAGTAGTTCGCGCGGCCCCACCTCCCGCGACCCAGTTAGGCCCTTCCACCGAGCCCTACGTTCCTCAGAGCCGAAGAAAGGACCCTAAAACATCAGCTCCCCTCCCTTCCAGGCGATCCGTCTCCTCCCTTAGGAAAAAATAGGAAAATTATCAGGCGGATGGATTTGAGTTAAGGGGACCTTCCTCGAAAGCTCTCGAAACTTCCTTGCGGCGCCGGCGCTGATTGGTGAGGCGTATGAAGGCGAGGCCGGCGCTGATTGGTGGGAGACGGGGCGGCTCGGTTGTTGCTGGGCTCCTTGTTGGGGTGGTTAAGCGCCGACGTTGCTAAGTAACTCAGTGCGCGTGCGCCACAGAGGCGCGCCTTCGCGATAGAGGTGTACTTCCGGTCGGAGAGGGAGGAGGGGTACTTGACTCCCGCCTCCGGCGTCCCAACGCCCCCTCCCCCACTTTAAATCTTGGGTGTTCGGGCTTTAAGTGAGGAAGAAGGGCCCTCCGCGGCGACCTCCCCGGGAAGGCCGCCCGGCGCCGGGCTTGGAGGCGCCCGGGAGCGGGGCGGCGCGGCCCCCAGCTGTTTGTGCGGGCGTCTGCGGCGGAAGCACAAACCCGCCCCCCACCCCCACCCCGGTCTCAAACGCGAGCCCGCCGTGGCCTGTTTCAGTTTTGCACTTGGGAATGGCGGGGTTGAGGACCCTTAATTACACTTGTTTATTGGAGTCAGAACGCTTTGGTCCTTCTCGATCCTCCCCGGGGCTCCGAGGAGAGTCTGTCCTCTAGATTCTGGTGGGGGGCCCCTCTTGGGGCCCCGGCCGTCCCAGAGCCTTCAGGCCCAGGGAGGCGAGGCCCAGGCTCCAGGTGACCCGGGAGCCCTCGAAACCCGCAGTCTCTTTTCCTTCTTCTGTTTCACCAAACTCTGGGAGGGAGAAAAAGATGCAAATTAGGGAGCCGGAAACCCGCTTTGAGAGATGACGAGGACTCCGTGTCCAAGAAAAGTAGTATTTCTCCCACTAATGTGTGTGTTCAAGCGACACTTAAGGCGGAGCTAACCGGCTAAGGCCACTCTGGCTGGTTTCCCTGCACCCTGGGTGTGGCCCCGTGTCCCGCAAGGAGATAACCCGAGGAGCTGAGTCAGGCAGGGGCGTTGGGATCTCGGGGACACGTGGCCCAGCGTCTGAGTCACGGAGGCGGGGGTGGGGTGAGACGAGCGGGGGTAAATAAACATGCAAATGGCTGTTTGTCGCGAAATAACTAATTTTAGTAAGGAGTCGTCTAAAGATTTGCACAGGAACACAAATTAGCTAGATATCAGTTAGAAAAGTCGTTAAATTACAACATTTCTAAGCATAATATTAAAAACACTTTGTCGAGGAGTTTGCACTATCGACAGGTATGTGAGGAGTTAACAGTCTTTAGTTAACTGGACCTTGGTAAGATCTCCTTACTTGAATAACTTCTCCCAAGTCCTACACGTTGGTGGGTAGAATAGTCTAGAATGGAGATCTGATGATAACGATGATTTGGTTCAGAGTTCCAGCAGTTGCTAGAACCAAGTGAGTCATACAGCTTCCTGGTTGAATGTTTTCCCAAAGTGGGACACTTGATAACCTCAACAAAGCAAAATGTTTTCAGAAGGAAGACAAGTGCCGTCCTTGTAAAAAAAAAAAAAAAAAAGAAAAAGGTAAATTTTTTATGGTCTGTTTGTAAATGAACATTTTCGTAATCACATCATTTCTTGGTAGTAAAGTGTAAAAGATAATTTGTAAACAATTAAAAAGTATAAGGACAGAATCCTGAAGATCAGGGATTTGGTAATTTAGCACAATACCTGGCACTGTGTTCAGTATGTTTGTTTAGTGAACAAAGTAAAATTTTACATTGTTTTCAATTGGGGGTAAGAAACCACCGCAACCTGTGATGACAGCCTTAGGCACCAAAATACAGAACAAAAAGCCAGCAGTTATTTATTCCCCATAAACAAATGGATTTTGCCTGGGCAGTTCCTTTGGAAAACAAAAACAAAACAAAACAAAACAAAAAACCCTCAAAGATTTGGGGCGCCTGGGTGGCTTAGTCGGTTAAGCGTCCGACTTTCGCTTAGGTCATGATCTCGCGGTTTGTGGGTTCGAGCCCCGCGTCGGGCTCTGTGCTGACTGCCAGCTCAGAGCCTGGAGCCTGTTTC
>NW_024080659.1:3183503-3207035 GCF_003009895.1 Hyaena hyaena | reverse complement strand
AGTCACAGACTGAAACAGGCTCCAGGCTCTGAGCTGGCAGTCAGCACAGAGCCCGACGCGGGGCTCGAACCCACGAACCGCGAGATCATGACCTAAGCGAAAGTCGGACGCTTAACCGACTAAGCCACCCAGGCGCCCCTCTTTGCTTTCAAATCTTTTGGGCGTATACCCAGAAGTGGAATTGCCTGATCATATGGTAGTTCTATTTTTAATTTTTTGAGGAACTATCCTACTGTTTTTCCATAACAGCACCATTTTATGACAATAAAAGCATTTGTATGTGTATATCAGATTCATGTGTCTTTAGGCAGTATACATAGGAATAAAATTGTGGGATGCTGTCTTCAACTTCGGTTTTGCCAAATTGCTCTCCAAAGGGATTGTATGAATTTACAATCCTACCAGCAATGTAGGAGAATACCACTGTTCTATATATTACTCTGTATCACTTAGTGTTTGAGAATTTAAAAAGTCTGTCAATCTTGGGGTGCTTGGGTGACTCAGTTGTTTAAGCATCTGACTCTTGATTTCAGCTCAGGTCATGATCTCAAGTTTCATGAGCTTGAGCCCTGTGTTGAGCACTGCTCTGACAGCACAGAGGCTGCTTGGGATTCTCTCTCTCTACCTCTGTCTCTGCCTCTCCCCTGCTCACTCTCTCTCAAAATAAGTAAACTTAAAAAAGGCGTTAAATTCTGCCAACCTGTCTTGGAAGCAGCACTTTGCCTCATTTTGCTGTTGGAAGGGTTGGTTAGTGCATTTAATACATAATATAATCTCTGATACATAAAGGAATTTCCCTATCTCACATTTGAAATACAGTGAATGTGCATGTTAAGTTAGCCATTATATTTAAAAATTTTTAAAGTTTATTTATTTTTGAGAGGGAGAGAGATGGAGACACAGAATCCGAAGCAGGCTCCAGGCTCTGAGCTGTCAGCACAGAGCCCACTGCGGGGCTCAAACTCAACAAACCGTGAGATCATGACCTGAGCCAAAGTAGGACGCTCAACCGTCTGAACCGCCCAGGCACCCCTAGTTAGTGTCTGTATTAATCAGTTCTTGGTGGTGTGTATTTTCTACAACAGATTTATATTCCATTATAATTTCTCCAGCCATTTCCAGGCACTGTATGCTCTTGAAGTTTGAACCCTGAGCAAAGAGAAAAACACTGGGTCTGCTCCTTCATTCAACCGGCAGAAATTTGTTGTGTAATTTCTGGATATAGGAGTCATTGGGATTGCTGACTCGGACAGGATGTGAACTCCACACAGGAGAGTCCTGGTCTTAGGGCCAGCCTTACTGGTTTTTGTGAGCCCTGAGAGTGTACCCCAGAGGAGTTGTAGGATTCAGTAAGTTCATTTATATCAAGAGTTAAGAAGAAAGTCCAGCACATAGGGAGTGCATGATAAATCTTAGCTACTATGATCAATCTTAAAAGGCAAAAAGGGCCAGTGCTTAAAATACAAACTGGTCTGGGTTGAAATCCTGACTCTGCCCATTTACTCATCGTGTAGCTCTGAATGAATTCTGTAACTTCTCTGGGAGGCAGTTTCTTCATCTATATGGTGGAGATAGTAATAATTTCTAGCTGGTAGAAGTTCTGAGGATTTTATTTTATTTTATTTTATTATTATTTTTTACAAATAGTTTATTGTCAAGTTGGTTTCCAAGTAACACCCAGTGCTCACGCCCACAAGTGCCCTCCTCCATGCCCATCTCCCCCCTCCCCCCCACACCCATCAGTCCTCAGTTTGTTCTCAGTATTCGAGTCTCTCATGGTTTGCCTCTCTCCTCGTCCCCCACTATTTCCCCCTTCTTCTCCCCCACAGTCCTCCGTTAAGTTCCTCCTAATCCTCCTATACTTGCAAACATATGGTATTTGTCCTTCTCTGCCTGACTTATTTCGCTCAGCATAACACCCTCAAGGTCCATCCATGTTGCTACACATGGCCAGATGTCACTGTTTCTCATTGCCATGGAGTATTCCATCGTATTGATATACCACATCTTGATCCATTCGTCCGTTGATGGACACTTAGGCTCCTTCCATGTTTTGGCTGTTGTTGAGGAAGTTCTGAGGATTTTAAATGAACCTCCTCATAAAGTTGAGTATACAGGTAAAAGTGCTTAGAACAGTGCCTGGCAGATAGAAAGCACTAAACAGATGCTGGCTGTATAAAAAAGGAGAAGTACATACAGACTTCTGTGGAAGCACAGAGGAGGGAGGACAGTCTAGCGCACAGACGAGGGTAGGCGAGGAACCCAAAGGTTTCAGTGGAGGTATTATTTAGAAACCCAATCACCAAGGGTGGGATTGCCCAGGCAGGAGGGAGCAGGTGGAAAATGAGAAGCCATGGCGTGTTGAGGAAATAGTGGGCAGCTGTGCGTGTCGGGGATATAGGGTGGTTGCCTGTGGGTCTGTGTTTTGGGAAGTGAGGCTGGAGAAGCAGGCAGAGCTCAACCATCCAGCAACCTCACCGCTTCCCACTGTACTGGCCATCCATGCTTTTTCCATCAAGGAAACTTGATGTTTCCTTTGCTTAGAACTCTCCCCATGACCACCTCTTTGTCACAATTTAAGCAGTATAAATGTCACCGCCTCAGAAAGATGTCAATTCTCTGCCATCCACACCTGCTCCCAGAACTCAGTCACAGCACCCTGGCTACTTAATAACAACTGCATGTTTATCCAGTTCATAATTATATTGCTTATGCGGTTGTTGGCTTCCCTCTCGAATACAAATTCCATGAGGGCACAGGCCACATCTCTCCGGTTCGTCGCCATACCTCCTCACTTAGCCAGCTAGCATAGGGCCTGATACATAAGCAGTGCTTAGTAATATTTGTTGAAAGAATGAGTGACTAATGACTTGCCTTATTACGCTAAGGACTTCAGTTCCTTTGGGTGGGTGTTTTGCGTGGGAATGACATGACCAGATTTCTACTGTAGAATGATAACCTGGTGACATCATAGCAGGTGGATAGAAGGGAGATGAGCTTAGAGACCAGGACTCCAGAGATGGTGGCAGCTGTCCAAGCAGGAAATGATGGCGTCTGTAAGGAGACCAAGTCAACAAGATCCAGGCTCCCTAAAGAAAACAGGATGAAAGAACTGATAAAATCAAATAAAAACTGAGCATGGTTTAGTCGCACTTGGTCCTTGTTTCAGAAAAGATCCAAGAAGACTGACTTAAGTGTACCTAACGAAATTAAAAGATAAGTGGAAGGAGGAACTTAACAACGAAAGGAGAAGAAAGGAGAAAATGAAGGTAGGGGTGGGATGAGTGTAGGAAATGGCCGGCTTTCAGGTGTGTCCTTTTGCTAGAGGTGGGCGCTATGGGTTTAGAGTTTTGCTGTTGTTGTTTCCCAGATAGTATGGAGAGCGACAATTACCTACGTCCACGTGATTAGAAAAATTGTAGTAGCCACATGATGGAATACTACTCAGAGGTAAAAAGAAACGAGCCACTGATACACATAACAACTTGGATGAATCTCAAGGCAAATCTAGAAAACAAACTATCGGGAGGTAAAACAGGTCACTGGTCACTTGGTTACTTGGGGATGGAGGCAGGAAGAAGGGATGAGGTGGGATGGGATATAAAAAGACAGAAGAGACTGGGGGGGCGAGGGAAATGTTAAGCGTCTTGATTTTGGTGATCATCTGATCGTTAGGAGCATGTAGTCAAACTTTAAATAAGTGCAGCTTATGGTGCATCATTTAACCCTATATAACTGTACGGTTATATGGCTATAAAAAAGCTATAAAAAGTTATATAAAGCTATAAAAAAGTTAAATATAAAGCTATAAAAAAGTTAAATATAAAGCTATAAAAAACAGACACCTGCCCTGAGATAGCTCAAGTGAATCCTTGCTGAGCAGGAAGACATCTCAGAAAGTGAAAGTAAACTGACCTCAGCAATAAAAAAGGTTTAAAATGGTTTTTAAAAGATAAACATTGGAGTCTTCTTTTATAAAATATAAAGATGTATTTTTTTAAAAATTTATTTCTAGGAGAGAGAGAGAGAGAGACAGCGTGAGCAGGGGAGGGTCAGAGAGAGAGGGAGTCACAGACTGAAACAGGCTCCAGGCTCTGAGCTGGCAGTCAGCACAGAGCCCGACGCGGGGCTCGAACCCATTAACTGTGAGATCATGACCTAAGTGAAAGTTGGACGCTTAACTGACTAAGCCACCCAGGCGCCCCTATAAAGATGTATTTACCCAGTTTGAGACTTATGAAATTATGGGGATGGAGTGCCTAGGTGGCTCGGTTGGTTGAGCGTCCGACCTTGGCTCAGGTCATGATCTCACAGTTTGTGGGTTCAAGCCCCACATCAGGTTCTGTGCTGACAGCTAGCTCAGAGCCTGGACCCTGCTTCAGATTCTTTGTCTCCCTCTCTCTGAACCTCTCCCACTCACGCTCTCTCTCTCTCTCTCAACTGAATAAACATTAAAAAAATTTTTTTTAATTATGGCACGTATTAGTGTCACCCTAATAGATCCTCTTTGTTTGAATTTATTTGACCCCAAAAGGAAGCTGAAGAACAGATTCCTTAATTACTTTGGAATGAAGAATTGCCCTTTTTTTTTTTAATTTTTTTTAATGTTTTATTTATTTCTAGGAGAGAGAGAGAGACAGCGTGAGCAGGGGAGGGTCAGAGAGAGAGGGAGTCACAGACTGAAACAGGCTCCAGGCTCTGAGCTGGCAGTCAGCACAGAGCCCGACGCGGGGCTCGAACCCACTAACCGCGAGATCATGACCTAAGCGAAAGTCGGACGCTTAACCGACTAAGCCACCCAGGCGCCCCAAGAATTGCCCTTTGAACACAAACAGATCTGTGTCAGAGGACATATCAGAAGATATAAGGGTCACCCTAAGTAATGTACACTTGAAGCTGGCCACGCATCCTTTCCCTGTTTTTGTCATCCTGTTAGATGTAGAAGATATGCTCCTTTGCTATACTGTGTGTGTGTGGAGAGGAAGAACCTCTCATATGCAGACTTAATTATCACTATGGCAAGTTTTCTGGAGGCTCTTATCTCTACCATTATATAGCAAAAGGGTATATTTAGCAGATTAAAAAAAAACTGATCAAAAATCAAAGCAATTTACACATTTCTGAGGTTAGAAAATTGTGTGTGTGTGTGTTTCTGCAACTTAGAGCACACAAACCTGCTTACCATCGAGTGAAATGGATTACAATTTGTTATTATTTTTAGTTATTTATTTATTGTGAGCCCTATGCCCAATGTGGGGCTTGAACTCATGACCCCAAGATCAAGAGTCACATGTTCTTCTAACTGAGCCAGTCAGGTGCCCCTACAATTTTGGTGATTGTTGTGTCAGGTGTTATGCTTAGGATTGTATCCCTTCATCTTACTGACAAAAGAACTCCCCAAAGTAAATACCGTGATCATGTCCATTTTTAAACACTTGGGAAAAACCAGATAGGTGGCCTACTGTCACATGGCTACTACAAAGTGGTGGAAGTGAGATGTCAAGCCAGATTTGCCTGACTCCAAAGCCCTCTTAACCTCTGTGCTGATTGTCTCCATTGGTTCTTTAAGGCTACTAGGAATAGCTACAAATTCAGTGCTAAGCTACCTAAGTGGCCAAAGCAAAGAGGAAAACTGGATTAGGCTTATATCACACTGTCCCTGAGATACAGACAAATTGATTTGGTCAAGAAAAACAGAACTTCTTTTGAGAGAAATGTCTCGTATAGATTCTTACAAAGAGAATACTCTATAACGAATGGATAAAGCCCTCCGTTGCATCCCACCAGTGGAGAGAATCCAGACTCTTGCTACACTAAGTTGCATAAGTTCTGGGATCTAATGTGGAACAGGTTGACGATGGTTAACAATACTGTATAGTGCCCTTGAAAGTTGCTGAAAGTAGATCTTACGTCGTTGTAACTTAATCATAAGTCATCACGTTCCAGACCTTCAACTTACAGGGTGTTATTTGCTGATTATTATCAGCTGGAAAAAAAAATATTGCAGCTATTTCCTATGCTGGCCCTTGATTTGAACTTGTGCCCAGCTTTTCTGTATGGGTCCAGCCCAGTTTGTCCAAAATCTCAAGATGGCGTGGCTTGGAACAAAGGAAACTTTCTATCTGGACAAAGATGGACCACATGCCCTCTGGTCAATCCACCGTTGATGCTGTGTCAGAGGTGGTCTTTGTAAGGATGGAACAGCAAAGTGTTCCAGCAACGAATCCAAATTTCCTCAGGTGTTTAAGTTTGTCTTTAGTTGTACCCCACACAGATAGTTGCCTAACCAGTCACTTGTGTGCCCCTAGCATACAGCCGAGGTGAACAACTTGGTGTCTGTCCTCAAGTAGCTCATTGTCCAGTTAAAGAGAAAACATGGAAATGACTCCAATACCATATAAGAAACACTATAATGAAGGAGCTTATAAGAAACAGTGGTGACATGAGGGATGTACCAGCTACAGCTGGTGGGAACAGTAGGGAGAAGTGTTCCTTGGGCAGACCCTTGAGTTGGATTCACCAAGATGCCAAGGTAAAGTTCAAACCTCCCAGCTCAGTCACACAGCTCCAGTGCAGGCTGGTAGCCATACAGGTAGCCACAGGGTTTGAGGTCTCACTGTTGATTGGGAGGTCTCCCCCATTTCACCACTGTTCGATTCCCTAGCCATGCAGGAGATGGTTTTTCTGATGCCTCTTCTGTATCCAGGCCTCCCAGCCCCAAGCCACGCAAGGTAAAATCAGAGTAGGCATGGTCCTTTGCTGGAGAACCCAGGAGTTCAAATCACATCACTCACTGCCTGTCACTCCTCTGCTTCCTGTTATATCTAGAGTGAAATCCAGATTCCTTACCGTGGCCCAGAGGCCTAGCATAGGCAGTGCATACCTCCCTCTCTGCTTCAACCTCCTCCACATCCCCTCCAGTCACTTTCATCCTGCCATGACAACCTTGCTTCTGTCTTGCGGACCCACCAAGCTCATTCTCTTTTTGGGGCGTGTGCTATTCCCTGTGTTTGGACTGCGCCTCCCTTTTTTCTCATCTACAGGCTTCGACCTAGGAGTCCCTTCCTCAGAACTTCTCTCACCACCCTGTCATACTACACTGCAGTATTCTTTTATTGCCTTCAGATCACTTAGCCATATCTATATTTATTCAATTCATTAATCTGTCTACCTCCTCCCCCACTCCCGTACATAGAAGACCAGGGAGGTCAGAGGTCTTACTCATGAGCAATGCCCAGCTCAAAGGTGCTCAATGAGTATCTGCTGTTTGTCTAACGCACTCCATTCCCAGACACTCACAGGAGCTGTTCCTTCAGCAAAGGGGTCAATGTCCATACGCATAGAGGGTGCTGTATACAGAAGAGTGTGGGGTTCCCTAATTATGCTTGGATGAGGCCTCCAATACACAGATTTCTCCCTTGGACACCACAGGACATCATCAGGGGCCAGTGGCCCTTTAAGTGTAGAATTGGCCCCTTCAAGGAGATACTATTCGCTCTTTGGGAAGTCCTGCCCTGCTTCCAACTCCTGGTTATATCTTAACAAAAAGAAAAGTGAAGAAATAAGATGGATAGTTGGAGCTTGATGGAGGAAAGAAGGGGTTAAAGCACTCTTGAGGAGGAAGAGATTTTCCTCTGGCCAAGGTTCTTTTAGCTGGACTGAGAATTAAGTTTACATGAGACTGATTAACAGGAAAAAGTCAAGTTTAGTTTTGTACGTATGGGGGAATCTGCACAGACATGAACTTCGGGCAGATTGAGGTGTGTCTGTCATCCTGAGCTCAGGAGGGGGGTGGGAGTCTGGGGGTGCAAAGGAGAGGAAGGCCATTAGCAGGAAGTGAGAGGAGCAGTTTGGAAAACATAGGTTGCCCTGTTATGTAGATAAGTTTCTCAGATAAAAAGGAATCTGTTAATAGCTCTCTCCCTGGTACAGGCCCTCTATTTAAATTCTTTTTAGGCATTTGGTGGGGCATTGGATAGGTCAAAGTTTCTTCTTGAGTCTTTTGGGCCTTGATTATTTTCAGCTCAAAATAATCTACGTGGTCTTGTGGCCTGTCTTGGGGGTGACCTGCCCTTGGCCCACAGCATTCTGTCCACATTAAAAAAAAACCTTGGTTACTGATCAAATGAATTAATGTGGAGTAGAGGAATAGGAGTCAGTAAGATTCTGAGGGAATCCTGTAGGAATATAAAAAGGCTGATAAGGGGACTAGTGGGGGTTCAGGTCCCAGAATGTTCCCAAGAAACCTCAAACGTAAGAAATAAGAAGGTTAAGGGCACCTGGGTAGCTCAGTCAGTTAAGTGTCAGACTCTTGATTTCAGCTCAGGTCATGATCCCAGGGCCTTGGGGTGGAGCCCCGTGATGGGTTCCGCTCTGGCAGCGAGGAGCCTATGGGATGCCTGGGTGGTTCAGTTAAGTGTTCCACTTCAGCTCAGGTCATGATCTCACGGTTTGTGGGTTTGAGCCCCACGTTGGGCTCTGTGTTGACAGCTCAGAGCCTGGAGCCTGCTTTGGATTCTGTGTCTCCCTCTCTCTCTCTCTGCCCCTTCCCCACTTGCACTCTGTCTCTCTCTCTCAAAAATAAATATTAAAAATTAAAAAATAATAAAATTAAAAATTAACTTACCTAGTCATTTTTCTCCATTTAAGTGTTTCTAGTAAGAGAGGAATCTTTGATGTGGTCTGTGAGAAGCCTTTGTTATTATAGCAAGACTATAATAAAAGTTTGGCATGTGCTCATAACTCAATAGTCTTAAGGGGCACCTGGGTGGCTCAGTCAGTTGAGTGTCTGACTTCAGCTCAGGTCATGATCTCACGATTCATTTGTTCGAGCCCCGCGTTAGGCTCACCACTGTCAGTGCAGAGCCTGCTTCAGTGCCTGCTTGGGATCTTCTATCCCCTTCTCTCTCTTCCCCTCCCCTGCTCACATGCACACTCTCTTTCTCTCAAAAAATTAACATTAAAACTGTTTTTAAATGGTTGTTTATTTTTGAGAGGGAGAGAGACAGAGTGCAAGCAGGGAAGGGGCAGAGAGAGGAGACACGGAACCTGAAGCAGGCTCCAGGCTCTGAGCTGTTAGCACAGAGCCTGACATGGGGCTCGAACCCATGAACCATGAGATCATGACTTGAGCAGAAGCTGGACGGTTAACCGACTGAGCCACCCAGGTGCCTCCAAAAGTAAACATTTTTTTAAAGAATAAAATAAATTGAAAAGATTTGTAAACACTTTATATCCTAGAAAAGCCTTTCACACATGCATGAGGAGATAGAAACAAGAATGTTTATATCAGCATGGTTTATAGTAGCAAAACCTAGGTATGTGTATCTACCAAGAATGGAATGGACATTGTGGAATGTTCACACAGTGGAATGCTATGCCACAGTGAACACATCAATTCCAGCTATACCCCTCAACATGGGTGAGTCACAGAATAAGTCTCAGATGAATGCATACAGTGTTATTTCATTTCTGTAGAGTTCAAAACCAGACAAGACTAAATATCATATTATTTAGGTATATGTATATGTGTGATAAAGATTAGCACAAAAGTTGGGATGGGAGTTATCCCTTAGGGGCCCAGGAAGGAGATGTAAGGGAACTGCAGAGAAATTGATAAAACTTCATTCCTTAGCTTAGTTGGACATTCTTTTTGTTATTCTTATTTGAACACTACATATACATTATGTACATTCATTAGCATAACAATAAAGAGTTTTAAAAAAATCACTCTTGGGGCACTTGGTTGACTCAGTCAGGTAAGCCTCCGACTCTTGATCTCCTCTCAGGTCACAATCTCAAGGTTTGTGAGTTCGAGCCCCACATTGGGCTCTGCACTGATGGTGTGGAGCCTGCCTGGGATTCTCTCTCTTCCTCTCTGCCTCTTCCCTTTTTGTGCTCTCTCTTGCTCAAAATAAACAAACATAACTTTTTTAAAAAAATCGCTCTTACTACAATGAGAGCTCCTCTGGGAGGCTTTTGGAATCGCTTGGACTCAGTGAGTGCAACGGATGTCGGAAGGAGTTTAGGGCAACCAAGGTCATTGCCCTTCCCTTTGGTGTGAGCTCTATCTGTTAGTTGAGCTGCTTGCACTCACACTCAGTGTCTTCATCAGAAAAACATGACATTATAGTGCCTGCCTTGTTGTGAGGATGGTTAGACAAAATATGCAAAGTGCCTCCAGCATGGCCGGTGTGCGGGAGTGCGAGAGCATCTGGCTCTGGGGACTCCAAACAGATCAGGGTCGTTTTTCCGTTCCCATCAGGGCATGCTTTGCCCTCAGGGTCTTCCTCCTGAGTCCAGAGACAGGGTGGAAAGAAGCACCCAACTAACAAGTTTGAGGTCAAAATGGAGGCAGCTGAAGGCTTCCTTCATCAGCATGGTGCCCAGTACTCAGTAAGCACTCAGGACCACCACATAGGGCTGCTCAGGAAGAGGGGATCTTTTTCTAGCTCACTGAGAAGCCTCAGTCAGCTTGCCAAGTCCTTGGCCTGCTAGCTTGTATCTGCCCAGAAGAGACTTCTTTGTCTAGTTGGCACAAAAGTTAGTGCCCCTGCAGACGCCCAAGAAACAGAATTAACCACTGGCACGTTGGTTGGTAGGAGGGACGTAGGAATTGAGAGAAATAGCAGGGAGAAGCATTTGGCTGGCTGGCTTGGTGGAGCACGCCACTTTTGATCTTGGAGTTGTAAGTTCGAGTCCCACTCTGGGTGTATATATACATACATGTATCAGCAGGAAAGGAAATCAGGCCCGTCACACGAGCTGAGAAATCTCAGCTGAGGGTGCTCCTCCCAGGGTTGAGAGAGGACAGTGTGGTCATTCCACCCTAATCTCTATCAAATGGTTTTTCTTTCTTCCGGTTGCAGAGTTTCTGGAGGCCTCTCAAGCCTGAGGATACAAAATGGTGCCTCTAAGAGCCTTCACTCCTTGCTGCCTCCCTCCTACCTGGTCTGTACCACACAGAGACTCCTGCCTCCTGGTGGACAATGTGGATTCTGCACACTCCCAGGAGCTAAACTGCTACATGATTCAGCCGGCTGGGGAGCAGTACCAGGTTCAAGGTAAGGTCAAGCACAGACAAATTGTGTCTGGAAAGCACGTATGCCTCGGAAGGCACCATTAGTTCCTCTCTCTCTTTTTTAAAATTTATCTTTATCCTTTTTTACAATTTTTTTAAACATTTATTTATTTTTGAGAGATAGAGTGAGACAGAGCGTGAGTAGGGAGGGGCAGAGACAGAAGGAAACACAGAATCCGAAGCAGGCTCCAGGCTCTGAACAAGCGTTCAGCACAGAGCCTGACGCAGGGCTCCAACCCACGAACTGTGAGATCATGACCTGAACCGAAGTCGCACACTTACCCAACTAAGCCACCCAGGCGCCCTAAATTAGTTCCTCTCTTATGCGTGTACACGTATAGTCATTCTGTCCCAAATCATGGGAAGTGATGCTTTAGGGGAAAAAAAAAAAAGCAAATCGAACACACTATACTATTTTCAGATTCCGTTTCCTTAAAATCCTGTACAAATTTGCCAGAGTTATTTGTGTTTTCGCTTCAGAGCTGAGTGTTGCATCTGCTGTCCTTCTGCGGGCACATCACATACTGGATCTATTTCTCCACATCCTGAGCCACCAGAGACTTCATCATGTTGGGTTCAGAGGGCCTAAGCTAGAAGCAAAAATGCCCACTTAAAACGACTTTTTAAAGGGCCCCTGGTGGTTCGGTCTGTTGAGCCTCCGACTTCGGTTTAGGTCGTGATCTTGAGGTTCGTGAGTTCGAGCCCTGCATCCCTCTCGCTGCTGTCAATGTGGAGCCTGCTTCAGATCCTCTCTCTCTCTCTCTCTGCCCCTCCCCTGCTCACACTCTTTTGCAAAAATAAACATTGAAAAATTAATAATTTAAAAATAAAGTTATGGTAAAATGTAAAGAACATAGAGTTCATCATTTTAGTTAATTTTGAGTGTACAGTTCTGTGGCATTAAGTACATTCCCACTGTTGCCAAATCATCACCACCACCCATCTCCAGAACTTTTTCATCTTCCCCAACTGAAACCCTGTCCCCATTAAACTCATTTCCTAGCAACCACCATTCTGCTTTCTGACTCTATGTATTTGACTACCCAAGCCACAAAAATGCCCACTTTTGATTCTTACAGATGTGCTTCTGTATTGTAAATCTGCTATCATATATATATGCACGATGTGAAAAGCGTGAGTCCTTCACTTTATATTTTTACTTGTGCTTTAAAAATCTTGGGGCTCAGTCGGTTAAGCTTCCAGCTTCGGCTCAGGTCATGATCTTGTCGTTCAGACTTCGAGCCCCAAGTCGGCTCTGTGCTGAGAGCTCAGAGCCTGGAGCCTGCTTCAGAGTCTGTCTCCCTCTCTCTCTGCTCCTCCCCTACTCGCACTCTGTATCGTTGTCTCTCAAAAACGAATAAGCATTAAAAAAAAATAAAAATCTTAAAAAAATAAAAATCTTAAAAAAATAAAAATCTAGGAAGGATTTTTTTTATTGTGGTAAAATATGCATACAATTTAGCATTCTAACTTTTTTTAAGGTTTATTTTTTTTTTAAATGCTTATTTATTTTTGAGTGACAGAGAGACAGAGCATGAGCAGGGGAGGGGCAGAGAGAAAAGGAGACACAGACTCTGAAGCAGGCTCTAGTCTCTGAGTTGTCAGCACAGAGCCTGATGCGGGGCTCAAACCCACGAACCACAAGATCATGACCTGAGCCGAAGTCAGACACTCAACCGACTGAGCCACCCAGGCGCCCCTAAGGTTTACTTTTGATAAAGAGAGTGCAAGTGGGGAAAGGGCAGAGAGAGAGAGGGACAGAGGGCCCAAAGTAGGCTCTGCACTGATAGCAGCTAGCCTAATGCGGGGCTTGAACCCACAAACCATGAGATCATGACCTGAGCCAAAGCTGGATGCTCAACTGACTGAGCCACTCAGGTGCCCCCCATTCTAACTCTTTTTAAGTGTACCATTCAGTGGGGATAAGTACATTCACAGTGTTGTGCATCCATCACCACTGTCCATTATCAGAACTTTTCCATCATTCAGAGTGACACTCTATATTCATTAAAGAGTAAGTCCCCACCTTCCCCACCCCACCCCCTCAGCTCCTGGTAACCTCTATTCTACTTTCTGTTTCTATGAATTTGAATCCATGAAGAAATTTAATGTCATTTCTGGTGGAAACTTACTCATGTTAATTGGCTATAGGAGTGGATAGGTTTCCCATTGTCTACATAGGACATTTTTGTTCAGAAAATGGCCAATATTAAACAGAAGTTATGATTTAGGAAGTCTTTTCCTTAAAAAAATTTTTTTAATGTTTTTATTTTTTAATATTTTTTTATTTATTTCTAGGAGAGAGAGAGAGACAGCGTGAGCAGGGGAGGGTCAGAGAGAGAGGGAGACACAGACTCCGAAATAGGCTCCAGGCTCTGAGCTGGCAGTCAGCACAGAGCCCAACGCGGGGCTCAAACCCACGAACCGCGAGATCATGACCTAAGTGAAAGTCGGACGCTTAACTGACTAAGCCACCCAGGCGCCCCTAATGTTTTTATTTTTGAGAGAGAGAGACACACAGAGCGGGAGCAGGGGAGGGGCAGAGAGAGAGGGAGACACAGAATCTGAAGCAGGCTCCAGGCTCCGAGCTCTCAGTACAGAGCCCAATGTGGAACTCCAACTCACGTACTGTGAGATCATGACCTGAGCCGAAGTCAGATTTTAAAAGACTTTATTTTTAAGTAATCTGTACACCCAACGTGGGACTCCAACTCTCAATCCCAAGATCAGAGTCACATGCTCTACCGACTAAGCCAGCCAGGCACCCCTGGTTTAACAAGTCTTAATTAACAAAGCCTACCCAACCTCAAGGGTGCTACTAAAAGGGTTCAAAGCCAGAGTTGATGAAAATACTTTCCACTGAAGAGCCTAAGAGGGGTGAGTTCAAGCCCCATGCTGAGCCTAGAGCTTACTTAAAAAAAAAAAAAAAAGGCGGGGGTGGGGGGAACCTGGCTGGCTTAGTCAGACGAGTGTGTGACTCTTGATCCTGGGGTTGTGAATTTGAGCCCCAAGTTGGGCATAGAGATTACTTCGATAAATGATTTAAAAAACTTTAAAAAGAGAGATTAAGAAAGCATATAAGATCCTGTGATAAGCCTTTGAGTTAATTCTGTTTCTGTGGTTGTACTTCTTTTTTCATTTCTTTTTTTAAAAGTTTATTTATTTGGAGAGAGAGAGAGAGTGGAGGAGGGGCAGAGAGCAAAGGGGAGAGATTCTCTAGCAAGCTCCACACTGTCAGCGCAGAGGCAGACACGGGGCTCGTGAGATCATTATCTGAGCTGTAACCAAGAGTCAGATGCTTAACTGAGTCATCGAGGCGCTTCTCTTTTTCATTTCTAATGTATAAATGTGCACTTTGTTTTCGTTTTGTTTTTCTTTACCAGGCTTCATATACCTTGGTTAGGTGTTTATCTTATTGACACCCAGATAATAATAATAATACACATGTACACATATCCTGGCAAAATTCCTGAACCTCATGGGTAACAGGAGAACTGTACAAGTTTTCACACTGAAGGAAGAGGCTATTTTTAAAAAGGAAAGCAAATAAATCTAGCATGAGAATTCTCATCTGCTGCACTGGAAACGAGAAGATGGTGGAATAAATCTACAAACAGAAAAGAAGCTGCAACTAAGAAGCAAAAATCTTATTCCCAGACAAAATGCCATTCATCTTTTAGGGCAGCATAAAGATAATATTAGAAACTCAAGGGCTTGACATATTGCCCCTGGATGCTAGCTGAGGAAAATCCTCAAAGTTCTCTAATCAGTTGATAATTATATTAGAAAAGAGATCGTTATATTGGGTGGTTGAATAGTACAGTATTTGTGAATAATTAATTTTGTAATAGAGTTATATCTTTTTTCCTTCTTTTCCCACCAGTTTTAATTTTTTCATTTTCTTTTAAAAATATATTAAAAATCTTTATCTTTGATGTTTATTTATTTATTCATTTTTAAAGTAATCTCTACGCCAAATATGGGGCTCAAACTCAGAGCCCCCAGATTGAGTCACGCTCTTCCAACTGAGTCAGCCAGGTGCCCCTATTTTTTCGTTTTCTTTAAAAAAGATTTAATTATTATTATTATTATTTTTTTTTAATATTTTTATTTATTTCTAGGAGAGAAAGAGAGAGACAGCGTGAGCAGGGGAGGATCAGAGAGAGAGGGAGATACAGACTCTGAAATACGCTCCAGGCTCTGAGCTGGCAGTCAGCACAGAGCCCGATGCGGGGCTCGAACCCATGAACCGCGAGATCATGACCTAAGCGAAAGTCGGACGCTTAACCGATTAAGCCACCCAGGCGCCCCTAATTATTATTTTTTAATGGATAATTTATTCATTCAACATTTTGACTGCCAGGGTCAGTAGCAACTCTTAGACAAGGCAGTTACGATATTCATGAGATAAGAAGCACATGGTGTAAATGTTCCGTAAAGAGTTTTCAAATAGAAGATACTCTTGGGCGTCTGGGTGGCTCAGTCGTTAAGCATCTGAGTTTGGCTCCAGGCATGATCTCACAGTCGGTGAGTTCGAGTTCCACATCGGGTGAGCATGAGCCCTGCTTTGGGTGAGCTCCAGCCCTGCTTTGGGTAAAAACAGGAGCCATGGATGAGCCCTGCTTCTCTCTTTGTCTCTTTCTCTCTCTCTCTCTCTGCCCTTGGCTCACTTACACTGTCTCTCTCTCTCTCTCAAAAAAAAAAACAAACAAAAAAAGATACTCTTAAGGGGCGCATGGGTGGCTTAGCTGGTTAAGTGTCCAGCAACTCTTGATTTCAGTTCAGATATTGATCACAGGGTCATGAGTTCAAGCTCCACACAGTAGGGAGACCAGTGAAAAAAATATGCATGTAAGAGGAGTTGAGCATGAGAATGGGATGGGAAAGTGAGGAAGTAAAATTGCAATTTCTAAACTTTTTTTGGTAAAGATTTATTCATTTATTTATTTATTATTTACTTATTTAAGTAATCTCTACAACCAATGTAGGGCTTGAATTCATGACTCTTGACATCAAGGGTCACATGCTCTATGAACTGAGCCAGCCAAGCACAAACTTTTAAAAAAAAGTATACTTATTTTATCTTACTTTTTAATATTTATTTTTGGAGAGAGAGAGAGCACAAGCAGGGGAGGTGCAGAAGGAGAGGGAGACACAGAATCTGAAGCAGGCTCCAAGCTCTGTATGGGGCTCGAACCCACGAACTATGAGATTATGACCTGAGCCAAAGTCAGACACTTAATCGACTGAGCCACCCAGGCACCGTTCTTTATTTTGAGAGAGAGAGAGAGAGAACGCACATGAACAAGGGAGGGGCAGAGAGAGAGAGAATTCTGAGCAGGCTCCATACTATGAGCACAGAGCCCAATGTGGGCTTGAACCCACCTACCGTGAGATCATGACCGGAGCTGAAATCAAGAGTCTGATGTCCAACTGACTGAGCCACCAGGTTCCCCCAGAGAAGATAAATTTAGGGGCGTCTGGGTAGCTCAGTCAGTTGGACGTCCGACTCGATTTCGGCTCAGGTAATGATCTCGAGGTTCATGGTTTGAGCCCTGCGTTGGGCTCTGTGCTGACAGCTCAGAGCCTGGAGGATGCTTTGGATTCTGCGTCTCCCTCTCTCTGCCCCTCCTCCGCTCATGCTGTCCTCTCTCACAATAAATAAACATTAAAAAAGAAAAAAGTTAAAAGACTGACAATACTGAATGTTGTGAGGCAACTGCTACTCTCCCACATTGCTAGCGGAGTGCAGAATGGTACAGCCGCTTTGCATAAGTGGCAATTCGTAAGAACATAATCTATGACCCAGTAAGTCCACTCCCATGTATATAGTGGAATGAGTTCACAAAAAGACTTGTATACAAGAGTAAATGTAAATGGCTGTTTTATTCATAATTGTCCTCAAATTGGAAACAACCCAAATGTCCATCAACAGAGAATAAACTGCAATGTACTTACAAGTCAAATATTAGGTAGCAATTAAGAAAACAATTGATACACCAAACAGCTCGGATGATTCTCAAGAACATTATGCTGAGTGAAACATGTAAGACATGAAAGAGTACAAGATGTTTTTAAATTTTTTTTTAAATGTTTCTGTTCGAGAGAGAGACAGAATGTGAGCAGGGGCAGAGAGAGAGGGAGACAGAGAGTCCAGAGCAGGCTCCAGGCTCTGAGTTATCAGCACAGAGCCCCATGCGGGACTCAGAACTTGAACCCACAAACTGTGAGATCGTGACCTGATCCTAAGTCAGACACTTACCGACTAAAGCAACCAGGCGCCCCTTTAAAATGACTTTCAAGAATAGATAAAATTAACTTATGTGATAGAAGTCAGGATAGTAACCTTCTATTTCTTTTATGCTAGAGAAGCTCTCCGGAGTGCTGGAAATGCTCTTTCCATAGCCTTTGCTCTTAAAATATCTGCATTTTGCTGTTTTAAACTATATGTACCCTCAATAAAGAAAATAGGAAAAATTGAAACTATAGATTATCTGGAAATTTTTAAGTGTTTGAGAAAACACATTTCATATGAAACTCTAAAGGATACAGCTAAAGCCATACTCAGAGGAAAATGTATAGTCATTAATATTTTGCTTACCACAAATACTAAAAATAAACTATTTAATTCAATAAACTATTAAACTAATAAGATAAAAATAGCGTTCATAAAGAGGAAAGTTGAAATTAAGGAAGTAGAAAATAAAACAGTAGAAAAGTGAGTAAAAGAAAATGTTATTTCTTTGAAGGTAGGAATAAAATAGAGTAAGGAACAGTTTAGAAAATACCTGGGCACCCTCCGCGGTTCCTGTGATTTTTGTCTTGAAATTTTGGTGCTGTTTCCCTAACAGTGGGATTCGGTGCTGTCCATTCATTTACTAAATTAAAAAATAACAACAACAAAACAATCTGTTGGGGCACCTGGGTGGCTCAGTCAGTTGCTTGTCTGACTCTTGGTTTCCGCTCTGGTCATGATCTGACGGTTGGTGGGCCGGAGCCCCCCGCGTCTGGCTCTGCGCTGGGAGTGCAGAGCTTGCTTGGGATAATCTCTCTCCCTCTGCCCCTCTCCCCAGCTTGCGCTCTCTCTCAAAAAAAAAAAAAAAAAAAAAATTAATAAAATCTGTTGAACGTGGATATCCTCAAGACACAGTTTTATAAGAGGCCAGGTTTAAGAGTCACGATTTCAGCTGCTATTTGTCTGGCAGACGGCAGGGGCCTGGCGTTTACACGCACGAGCTCATTCCAGGTGCACGGTGACTCCTGCAAGGTAGGCACTGCCCTCCCCTCGGAGACGAAGTTACTTACCCCGGGCGGGCCGCTCGGATGTGGCTGTGAATTCCGGGCTGACCCTGGACTCTCCGGGTCAGGAAGGTAGGGAATCAGAGGAGACGGAGGCGCCTCCGCAGGTGCCAGTGGGCTCTGGGTGTCGCGAGCGGGGGCCCGAGGCGCGGGCCCCTTACACCTGCAGGGAGGAGCCGGCAGGTGCAGGCCCCGAGGCGGGCGGGGTCTGTAACTTGCAGCCGGGGCGCGGCGGGGGCGTCGGCAGGTGCGCGGGCCGGGGCCGCGGCCGCGGGTGCAGCGCCCTCTGGGCGGGCCGCTGGGCTGGCGGGCGGGGACGCGCGCGGGGCGGCGGGGACGCGCGGGCGGCGAGGCCTGCGCGCCCGGCTGCGGGAGCCATGCGGCGGGCGAGGAGCGGCGCGGCCGCCAAGCCCCGCGCGCAGAAGCGGCCGGGAGCCTCCGGGCCCCCCGCGGCCGCCCCCGCGGCCCCCAGGGCCAGCCGCTCCCGGCGCTCCTCGGGCCAGGCCGGGGGCGAGAGCCGGCCGGCGGCGAGGCAGCCGTCGGCGCAGCGGCGGCCGAGGCAGTCGTCGCCGCGGGCCCAGGAGGCGGGCCCCGGGCAGCCGCCGCCGGAGCTGCCGCCGCTCCCGCCGCCGCCGCCGCCGCCGCCGCCCCCCGTCTCGCCGGCAGCCTCGCTGCCCGACCTGGGCGACCAGCGGGAGCGCTGGGAGACGTTCCAGAAGCGACAGAGGCTCACCTTCGAGGGCGCCGCCAAGCTGCTGCTGGACACCTTGTGAGTGCGGCCGGGCCGGGCGCGGGAGCCGGCGCCACGCGGGCGCCCTCGGCGCGGGGCGAGTTGTCGGCCCCGCGTCTTCCCCGCACGGCGACCCGCGCGTTCCTCGGTGTCAGCGCCGGGCGCGTCCCCGACGCCGTGGCGGGGGCGGGCGGGCGGCCCTGGGCTCGACGGGGCACGGCGTCCCGGGGCGTGAGAAGAGCCGCGCCGCGACCTGGGACACAAAGGGTCCTTCCCGGGCACAGCCATGGTGCTCGGACGCTGTCCCTCGTCTGGGCGCGCCGAGGTTGCGGGGCCTTTCCCAGTGGGGAGATGGTAACCCCCACGACTTTGTGCTCACACCCGGCTGGCTTTGTATATTTGCGCACGTGTTTTTGTTTTTTTTTTTTTCGGGGGGGGGGGGCGGTGCAGGGAGAGGTCGGCGGGTGGGGAGAAAAGCTGGGATGGTTTAGCACCAACCGGGAGGCGAGATCCCGTTATTGTTCCAGGCGCGCCCTGGGAGGGGCGGGGGAGGGGGCATTGAGCCCGGGGAGAAGCGCGCACGGGGAGATGCTCGGCCTCCGGGACGGCTTCGCGGGTACCCGAGCCGAGGGAGGGAGGCCTCGGTGCCCCTGGGCGGCTCGCTCTCCTTCCTGGAGGAGAGGAACCTCAGGTCCCGAGATGGACGGGCCCGGGGACGATTTCAGAGTGTCCGTGATGTTAGACATGAGCTATGAACTCCGGCGGCGGCTGCCGGAGCATCTGGTCCCTGCCCTGAGGACAGTTGTGCAGCAGAGCACTATTTTAGCACCCTAATAATCAGTCTCCGTGTCCATGATCTTCTGAATCACAAAGAGCGGTCACAACCACGGAAAAAAACCAGGACGACCCAACAATTGCATAACAACCCGAGGGTTACTCGTTTTCTTGAACAAAAATGTTCTTTTGTCCTTAATCCAGAAGAAATTAGGATGCGCCTTCTCGGAAGTGAACTCTTTGGTTACCTGTGTGTTTCGCTTTCTGATTTATCACCTTGGACTGCAGGCTGAACTTTTTAAAAAAAATCATCAGTAAACATTTTT
Organism: Hyaena hyaena; assembly: GCF_003009895.1. Taxonomy (NCBI): domain Eukaryota; kingdom Metazoa; phylum Chordata; class Mammalia; order Carnivora; family Hyaenidae; genus Hyaena; species Hyaena hyaena. The sequence goes on along the minus strand of NW_024080659.1, from coordinate 3,186,826 downwards.
GAGCCCCCCGTTCCATTTTTGTGCCGCCCGTTGCTAAGTGCAGGGGATGTAAAGACCCGCTGAAATGCAAAGCTCAAAGTTGAAGTAGATTTTGAGTTTAAAACAAACTTGATAAATGGTCAAGAAAATGATTTTGAAATGTTGATAACAGACGAGGTTTTTGTTTTTCTTATCAGATTGGTTTGAGTGCATACATGTATTATATATAAAAAAAAAAACAAAACTCACTGAATTTACTTACTTGCAAAAAGAATGCATAACCCTGCACTTTGTTTTGTTAAAATATTATTGTATAGAAAGAAGCCTGGAGGAATATGTTGCAAATAGCTAACTGTGGATTCCTCTGGGTATTAAGATTATAGGAGACTTTCTTGTTTAACATTATCAAATGTTGTAATGTTTAAATTTTTTTTTTACAATGAGCATTTTGTGTATGCAGAGAAGATTTTAAATACAAGTTCACTGATTCAACTTGTAAAGAAACGTGGAAAAACATTCAGGCTCAATAACCAAAAAAAAAAAAAAAAAAGTAAAAGTAAAAGTAAACTGCTGCAAGCTGTTTTTCCTGCAATTACTGCTTGAACAGGTACAGTGAAAGGTTTCCTCATTCCCGAGAAGTGTCCAGCCCTTTTGGAGCACAATTTGATGTTATTTATCAAATTTAATGGAGGTTAATTAAGGGCCTTGGCTTATATATGTTTTTTTTTAATTTTTAATGTTTTATTTATTTCTAGGAGAGAGAGAGAGACAGCGTGAGCAGGGGAGGGTCAGAGAGAGAGGGAGTCACAGACTCTGAAACAGGCTCCAGGCTCTGAGCTGGCAGTCAGCACAGAGCCCGACACGGGGCTTGAACCCACGAACCGCGAGATCATGACCTAAGCGAAAGTCGGACGCTCAACTGACTAAGCCACCCAGGCGCCCTGGCTTACGTATGTTTTAAAGAGATTAAAATAGTATGTCATGTGGGGCGCCTGGGTGGCTCAGTTGGTTAAGCGTCTGACTCTTGGTTTCAGCTCAGGTCGTGATCTCACGGAGGGCAGGGCGGGTTCAAGCCCCACATCTGGCTCTGCACTCACAGTATGAAGCCTCTCAGAATTCTCTCTCTCCCTGTCTCTCTGCCCCTCCCTCGTTCATGTGCTCTGTCTCTCTCAAAATAAATAAATAAACTTAAAAAAATATATATGTAATGTGTATGTATAGCTCTGTAATGATTCCTGTATATGCAAAGTACTGGTGGGGAATATAGCAACAGTCCAGAATTCTTCTCAGAAGAAGGCTTTTCCCAACTATCAGATTCAGGTCCCCTCATCTTACTTTTTCTTAGTGGCCTGTCCTGCCTTTATCTCAGTCCCTTAAATACTACTTGGGTCATTTCATTTCTTTGATGGCTGCCTCAGGTTGCCTGGGCCAGGAGCCTTGTCCCCTGTATCTGGCCTCCTGGTCTCTCCCTGGTGTCTAGCTCATAAAAAAAAAAAAAAAATCGAGGTAAGTCTTTGACACGTAAAGACAAATTGCTTGAGTGGTGGGATCAGGGTCCTCCACCCAAGTCCCATTTTGCGTATTTTTGAACATCTCATTTTTGCAACTTAATAGAATATAAGAAATTTTTTAAAAGATGGCTCATGGAAAAGACCTTTGTAAAAGGCCTTTCTTTTCTAACACCGCCAGGACCTCCTCAAGAGAAGACTTTTGTCCCATCCTGCTTCCTTCTTCCAACAGGGAGAGAGAGAGAGAGAGCGAGCGAAAGCGTGAGCTGTGCAGTAAGGTCCCGCCTGACTCTTCAGAAGTCCTTACCTTTCTGATCTTGTGTTTCCTGTAGCGAGTACCAGGGCCTGGTGAAGCATACCGGGGGCTGCCACTGCGGAGCGGTTCGTTTTGAAGTTTGGGCCTCGGCCGACTTGCACATCTTTGACTGCAAGTGAGTTTTCTCTTCCCAAGTTGCTTGAAGGGACTTGAGCGTTAAAACATCGCCTGGGGAGTTAGGGGGCCGAGCAAACGGCACTGGCCGCCAGCCTGTCCGTGTTGGCGTCCGGTGATGGGTACATACGGGTTCGTTCTGGTCTTTTTCCCCTTCGTATATACTGGAGGGTTTCAGTAATGAATTTTTTTTTAAACATGGGGGGAGGCTAAAAATAACTGAGCCTGCTCTGTGAGAGAGAGTGCACAAGCGAGCTCACTCCTACAGTACATTCCCGGGGGACACAGAGCAGAGCCCCCCCATCATCACACCTCAGACTGTACCACTGGAGGGCTGGCTGGAGCAGTCAGCTGGAGATGGGTCAGGCTGGGCACTGAATGCCGAGTCTTGGTTGGGCGGAGTGTTCACAGGAGTCTGGGGGGTGGTGAGTGGGGGGATATGAGTGGAGGCTGTGCACACCTGGAGGCTTCAACGCTCCAGGCCCTCTGGCTCTGTTCTAGAAGAGGCAGACAGTCCCGGCGGGATCCACAGAGGGCCTGCTTTTTAGCACCTTCCCAGGCCTTTGTCATAGAGCAAGGACCACAGGCCATGACCTCTGAACCAATGGTTAGCCTGTAACCAGTTGTTCAACAGGACCTGGTCTTTTTTGCCCCCTCGATGGTGCAGTCCCTGAATCACGCAGGAAGATAAATGAATACCACGGAATTACTCACATGGAGAACTGACCAGGCCACTAACAGCAGAGTCCAGATTGGAGAGGAAGCACCGTGGGGACAATTTGTTAGAGACTTCTATATGAAATTAGATATTTTTTTTTTCAAAGGTGGACTGAAAGGGGGATTAGACTTGATTCTGAAGATGGTCATTCTGAGGATTCATCTGACTCGGAGCCAGGCTTTCTGGGATATACAGATGGGGAGAGCAGGAAACCCAAACCACCCTGTCCGCTCTAGGTGTGGGTCTCCCAGAGGCATAAGACTGTACCCACGCCTGACATTTGTTTTCCAAGTGTCTTTAGAATCCAGCAGCTCCTTCACTGTAATAAGCTTGGGAGGTGGGGAGGCAGCAGGAGCATCCGTGATGGTCCTGGTTTTCCGAGGGGTGCGGGGCTTTGACCACTGAGCTGAGGCCCCCAGTGGCCCGTCCCATCTGCCTGAGCTCCCCTTTCCCTGAATGGTGCTGACAGGCACTTTACCTCTGGGATCAGCCGGCTCCCAGGACATCCTGGGCGGTGGGGGGCCCTTGGGCACTCAGACCGCATTGCTTGTTCACAATCTTTGCTTTATTTTTGGTAGCTGCAGCATTTGCAAGAAGAAACAGAATAGACACTTCATTGTACCGGCTTCTCGCTTCAAGCTCCTGAAGGTGAGTGCTAAGGGCAGGGGCGAGGGGCCCCTGACTCACA
>NW_024080659.1:3093574-3179674 GCF_003009895.1 Hyaena hyaena | reverse complement strand
TGTCTCCGAAATAAATAATTATAAAAAAAATTTTAAGATTTCTTCTCTTAGCAGCTTTCAAATATGCAGCAGCAATGCTATTAACTGCGGTCACCATGCTGTGCATTATATTTCCAGGCCTGTTTTATAACCGAAAGTTTGTACCTTCTCACTTCCTTTACCCATTTTGACCACCCACCCCCTTGCCTCTGGCAACCACTGGTCTGTTGTCTAAGCTTAGTTTTTTGTTTTGTTTTTAAATTCTGCACTTAAGTGGGATTGTACAGTATTTGTCTTTCTCTAACTTCTTTCAATTACCATATTCCCTTAAGGTCCCTCCACGTTGTCACAAATGGCAAGATTTCATTCTTTTTAATGGTTGAATAGTATTCCAGTGTGTGTGTGTGTGTGTGTGTGTGTGTGTGTGTGTGTCTGTGTCTTATATACCTTCTTTTTTAAAAATTTTTTTAATGTTTTTTTATTTATTTCTGAGAGAGAGACAGTGTGAGCAGGGAAGGGTCAGAGAGAGAGGGAGACACAGAATCTGAAGCAGGCTCCAGGCTCCGAGCTGTCAGCACAGAGCCCGACCCGGGGCTCGAACCCACAAACTGTGAGATTGTGACCTGAGCCGAAGTCGGACACTTAACCAACCAAGCCACCCAGACGCCCCTATACCTTCTTTATCATTCATTCATCAGTGGACACTTGGATTGTCTCCATATTTTGGTTATTGTCAAGAAGGCAGCAATAAACATTAAATGGTGAATTTTATGGTATGTGAATTATATCCCAATTTTAAAAATCAAGCGCATTTCCAATACTAATGGTGAACATTAAGAAACAAATTACAACCATCATAACATTTCAAGTAATGCAAAGAAGTCAAATACCTAGGTGTTCAGTTGGCAAACCGTGCCCCTGAGCTGGGTACTGGACACCACAGAAGGCTGATGCAGTTACTGAGAACCGCACAAGTGGGTGGGCACCATGTGTCTGCGGATGGAAACGTAGTATGGATGTTCGTTCTCCCCAGCCTGCCTGCCTATAAGTTTAATTCAGTTTCTATCAAAGTCCCAGGAGGGCTTTTGCAGACATATATACAAGATTAACTGTAAAATTCATATGGAAATACACAGGCCATAAAATAGCTAAAAACAGTCTCCAAAGAGAACAACGAAGTAGAAGAAAGTAACTCCACTCGACACGAAGGCTTGTGTAGACCTAGTCCTCAAGGCAGCGTTACATGGTCACATAGATAGACATGTGGATCATTGGAAGAGAATAGAGGCTCAGAAGTAGACTCACTGCCGAGGCACTGTTTCCTTGTTGATTTCCTGTCTGAGTGATGTATCCATTGACATAAGTGGGGTGTGAAGCCCCTACTGTTACTGTATTACCATCCTTTTCTTCAGGTCTGTTAATAGTTGATGAGTGTAGGTGCTCTCACGTTGGGTGCATAGATACTGACAGTTGTTACACCTTGTTAGATTGTAGTGTCTTTGTTTCTTTGTTTTAAGATGTTTCTTTTTTTTAAATGTTTTTATTTCTGAGAGAGAAAGAGAGACAGGGTGAGCAGGGGAGGGTCAGAGAGAAAGGGAGACACAGAATCCGAAGCAGGCTCCAGGCTCCAAGCTGTCAGCACAGAGCCCGACGCGGGGCTCAGACCCACGAACTGCGAGATCATGACCTGAGCTAAAGTCAGACGCTTAACCGAGTGAGCTACCCAGGCGCCCCCATCTCTTTGGTTTAAAGTCTATTTTGTCTGATGTAAATCTTGCTACTTCCATTTGCACAGTAAATGTTTTTCCACCCCCTCACTTTCCTTCTAGTGTGTCTTTAGGCCTGAAGTGAGTCTTTTGTAGGCAGCATATTCATGGATCTTGCTGATTTAAATTTTTTTTAAATTTAAATTATTTAAAGAAATTAAAGTATTTAATTTTATTTATTTATTTTAATTGAATTTAAATTATTATTTGGGGGAGCTTTTTTGTGCTTGGTGCAGGGTTTGAAAGGTACAAAAGTAGGTCTTACCTCCGTTGGCCTTGAGCCCCAAATCTCTTCCTCCAGCACAGTCATGTCCTAACTTACCTATACCGTCACTGCTGCGTTTGCAGCATATTTTGTTATGTGAACCATAAGCAGTTTCCTGTATTTGAACTTCCAGGTCGGGTGCAGTTCTCCCCCCCCCCCCCCCCCCGCCGTTATAAACAACATTCTTTACGTGCTCAGATACTCTGAGAGCAAGGGTTCATAGAAACTAGAAAAATTCACGCTAACCATCCCTAATAGCTAAATGCATCTTCCTGGTTAAGGATTCCTGCAATGTAGAGATAAGCAGACTCTAACATGAGTGTTCTCCCCTGANGGCTTCAGTTGCATTTTATCCTTTGTGCAGTGTGAAGTCCGTGGAGGGTTTCGAGCAGAGTGGTGACGAGGCCCGCCTCACCGTTGTTTTTTTTTTTATGTCTTATTTATTTCTAGGAGAGAGAGAGAGAGTGTGTGAGCAGGAGAGGGTCAGAGAGAGAGGGAGTGACAGACTCTGAAACAGGCTCCAGGCTCTGAGCTGGCAGTCAGCACAGAGCCCAATGTGGGGCTCGAACCCACGAACCACAAGATCATGACTTAAGTGAAAGTTGGACGCTTAACTGACTAAACCACCCAAGCGCCGCCCACTCTCACCGTTTTGAAAGCCCGCTTTGGCTGCTGTGGGGAGTGGATTGCGAGGGGGTGAGCACGGGGGCGGGGGCAGCCACGAGGCTGCTGGGGTGGGCAAGGGAGACGTGATGGCAGCTTGTGCTAGGGTGGTAGTCGTGGTGACGGAAAGAAAAGAGATTATTTGAGATTTATTTTGGAGTGGTGGCTCTCAAACCTCAGTGTGTGCAGGTCACCCAGAGGGCATGGTAAGAGAGGTCGCCAGGCCCCAGTCTCGACTCTGTAGGGCTGGGAGGGGAGACCCAAGAATTGACCTTTTAAAAAAAAATTTTTTTTTTCACATTTATTTACTTTTGAGAGACAGAGAGAGAGCACAGGTAGAGGAGGGGCAGAGAGAGAGGGAGACACAGAATCCGAAGCAGGTTCCAGGCTCCGAGCTGTCAGCACAGAGCCTGACACGGGGCTCGAACCCACAAACCGTGAGATCATGACCTGAGCTGAAGTTGGTCACTCAACTGACTCAGCATCCCAGGCGCCCCAAGAATTGCCTTTCTTACAAGATGCTGCCGGCCCTGGGACCACACTTTGAGAACCACCATTACAGAGGAAGGGTGGACAGGATTAGATAAAGGGTGGATGTGACGAAGGGGAAAGAGAGGCATCTGAGTCACACCCACAATGGGGGACCCAAAGCAGCAGCTCGATGATGGCGATGCCAGGTCCCAGGGGAGGGGCGGGTGTGGAGGAGCGCTGGCCTCAAGCGGGCTTCCTCGGAGAGGTCCCAGCAAGGATGTGGGGACCGTCCGTCCGCCAAGGTGAAGGTGGGCAGCGGGGTGGCCAGTCTGGAGTTGAGGAGAGCGAGCAGAGCTGCCGCCGCTGAGTTGGGAGCTGCTGACGCACTGAAGTGTGAGACTGAGTGTGGCTCCTGGCCCAGCGGGCGACGGGACAGGGCTGAGGGCAGAGTCCTGGGGCCGCCGACACTCACAGAGGCTTGGCCTGGGAAGGATGGCCAGTGGGGACGGAGGAAAGTCCGTCCACTGCGCTGTCCTGAGAGACACCAGTTTCTGAATGGAAGGACTGGTGCCGAGAGGTCAGGCTGAGAGGAGCAGTTTCAGGGGCGCCTGGGCGGCTCAGGGGGGTAAGCAGCCGACTCTTGGTTTCGGCTCGGGTCGTGATTTCATGGCTCGTGGGGTTGAGCCCCACCTTGGGCCCCGTGCTCATAGTTCAGAGCCTGCTTGGGACTCTCATTCTCCCCCTCTCCCTCTCCCCCTCCCTCCCTTTCTTTCTCAAAAATAAATAAGCAACAACAAAAAAGAGGAACAAGTTAAGAATCCAGTGGTCAAGAGCAGTGGCCGCTGAGCTGGTCAGCATGGTGGTCTTGGTGCTTGCTGGCTGGACAAGAAAACAGAAGTCAGCAGAGAGGCCGAGTCTGTGGTGAGCGAAAGGCAGTGTGACGGGGACAGGCGGGGAGCTCTGGTGCGCACGGTCAGCCGGCAGGGGGGCCTGAAAGTCCCCGAGTGGCCTCCGGTAGGGAACACGGTGACGGAGGGCATGAGGCAGCCGCCCGCTGCTCCTGACCTTTTCTTGGGGGGCTGGGGGTATGAGCAGGTAACTCGGGATGGTTTAGGACCCCTTGGCGTTGTTCTTTGCTGCTTCTCTGTGGCGTGAGAGGAGGCCCCTGGGAGCTGCTCACGTGAGGCACGGAGCCTGTGTCTTCCTCGGTGGTGGGCGGTAGGCTGGGGAAAAAGTATAAAAAGGTCTGACTGGTAAGAACCTCTACCCCTGACCCTTTAGCCACACAATTTCTTTTCCCGGAAACTGCTGCTGCTTGGGTATTTCTTCAGGGGGAAGAACAAAATATATATACGTATATACATATGTATGTATACATATACATACACACACGCGTACACACACACATATCAGGATGTATCCTTTTTAAAAAACAGAAATGGGAAGCACCTGGGAGGCTCAGTCGGTTGTGTCTGACTTCGGCTCAGGTCATGACGTCACCTTCTGTGAGTTCGAGGCAACATCAGGCTCTGTGCTGACAGCTCAACCCTGGAGCCTGCTTCAGATTCTGTGTCTCCTTCTGTCTCAGCCCCTCCCCCGCTTATGCTCCGTCTCTCTCTCTCTCTCTCTCTCTTTCTCTCTCTCTCAAAAAAAACATTAAAAAAAATTCCTTGGGGATACAGAAATGCTGATGCATAGGAGCACATGTACCCCAATGTTCATAGCAGCACTCTCCACAATAGCCAAAACATGGAAGGAGCCTAAGTGTCCATCAACGGACGAATGGATCAAGAAGATGTGGTTCATCTATACGATGGAATACTACATGGCAACGAGAAAGAATGAAATCTGGCCATGTGTAGCAACATGGATGGACCTTGAGGGTGTTATGCTGAGCAAAATAAGTCAGGCAGAGAAGGACAAATATCACATGTTTGCACGTATAGGAAGATTAGGAGGAACTTAAAGGAGGACCGTGGGGGAGAAGAAGGGGGGAAACAGTGGGGGAGAGGGAGGGAGGCAAACTATGAGAGACTCTTGAATGCTGAGAACAAACTGAGGACTGATGGGTGTGTGTGGGGGATGGGCATGGAGGAGGGCACTTGTGGGGATGAGCACTGGGTGTTATATGGAAACCAATCTGACAATAAACTATTTTTTTTTTTTTTTTATTTCTAGGAGAGAGAGAGAGACAGCGTGAGCAGGGGAGGGTCACAGAGAGAGGGAGTCACAGACTGAAGCAGGCTCCAGGCTCTGAGCTGGCAGTCAGCACAGAGCCCGACGCGGGGCTTGAACCCACGAACCGCGAGATCATGACCTAAGCGAAAGTCGGATGCTTAACCGACTAAGCCACCCAGGCGCCCCGACAATAAACTATTTTAAGAAAAAAAATAAATTAAAAAAAAATCCCTTGGGGCTCCTGGATGGCTCAGTTGGTTAAGCCGTGACTTTGGCTCAGGTCATGATCTCACGGTTTGTGAGTTCGAGCCCCACTTCGGGCTCTGTGCTGACAGCTCCAGAGCCTGGAGCCTGCTTCAGCCTCTGTGTCTGCCTCTCTCTCTGCCCCTCCCTTGGTTGCACTATCTCTCTCTCTCTCTCTCTGAAAAATAAACATTGAAAAAAACCCAGAAATAGTAATAAATAAATAGAAAGGGTAATAAAATGGAAATGGTAATCTACTACACAAGTTACTTTATTTCTTGGTTCTCAATTAATGTTCAACCTTGGAGATTGTTGGAGATTGTTCCACGTTAGTGTTTGGAAGTAGAAGTGTCTCATTCCTTCTACAAGTTGTGCAGCGTCCCGGTTTCATGGGTGTCCATCATGGCTCTGACCAGTGCTGTGTTGGTGGCCCTTTTCCGTTTTTCCAAATGTCTGTGGCCTGGTTTTGAACGGTGCTGTAGTATCCGCGTACGTATCCGCGGGTGCACACGGAAGCTTGATGGTAGGATACGTTTCTAGAAGTGGAATTTCTGTGCCAAGGGATGTGTTTTTCAATATTGACAGATGTTGCCAAATTGTAGCAATTTACATCCCCACTACTGGCATTTGAGAGCGTGTGTACCAGGTTAACCACCAAGTTAACCGACTTTGATTGTGGCCCACCTGACAGTGAACAAAACATAAGCTTGCAGTTTATGAGTGTGAATATCATTTCGTAGGTGAAAGAGTGGCTCGTCTTCCCTTTTCTGTTCCTTTGCCCAGCTTCCCGCTTGTCTTATCCATTAAGCAGATTAGCCCTTTGACCGTGATGTCTGGCAGATATTCTTTTCCTACTTTGTCCTTTGTAGACGAACTCAAGTACAGTCGACAGTTGTCTAAGGTCTCGAGCACTGCTGTTGGGGGACAGGGAGGGCCAGTCCCCCCGGTTAGTCCTGGAAGGCGGGCACTTTCTCTTCCTGCCGTGGACGGGACTGCTGTCGCGCCCTGGGTCTGGGACCGCTTGAGGCCGAGTTGTTCGGCGTGCACTTGACAAACAGCAGCGGGAGCTGCCAGGCTCCGGGCGGGTCTGTGGGCAGCGTAGGTGGGCCCCTGTCCTGGAGCCGCCTCCAGTCTCTGCGGGAGATTGGACGTGACCTCATAATCCTGAAAGCCTTTTAAAAGATTAAAAAATATTTCTTTGATGACCAAAAAAAAAAAAAAACCTCTTTGTAAAAGGAGCACTTCTGTTTTGCCTGTTCTTGCTTAGGGAGCGGAGAGCATAACCACGTACACGTTCAACACGCACAAAGCTCAGCACACGTTCTGTAAGCGATGCGGCGTTCAGAGCTTTTACACTCCCCGCTCGAACCCCGGAGGCTTCGGTAAGTGAAGGGAATGGGCCGCCAGCTCGGGGGCGGGGGCGGGGGGGACACAGAGACGCACCGGGTGGCTGCTCTGGGTCAGCGCTGGGACATTTGCCTTCCCTCTTGCTTGGCTGGGCCTTTCCACACGTGTGTTCTGGAAGAACAGGGCTCTTCAGCAAAGCTGTTTTGTTTTGTTTTTTTTTCCCCTCCAAATGATGGGATAGAAGGTTGGTTCTGGTCATTCATCCAGAGACCATCCTGTGCGGGCACTGCCAGAGCTGCTTGTCGCTGGGACTGACACTGAAGGGTGGACAGAGGAGAGGAGATGGGAGGGGGCATGGGGGGGGAGGAGGGGAGGGAATTTTCATACCCACGATGGTTAGGGGAGTGAAGGAGGCCAGAATGAGGAGTATTGATAATGCCATTTAAAAAATACCCCGTCTGGGGCGCCTGGGTGGCTCGGCCGGTTAAGCGTCCGACTTCAGCTCAGCTCATGATCTCACAGTTCATGAGTTCGAGCCCCATTCTGGGCTCTGTGCTGACAGATCAGAGCCTGGAGAGTGCTTCGGATTCTGTCTCCCTCTCTCTCTCTCTCTGCCCCTCCCCCACTCACGCTCTGTCTCTGTCTCTCAAAAATAAACATGTTAAAAACAAAAAATGAATGAAAATACTCCCATTTGTTTCCAACACACACAGCAGAATCCCCAAGCCCCTCTTCAGGTGCAGTTTGGGTCTGAGGAGAGGAAGCAGCCTTTGGATGGCTGTTCAGAAAGACGGCGGCTGCAGTGTGAGTGGAGTGGAAAGCAGCAGGTGCTCCTGGGGGATCTGGTTCCCTCCAGAGCTGTGACAGGGCCGCTGTGACTGTGACCATCTTGTGCCTTATGGTTGGGGGGGCGTGATAGCACCCTTGCCCCCCTCATTTGTTCAGCATCTCCCGGTTGTTCCTCATCTGTCCCTGAGACGCCTGCCTGCCTTAAGAATCAAGAAAGGCTCTTGGAAAGCATCAAATCCTATAAAGGTCGGCAGCTGTTTAATGCTTAGAACGTTCTATCTAGACCCCGGAAGAGGCCTGTGAATTCTTCCGGCTGCCGGTCGGATCGTTCTAGGCTTGAGTCTTTGTGCTCTGTACTCCCGGCGTGGTGCTGAATGGTATCCAGCCTTGGCATCCCTGGTTTAGGAAGTCTGACCCCCACCTGAGAGGTGAGGAAAGCGAAGCGTTACCAGCATATCGCTGTGCGGCGATGCTTGCAGGTGTGGGCTTATTCAAGAGCCAGCACAGTACCTGTTGTCGTTCATACCTGGGGCCTTGCTTTCTCTGTGTCACCTCCCCTAGGAATCGCCCCACATTGCCTCGATGAGGGCACCGTGCGGAGTGTGGTCATTGAGGAGTTCAATGGCACCGACTGGGAAAAGGCCATGAAGGAGCACAAGACCATCAAGAACATGTCTAAAGAGTGAGCTCCTGCTTCGCCCTTCCTGGAAAGGAGGAACGATGGTGGCCGGCGGCTTTGCTGTCCCTGCTGCGCCTCGGTGGTGCCGGTGACTGTGGCCGGCCCCGGGCTGCTGGCTCCGTTGGCCGGTGGCCATCTTGACCTTCGCAGTTCGCTCCAGCTACCAGTTTCTTTAGGCAGCTCTTTGTCCTTCCTCAGCCCAGATTTTGATGTAGGCTAGTTGATATCCTTTCTCTTCTCAACTTTTGTGTGATCTTTTAGAAAAATAAATATTTTTAACATGAAAGCAGTTACTGTAGTTTATCTTTTTTTTTTTTTTTTTGCAGTTTGAGTTTGCTTCTGAGGCCAGTCACTTAAGAGCAGATTGATTGATTGATTGATTATCTTAGAAGGGTGTAGGGGCAGAAGGAGAGAGAGAATCTTTTTTTTTTTTTAAGTTTATTTATTTGAGAGAGACAGAGACAGCACAAGTGAGGAAGGGTCAGAGAGAAGGGGAGAGAGAGAGAATCCCAAGCAGGCTCCGTACTGCCAGTGTGGAGTGTGATGTGGGGCTTGAACTCTGGAAATGGAAAGATCGTGATCTGAGCCGGAACCAAGAGTCGAATGCTCAACCAACTGAGCCACCGAGGTGCCACTGATCTCTCTCTCTTTTTTAATTGGGGTAAAATAGCCATAACGTGAAATAACCATCTTAATGGTTTTCAAGTGTCCAGTGTCAAGTATATTCATGTTGTTGTGCAACCAATTTCCAGAATTTTTCATCCTGCAAAACTGAATCCAGAACTTTCATCCTGCAAAACTGAATTAAAGAACAACTTTGAGTCTCCCTCTCTCTATATTTAATGTTTATTTACCATTTTTAAGTGTTTATTTATGTTTGAGAGAGAGAGAGCATGATCAGGGTGGGATAGATCAGGCAGAGATAGATAGGGACAGAGGATCCGAAGCCCAATGTGGGGTTTGAACTCACAAACTGTGAGATCATGACCTAAGCAGAAGTCGGACGCTTAACCAACTGAGCCACCCAGGCGCCCTGAGCCTCTATTTTTATTTTTATTTATTTTTTTAAATTTAATTTAATTTTTATTTATTTCTAGGAGAGAGAGAGACAGCGTGAGCAGGGGAGGGCCAGAGAGAGACGGAGTCACAGACTGAAACAGGCTCCAGGCTCTGAGCTGGCAGTCAGCACAGAGCCCGACGCGGGGCTCGAACCCACAAACCGCAAGATCATGACCCAAGCGAAAGTCGGACGCCTAACTGACTAAGCCACCCAGGCGCCCCCTTGAGCCTGTATTTTTAAATGAAGCAAGATTTAGGAAGTTAGAATGAGAAAAGTAACTGTGTGAACAGAGATAGGGACCTGGAGTAAAGCCAGACTGGACTGGAGTCTTCCGATGGGAGGAAGTAATAGAAGGACTCAGAAAAACATGTTGGAAGCCAGCCTGTGGACAGTGTTGGATATGAAGCTCAGGAATTTGGCCTTTATTTTATTGGCATTGGGAAGCCCCGAACAGCTTTGAACAGGATGAATAATGCCTGGCCCGTTACGGAGTCTTTTGACCGGTTCCCCCGTCCCCTCACCCACCTTGCTTCGCATTGCTGCTCGTTACAATCAGGTCAACTTTCCTAAGATATTCCTTTCGTTACCAAATACTGAGTTTATTCATAATGGCACGTGCTTAATAAACATTTGCTCTTTGTCCAGGGAGATGAATCATGAAATGACTTGTGAGGTAGACTGGACTAGGAAAAGGCACGGGGAGAGGAAATGCAGATGGACTGGTTTCCGTATGCTACCGCCTCCTCCAGGTTGGCAGACAGCATGTTCCCTGTAAGCCTGGAAGGAGCCGGTGAGAAATTATACGAGTACCCGATCTGTCTTTCCTATTGCAATGTTAGAGAAAACCATAATTTTGTGTATCCTGCATAAACCTCAGTGGCGTCACCCTGTGCCCTTACTGCAGCTTGCATTTTTTTGACTTTATTTTTTAAATTTACATCCACGTTAGTGTATAGCACAATGATTTCAGGAGTCGATTCCTTAATGCCCCTTCCCCATTTAGCCCATCCCCCCTCCCATAACCCCTCCAGTAACCCTTGTTTGTTCTCCATATTTAAGAGTCTCTATGTTTTGTCTCCCTCCCTGTCTTTATTTATTTATTTATTTATTTACTTATTTATTTATTTATTTTTAAATGTTTTATTTGTTTCTGAGAGAGAGAGAGACAGTGTGAGCAGGGGAGGGCCAGAGAGAGAGGGAATCAAAGACTGAAACAGGCTCCAGGCTCTGAGCTGGCAGTCAGCACAGAGCCCGACGCGGGGCTCGAACCCACGAACCGCGAGATCATGACCTAAGCGAAAGTCGGACGCTTAACCGACTAAGCCACCCAGGCGCCCCTCCCTCCCTGTTTTTATATTATTTTTGCTTCCCTTCCCTTATGTTCATCTGCTTTGTATCTTACAGTCCTCATATGAGTGAAGTCATATGATATTTGTCTTTCTCTGACTAATTTCGCTTAGCATAATACCCTCTAGTTCCATCCACGTGGTTGCAAATGGCAAGATTTCATTCTTTTTGATGGCCGAGTGATACTCCACTGTGTATGTATATACCCCACATCTTCTTTATCCATTCACCTGTCGATGGACATTTGGGCTCTTGCCATACTTTGGCTATTGTTGAAAGTGCTGCTATAAACATTGGGATGCCTGTGCTCCTTTGAAACAGCACATCCGTATCCCTTGGATAAATACCTAGTAGTGCAATTGCTGGGTTGTAAGGTAGTTCTATTTTTAATTTTTTGAGGAACCTCCATACTGTTTTCCAGAGGGGCTGCACCAGTTTGCTTTCCCACCAGTGGTGCAAAAGGGTTCCTTTCTCAGCATCCACGCCAACATCTGTTGTTGCCCGAGTCGTTCGTGTTCGCCATTCTGACAGGTGTGAGGTGGTATCTCATTGTGGTTTTGATTTGCATTTCCTTGATGAGTGATGTTGAGCATTTTTTCATGTGTCAGTTGGCCTTCTGGATGCCTTCTTGGAGAAGTGTCTATTCATATCTTTTGCCCATTTCTTCACTGGATTATTTGTTTTTTGGGTGTTGAGTTGGATAAGTTCTGGGGTGCCTGGGTGGCTTAGTCAGTTAAGTGTCTGACTTCGGCTCAGGTCATCCGAGCCTGCTTCGGATTCTGTATCTCCCGCTCTCTCTGCCCTTCCCCCACTACAATGCTCTCTCTCTCTCTCTCAAAAATGAATAAATGTTAAAAAAAATTTTAAATGATAAGTTCTTTATAGATTTTGGATACTAACCAAATTTATCTGATACGTCATTTGCAAATGTCTTCTCCCATTCCGTTGGTTGCCTTTTAGTTTTGCTGATTGTTTCCTTTGCTGTGCAGATTTTTACTTTGATGAGGTCCCAGTAGTTCATTTTTGCTTTTGTTTCCTTTGCCTCCGGAGACGTGTTGAGTAAGAAGTTGCTATGGCCGAGATCAAAGAGGTTTTTGCCTGCTGTCTCCTCGAGGATTTTGATGGCTTCCTGTCTCACATTTAGGTCTTTCATCCATTTTGAGTTTATCTTTGTGTATGGTGTAAGAAAGTGGTCCAGGTTCATTTTTATCTGCATCTTGCATTTTTAAGGACACCTTGACTTATCATATCAATATACGTATCCTCGTTATTAACTGTGACATAGAATTGCATAGAATGGGGGTGCCTAGGTGGCTGAGTCGGTTAAGCATCTGACCAGTTCAGGTCAAGACCTCACAGTCCATAAGTTCAAGCCCCATGTCAGGCTCTGAGAGAGCCTGGAGCCTGCTTCAGATTCTGTGTCTCCCTCTCTCTCTGCTCCTCTCCTGCTCGTGCTCTCTCTCTCTCTCTCAAAAATAAACATTAAAAATAATTTAATAATAAAAGAAAGAACTGCACAGAATGGATATAGTGTATTTAACCTTTTTTTTTTTTCATGGAAAGTTGGGTTTCTGGCTTTTCCTTCATGGCATTGGCAGTAAACATCCTTTTTCGTGCATCTTTCTACACTTGTGTATTTGAGGATCTTTGTTGTCTATTTTCTGCATTCCATAGAGGAAGGGAATCCTTGTAGAGACTGCAAGAACTTGCCAAAGTCAGACTCAACTGGCTGTAGTTACTGGATATCCAAGTGATGAGATTCTCGCAGATTCTTTTTTTTTTTTTCCTTCTTTCCTGAAATCAACCTTCGCTCTACCGCTGGAGGCACATGGCCAGTGCTGGCTTTTGTGACTGATGGAAGTCAGGCTGGTTCCCATGGCCCTTCCCAGGGCGGGAGGAGGGCCCACGCGGCAGGACACGCTGCCCCAGTCCCAGGCTAACATACGAGTTCTGAGAGGGCGCGCTTCTGCTGCTTCCTGGCATTTCCTTCTGGGCAATGCAGCCACCATGTGACCCCCTACACTGACTTGACCCAAATCTATGGGACATCACGCGTGAGCATTCCAAGCTCCTAGGCTCTGGTTCACTCTTTACAGATCGCTATAATTCTTCCCTTTATGAACTTGCCTCTTCCAAACGCCTCAGACCTTTCCCACTTAATTAGATCACGTGTTAGTCAGCTTTTATTGACTCCACTTCCATGTGGATTTTTCTGGTAATATCAGCATGGGACGGGAGCCACACTGGCAGGGGTGAGAACGGCCCAGGGGTACATGCAGGATTCAGCCTTGACCATGACCAAGACCAATACCTCTGTTCAAACTAGAACTATATTTTTGTTCCCCAACCTCTTGTGGTGCCAAAAACATAAACATTCTGTACTTCCAAGTGACTGTGCCACCCCGTCCTGTCTGTCTCTCCATCAGGTTTGACGTAAGGGTCACTTTGCACAGAGTCCACTGACTGTACATTCTTTCCGCACCAGCTAACCCTGATGCTGTTTGCCACCAACAGACGAGGTCGGTGGTCTCCAGGCGGAGGTATGTATCCTCCAGAAAATGCTCTGAGTGGGAAGAAAATGTTGGAATTTTAATTTATCCTTTAAATTTTCTTTTCTGTGTATGTTTTGTAATGTATATATTTACTTAACCATACATTATTCTGCTGTTAGTAAGAGGCGCCTCGGTGCCTCAGTCAGTTGAGCATCTGATTCTTGATTTTTGGCTCAGGTCGTGAGCTCAGGGTCATGGGATCGAACCCCCATCAGGCTCTGCACTGGGCATGGGACCTGTTTCAGATTCTCTCTCTCTCTCCCTCTGCCCATCTCCCCCACTCATGCATACTCTCTCTCATATATACACATGTATATATAGGGTTGAAAAATCATAGGAGATCATTGCTATAGCCAATTGTTTTCCTCCGATCAGTGCTACCCATCAAACATCTGTCTATGCATCATTATACCAGTTTCTATTTCTTTTATTTATTTATTTATTTATTTATTTATTTATTTATTTTTAATTTATTTCTAGAGAGAGAGAGAGAGCGTGAGCAGGGGAGGGTCAGAGAGAGAGGGAGTCACAGACTGAAACAGGCTCCAGGCTCTGAGCTGGCAGTCAGCACACAGCCCGACGCGGGGCTCGAACCCACGAACCGCGAGATCATGACCTAAGGGAAAGTCGGACGCTTAACCGACTAAGCCACCCAGGCGCCCCTATTTCTTTTATTTTTTAAGTTTATTTTGTTTTTGTTTTTTATTTTTGTAGTTTATTTGTTTTTGAGGCAGAGAGAGACAGAGCATGAGCGGGGGAAGGGCAGCAAGAGAGGGAGACACAGAATCTGAAGCAGGCTCCAGGCTCTGAGCTGTCAGCACAGAGCCCGATGTGGGGCTCAAACTCATGAACCGTGAGATCATAACCTGAGCTGAAGTCGGACGCTTAACCGACTGAGCCACCCAGGCGCCCCTTTTTAAGTTTGTTTTGATAGAGACAGACAGCATGAGTGAGGGAGGAGCAGAGAGAAAGGGGGAGAGAGAATCCCAAGCAGGCCCTGTGCTGCCAGCGCAGAGCCCAACACTCCAGGCTAGAACTCCTGAAACCGTGAGATCATGACCTGAGCAGAAACCAAGAATCAGATTCTTAACCGACTGAGCCCCACGGGCACCTCCCAGTTTCTATTTGAGAATAAACACGTGCATGTGGAATTGCAGAATCCAGGGATAGGTACATACGCAAGTTTTTTGATACATTGATTTCCGAAGGTTCTACCGTCTGTGTTTCCTTCAGCACCACATATGTGTTCATACCCTTACTTACAAAGCACTGGGCATTATTATTTATAGAAATCTTTTCAAATTAGATACGTGAAAAGTGACATTTAATTTTACTTCTTAGAGTGCCTTCAGCTCAGGTGATGATCTCACAGCTTGTGGGTTTGAGCCCCGCGTCGGGCTCTGTGCTGACAGCTCGGAGCCCGGAGCCTGCTTCAGATTCTGTCTCCCTCTCCCTCTCTCTGTGCCCCTCCTCTACTCACGCTGTCTCTCCCTGTCTCTCAAAAATAAACAAACTTAAAAAATTAATTTGTATTTCTTTACTAGTACTGTGATTTATTTTTTCCCAGTGTGTGTGTGTGTGTGTGTGTGTGTGTGTGTGTGAGAGAGAGAGAGAGAGAGAGAGAGAGGGAAATACCTATTCATGTCATCTGCAGTCTTCATTTTCCTCACTGGAAACCTCTCCCACCCTATTCCAATCAGCACCTTCAGTGAAAAATAGATTTTCATTTTTGCTTTAATTTGCATGCTCTGGCTACTGCTTAGGGCTGAAGAGTTTTTCATGTTTATTGGCCATTTTGATCTGCCTGCTACAACATTTAAAACTTTTTTGTTGTGGGGGCTCAGTTGGTTAAGTGCCCAGCTCTTGATTTCAGCTCAGGTCATGATCTCATGATTTGTGAGACTGAGCCCAGTGTTGGGCTCTGCGCCGACAGCTGCAGATTCTCTCTCTCTCTCTCTCTCTGCCCCTCCCCCATGCTGTCTCAAAACTAAATAAATAAACAACAAAAAATAAGTACATAAAATTTTTTGTTGTGAAATATCTGTCTTTTCCCTTACATCTTATGGGTTCCCAGCCTGGCTTGGTAAGGTCTGCCTGGCTCCAAGTATATGTGCATTTAGTCTCTCAAATTTCCTAAATTACATATATATATTGTTTGTTTGTTTGTTTTTGAAAGAGAGCAGGGGGGCAGAAGGAGAAAGAGAATTCCAAGCAGGCCCCACGCCCAGTGCCCAGCACGGAGCAGGACGTGGGGTTCGACCCCGTGACCCTATGGTCATGACCTGAGCTGAAATCAAGAGTCGGATGCTGAACCGATTGAGCCACGCAGGCGCTCTCTAAATAATATTCTAATTGTTTCAATTTTTACATGTAAATTTATAATTCATCTAGAATATGTTTTTGTATTTGGTATAAGGTAGGGAGCTTTTTATTTTCCAGATGCCTGGACCAACCATACACATTTATGAAATCCTTTCTCACTGAATTAAAATATCACCTTCATCATAGAATGATTCTCATATAATTTGGATTTATTTTTTCTTCTGTTCAACACGAGATTACTCCTTCACCTCTATCTGTTTTGATTGCAGTGGGTTTATACGTTTTAATATATAGAAATGCAGGTCTCGGAGAAAGACAAATATGATTTCACTCATATGAGGACTTGATACAAAACAGATGAACATAAGGGAAGGGAAGCAAAAATACTATAAGAACAGGGAGGGGACAAAACATAAGAGACTCTGAAATACGGAGAACAAACGGAGGGTTACTGGAGGGGTTGTGGGTGGGGGGTGGGCTAAATGGGTAGGCGGCATTAAAGAATCTATTCCTTTTTTTTTAATGTTTTATTTATTTCTGAGAGAGAGAGAGAGACAGCATGAGCAGGGGAGGGTCAGAGAGAGAGGGAGACACAGA
This sequence comes from Hyaena hyaena, assembly GCF_003009895.1. Taxonomy (NCBI): domain Eukaryota; kingdom Metazoa; phylum Chordata; class Mammalia; order Carnivora; family Hyaenidae; genus Hyaena; species Hyaena hyaena. The sequence goes on along the minus strand of NW_024080659.1, from coordinate 3,163,416 downwards.
ATCTGAAACAGGCTCCAGGCTCTGAGCTGTCCGCACAGAGCCCTACGCGGGGCTCGAACCTATGAACTGTGAGCTCATGACCTGAGCCGAAGTTGGCGCTTAACCAACTGAGCCACCCAGGTGCCCCAAAGGAATGTATTCCTGAAATCACTGTTGCACTATATGCTAGCCAACTTGGATGTAAATTTTAAAAAATAATAATTTTAAAAAATGCAGGTCTCACATTTCTGTCCTTTTTAATCTTTATATTTTGTCTATACTTGGACATTTCCTCTTCTAATATACTTTTTAAATAAATTTATTGAGGTCCAAAGAGAATCCAGTAAGATTCTAACTGCAACTACATTAAGTTTTTATATTAACTTTGTAAGAAGGGAATTTATACATATGTATATAAATACAACATGTAAACATATAGATTTCTAAATTAAAACTTATCTATACTACCTATTTTTGGTGTCTTATTTATTCACTTTGTACAGATTTTTATATCAGCTTATCAGGGAATGTGGTACAGCTCCCTATTTATTCAGGTCTTCAGTAAACTTGTTTTTAACTTTTTAAAACTGTATATTTGACAGAAAAGCAGGAAGCGCTAAAATCTGGTGAAAATATGAATAAGATACCTTTTAACTTTGTTTTTTGAGTTTATTTATTTTGAGAGACGAAGAGCAGGGGGAAGGGGCAGAGAGAATCCTGAGCAGGCTCCCCGAGCCCGAGGTGGAGCTTGATCCCGTGAACCCGTGACCTGAGCTGAAAACAAGAGTCAGACACTCAAAGGACTGAGCCCCCCGGGCGCCACTATGAGTAAGATTTCTACTCTGTAGTATTTATTTTGTATTTACTAGACTGATATGTCAGGCAGAGTATCACCAGGTTCAGAGAGCAATGCCAAGTGTATCATTTGTGCATCCTTAGAGTGAACTAGAACATTTTAATGTAATCTTATTTTCACACTATTTCTTGAATTGTGATAATATTCACATACCATAACATTCTTTTAACTCTAGAATTCACTGCGTTTGAATATTCACAAGGTTGTCCAACCTTCACCACTATCAACTCCAGAGACTTCCTCACCTCGCATGCATTACCATTCACTCCTTTCCTCTACTCCCAAGCCTTGGAAACCACGAATCTACTTTCTGTCACTATGGATTTGCCGATTCTGGACATTTTACATAAATGGAGTCATACCACATGTGGCCTTTTGTGTCTGGTTTATTTCATATAGCATAATGTCTTCTAAGGTCATCCTCACTGTGTCCGGACTTCATTTCTTTTTATGGCTGAATAATAAACAGAATGTCATATTTTGTTTATCTCTTCATCAGATAAGATGGATGTCAGCTAGGTGCTGACAGCTAGCTCAGAGCCTGGAGCCTGCTTTGGATTCTATGTCTCCCTCTCTCTCTGACCCTCCCCTGCTCATGCTGTCTCTCTCTCTCTCTCCTAGAAATAAATAAAACATTAAAATTTTTTTTTTTAATTTATTTCTGAGATAGAATCTGAAGCAGGCTCTAGGTGTGCTCCTCGGATTTAGCACAGAGCCCGACGCAGGGCTCGAACCCACGAACCGCGAGATCATGACCTAAGCGAAAGTCGGACGCTTAACCAACTAAGCCACCCAGGCGCCCCAACAATTTTTAAAATTTTAAGAAAAAATAAATGTTTATTCATTTTTTGAGGCGGGGGCGGGGGGGGAAGGCAAAGAGAAAGAGTGACAGAGAACCTGAAGTAGGCTCTGCACTGTCAGTGCAAAGCCCAACATGGGGCTCAAACCTACGAACTGTGAGATCATAACCTGAGCTGAAGTCAGACGCTCAACCAACGGAGCCACCCAGGCGACCCCTGTGGTTTTTTTTATTTGCATTTTATTTTATTTTATTATTGTTTAATGTTTTTTATTTATTTCTGAGAGAGAGAAAGAGAGCGCACGAGCAGGGGAGGGTCAGAAAGAGAGGGAGACAGAATCTGAAGGAGGCTCCAGGGTCTGAGCTATCAGCACAGAGCCCAATGCTGGGCTCAAACCCACAGACCACAACATCATTACCTGAGCCGAAGTCAGATGCCTAACCAACTGAGCCACCCCCTTATTTGCATTTTCTTCACGACTAATGATGTTTTTTGTAATTGTTGGCCATTTGGATATCTTCTTGAAGAAATGTATACTCAACTCTTTTTGCCTATTTTTTTACTTAGGTAAACATTTTTTACTTTTTGTTGAATTGTAAGAGTTCTTTATATATTCTGGATACTAGACCCTAATCAGATATATGATTTGCAAAACCTTTTTCTCATTTGAATTTCTTGATAGTGTCCTTTGAAGCACAAAGCTTTCTGTCTTTTGTTATGCTGGTGCTTTCGATGTCATATTTAAGAAACTGTTGGGGTGCCTGGGTGGCTCAGTCGGTTAAGCGTCGGACTTCAGCTCAGGTAATGATCTTGTGGTCCGTGGGTTTGAGCCTGGCATTGGGCTCTGTGCTGACAGCTAGGAGCCTGGAGCCTGCTTTGTATTCTGTGTGTCTCTCTCTCTGCTCTCCTGTCTCTCAAAATAATAAATAAGCATAAACAATTAAAAAAAAAAAAAGGAAAGAAACTGTTGTCTGATCCGAGGTCACAAAAATTTACATCTGTGTTTCCTTCTAAGAATCGAATCATTTTGGCTCTTGCATTTAGGTCTTGGCAGTAATTTTTGAAATTGGGATGTGTGAATCTTCCAGCTTTGTCCTTTAAGACCGTTTCTGGCTTCTGACTCTCTTGCACTTCCATATGAATTTTAGATCTGCTTGTCAATTTCTGCAAAGAAAGATGGCTGGAATTTTAATAGTGGTTGTAAAATTTAAAAAGATCTTATATCTTCTATGTTAATCTTATTTCTAGGCATCTTCCAGTTCTTGATGCTGATGAGAATGGGATTTTTAAATTTTCATGCCTGTCACATTATTTTTTTTTTTTAATTTTTTAAAATTTATTTCTAGGAGAGAGAGAGACAGCGTGAGCAGGGGAGGGTCAGAGTGAGAGGGAGATACAGACTCTGAAAGTGGCTCCAGGCTCTGAGCTGGCAGTCAGCACAGAGCCCGACGCGGGGCTCGAACCCACAAACCGCGAGATCATGACCTAAGCGAAAGTCGGACGCTTAACCGACTAAGCCACCCAGGCGCCCCTGTGCCTGTCACATTACTGCCAATTCAAGTAAATCTGCTGATTGTTGTGAGGTTGTCTATTGTCCAGCTGCCATCCATGTCTCCTCAGCACTCTCAACAATAGCTAAATCATGGAAAGAGCCTAAGTGTCCATCAACGGACGAATGGATCAAGAAGATGTGGTTTATCTATACGATGGAATACTACATGGCAATGAGAAAGAATGACATCTGGCCATGTGTAGCAACGTGGACGGAACTGGAGGGTGTTATGCTGAGCGAAATAAGTCAGGCAGAGAAGGACAAATATCACATGTTTGCACGTATAGAAGGATTAGGAGGAACTTAACGGAGGACCATGCGGGAGAAGAAGGGGGGAAACGGGGAGAGAGGGAGGGAGGCAAACCATGAGAGACTCTTGAATGCTGAGAACAAACTGAGGGCTGATGGGGCTGGGGGGGAGGGGAAGGTGGGTGATGGGCATGGAGGAGGGCACTTGTGGGGATGAGCACGGGGTGTTATATGGAAACCAACTTGACAATAAACTATTAAAAAAATCTGAAAAAAATAAAAAATGCAGCCTGCAAAATCTGCTTTGGGAAATTCATTAGGGATTTCTCAGGGGCTGATAAATAATTGAATTTTGTAAATGTTTTATTACATAAGAAGTGAAAGTTGACTTTATCTAAGTTCTTTATATTATCCAAATGCTGTGTCTTTACTATTTGCCAACCTCATTTGTCCAAATTTTGAAAGAATTTTAAAACCTTCCATTATTTTATTTTTAAAAAATTTTCAAATGCTTCTTTTTATTTTTGAGAGAGACACAGAGCGAGCAGGGGAGAGGCAGAGAGAGAGGGAGACAGAATCTGAAGCAGGCTCCAGGCTCTGAGCTGTCAACACAGAGCCCGACGTGGGGCTCGAACCAATGAACTGTGAGATCACAACCTGAGCCAAAGTGAGATGCTCAACTGACTGAGCCACCCAGGCGCCCGTTTTTTTTTTTTTTTTTTTTTTTAAATATAAAGAACTTGGATTTCTGAGAGTTTATTTCATGTATCTGGCTGCTGTGATATTCAGTGCATATCTTCTCATGGAGTGAATCTGGCACTGTTCTAAAATGTACCCCCCTGCTCAAGATTTAATGATTTTTGATGTTTGGATTTATTTTGTCTCTCTTCATTTCTTTTTGTGTGCCTTTGCTTAGTATCTGGTAGGTGGCTCATCCTTTGATTTTTAGCCTCTCCTTGTCACTTTTAGACTTTTAGATGCTAGATTTTGTTTTCTAACTCAGTTTTGTTAGGGAAATTAACCTTTCTTTCTTTCTTTCTTTCTTTTTTTTTTTTGGAAGTAACTGATACCTGATTTTATTCTTTTCGTATCATTTCCATTATATTTGTTACATTTTATGCTTCGTTTCCTCTCTTCCTTCTTTTTCTTAGTTTTGCAGGCTGTGAAGTTTTTCTTTGTTTCCTCTTTTCCCCTTAGTTAATTGGGATTCTACACTTTTCAGTGCTTCAGGTGGTCACTTTTCCTGGGCTGAAAACTTCCCCCCCCCCCCCCCCCCCCCCGACCGGCCCCGACGCTGTTCCTCACCAGCTCTTCCCCTTGAACCCAGGGGAGGGCTTCACAATACTTTGATCTCCCTTCCCAGTTTGAAATTTAGGATTTTGCAGCATGTGTGGGTATCTTCTTAAAATCTCGAAGCTGGCTAGAATATGGGGAGCCCGGCTATTGCACGGATTTGGGTCTCTCTCAGATTATGTAAATTCCCCTTTATTATACCCCATCTGTAACTATTTCTCCTTCTGGAAACTCCCATTATTCACATTAGGTCTCTTAGATTTTTTTGTTTGTTTCCTTAGATGTATTTTTAAAGTCCCTTTTCCATCATGATTTCCATTTGAGCTTCCCCACCCTTGCCCTCTGGGTTCTGAGATGTTCCAGATCACAGATTTGGCCACCCCCAAGAAACATCCGTTGTTTTGTGTGTTTTTTTTTTTTTTTTTTGTCTGGGCTACGGCCTGAGCTTTCACTGTTGGTTCTTTAAAAATTTTTTAATGTTTATTTTTGTGAGGCAGAGAGAGAAAGCGAGCATGAGTGGGAGACAGGTAGAGAGAGAAAGGGAGACACAGAATCAGAAGCAGGCTTCAGGCTCCAAGCTGTCCGCACAGAACCTGATATGGGGCTCGAACTCACATACTGTAACATCCTGACCTGAGTCACAACAGTTGTAGGCTTAACTGACTGAGCCACCTTATTATTTTTAATAGTTTCACAGTATTCTATCTTACTGGTATACCCACATTTATTTGAGCAATCCCTAATTGATAGACATTTAGTTCAGTATTTGGCTATTATTGTTACAGTGTCCATCCCTTACACCCCTCCTTTGCCACATGTGAATCTACAGTATAAATTACTGGAAGCAGAAATGCTGGGTCAGAGGGTATGTGACTTTACCTCCCACAGAGGCTGTGCCAGTATGTGTCTGTTAGCAGTGTATTAGCTAGTTTTTCTGTAATGAATCATTTCCATACATAATCGAGACTATCCTGGCTATACGCATTTAATTTTAAACTTTACATTATATCAAAAGTATATTATCACATCAAAAATATTCATAAACAATAAAGTCCTTTAAAATGATAAATGGTCATTTTAGAAAGAGAACCTTACTAATTAGTAATTACCTTTTTTTTTAAAAAGAGCTCTACACCCGACGTGGGCTTGAATTCATGATACCCCAAGATCAGGAGTCACGTGGTCTACCAACTGAGCCAGCCAGGCACTCCAGTAATTACATTTTGGGTATATATCTCTACATATACACTTTTGTGTGTGTGTATACACACACACATATTTATTTGTGCATGTACGTGTATTTAAAGTTTTTTTAAGTTTATTTATTTATTTGAGAAAGAGAGCAAGGGAAAGGCAGAGAGAGTGAGAGAATCCCAGGCAGGCTCTGCACTGCCAGTGCGTATCCTGACCTGGGGCTCGAACCCACAAACTGTGAGATCATGACCTGAGCGGAAATCAAGAGTCAGATGCTTAACCGACTGAGCCACCCAGACACCCCTGTGTATGTATGTGTATTTTTAAAGTTTATTGGTTTACTTTGAGAGAGAGAGAGAGAGAGCAAGTGGGAAAGGGGCAGACCGACAGGGAGAGAGAGAATCCCAGGCAGGCTCTAAACCACCAATGCAGAGTCTAAGGCAGGGCTCAAACTCACAAACCGAGAGATCATGACCTGAGCTACAGTCGGATGCTTAACCGACTGAACCACCCAGGCGCCCCTGTGTATGCGTGTATATTTAACTAAAATGGGACTGTACCATTCCTAACTTGCTTTCTAAAATCCTTGCTACTAAATATGACTGTATCACTGGATTTTTCTAATTTTGTTATTATAAATAATACTCATCATGGCTTGAGCCAAAATCTGACGCTTAACTGACTGAGCTGCCCAGGCGCCCCGAGTAGGGCTACTTTATAAGTTCGTACCACATAATGAGGCTTGCAGTCCAGAGAGGCTGGCTCGCTGCCAGCAGTAGGCCAGGAGGCAGCCTGGCCCCACGCGCTAACCAGCATCAGTGACTTATTTCTTGTCACTGTGGAGGCTATTAGGAGCTTCTGACAGATTAAGTAGACAGAAAACATAACCAGATTTGCATTTCGATTCCAGCATCAGGGCCTGATAGCCACGTCGTCCCATTTGGCCCCAGGAGGCGTTCAGGAGAGCTCCTGTGAGGTCTCTGACCTGTTGCTATGGAGACGGGCCTGCAGGCAGGCAGAGAGGCTACCCACTGGACACTGCACACCGGGAGCCTTTCTGTGTTGGGACTTGAGCTTGTATTAGTCCCTCTGCTTTATGCCTACTTACTCCGTGGATCTCAGAATACCAGCAGCTCATCCTTCCTGAGCACCAGCTGCGTGCCCGACCCTTTACCACACGTCTTCCAGGCATCATCTCCTCCGGGGTGGGTACCATTACGGCCCCCTCATTTTGCAGATGAGAGAATGGAGGCAGAGAAAGGTCAAACGCCTTACCCAGGGTTATACTGCTGGGAAATCTGGCCTCACACCCAGGCCCACCAGTACACGGAGCTCCAGCTCTTAATGGGTGAGCTTCTCTGCCGCCACCTCCCTGGGCCAGTAGCTGGACTGTGGGAGTAGCTTCCAAGCTGGACGCCTCGGAGCGCTTTTGTTTGTAGCACAATTTTAAGACATCCATTTTTTGAGTGTTAAAACACACACACACACGCACACACACACACACACAAAACACAAAGAAAAAACAGGAGAAAACCAGTTCCAGATTTGTCTTTCTGCTTCCCCCTGAAGACCGGGAGCTGAGATGTTTGACTATAAGCTCCTTCAGGCCAGGACCCCACACATAACATGCTGGGCACAGTGTTCAGGCCTTGGGAGTCCTGGTCAATTCAAAGACTGTGATGTTAAATGGAGAACTTCCTCTAGAGTCAAATCTGATACATAGGCCACAATGTTAATCAAAGGAATTATGGTTGAACGAGTTCAATATTTTGTGTGTGTGTGTGTGTGTGTGTGTGTGCGTTGTGTGGGGTCGGCCTGCTTTGGAAATGATGTAAAAATACTGAGGGGCACCTGGGTGGCTCAGTTGGTTGAGCATCTGACTTTTGCTCAGGTCATGATCTCTTTCATGGGTTTGAGCCCCACGTCGGGCTCTGTACTGATGGCTCAGAGCCTGGAGCCTGCTTCAGATTCTGCGTCTCTCTCTCTCTCTCTCTGCTCCTCCCCTGCTCACACTCTGTCTCTCTGTCTCTCTCTCTCACACAAGACAAATAAATGTTAAAAATTAAAAAAAAAATACTGCATCAATGCATCCGTGAAGTGATGATGTCAGCGCACTTTTACCTTCATCTGTAATCCCGGCAGGCTCTGTGCTCGGTGTTTGACATACATTGTGTCCTTACATAACCTGTTTTTCACAAGAACTTGAGGATCTAACGGGATAGCTATTATTATCCTTGGTTGGTTTGGTTTTGGCTGCTGTGGCTTCTTTTTTTCCCCCCCCAGATGAAGAAGCTCAAGCTTGGACAACCAATTGGCCCACAGGGCCCCGTTTGTGACAGGCTCCCAGCGCGGATGAGCAGAGCTCTGGAAAGGCCTCCTACCCTGGAATCTCCCTGGGCTCAGGGAGGTGAGCCAGCTCACGGCCAGGCCCCGGGCTTCCTGGCCTCGTTCTGCTCCCTTTCTTCTGTGGCCCAGAAAAGTCTTCAGGCTTCAGAGGAAGTGCAGAGAGTTGATTCTCAGGTACCTGGAGAAGAGCACGTAGAGGCGGCGGAACCAGAGCAGCTGGCTGCGGTGGCAGGACATGGCCTTCTAGAAGAATCAGAGAGGACCAGTTAGGAAACTCTTGCACTGGGGCAGTTTCTGTTATGTTCACTTCTGCCTTGTGCACCCACGAACACGCCTCGCGCTGTAGCCGAATGTGGCTTCTTCCCGTGGCCTCCACTCACTGCCTCCCATGTCACATCTCTCACTTAGAACCACGTGATAAAAATCCCAGGATACCAGTGGCAGCTCTAGCACCGCGTCTCCATGCGTTATCTCAGTTTGAAAACCCTGTGAGTTAAGTAGTTACTAGCGCTTAAGAAAAAAATTAATGGATGAGGAAACTTGTCAGTCTCAAATGGCTAGTACTTAGCGGAGCTGATATTTGAACCCAGAGCCATCTGAATGACTCTGAAGCCTACATTCTTAATTACGTTGCTTTGCTATGTCGCATATATAACACACACATGGATGTTTTGTGGGAAGCAAGCTAGAATACTATGCATATATAACACAAATGGATGTCGCATATATAACACACACGGATGTTTTGTGGGAAGCAAGCTAGATACTATGCTCAAACTCTTCTGAATTAGGTAAGCTGGGAGGAAGAGGAAGAGAAGAAAAACGAATACGCATAGATATGGAGTGCCTGGGTGGCTCAGTCAGTTAAGCATCTGACTTTTGATTTTGGCTCAGGTCATGATCTCACGGTTTGTGATTCTGAGCCCCACAGGTAGAAATCACAAAATAGAAAACTCTTTTTTCTTTTTTCTTTTTTTTTAAATGTTTTATTTATTTCTAGGAGAGAGAGAGAGACAGCATGAGCAGGGGAGGGTCAGAGAGAGAGGGAGTCACAGACTCTGAAACAGGCTCCAGGCTCTGAGCTGGCAGTCAGCACAGAGCCCGACGCGGGGCTCGAACCCACGAACCGCGAGATCATGACCTGGGCGAAAGTCGGACGCTTAACCGACTAAGCCACCCGGGCGCCCCAGAAAACTCTTTTTTCACCATCCTAACCATTTATGGTTCTGTAAGGCTTAACCATATTCACATTGCTGCACCCAGGTGCCCCAAGGTGTAGCTTTTCTTAATCCATTCAAATGCCACAGACATTTGGGCGTGCTCCTACCTGATGCCTATTGTGTATAATGCTGCAATGAACATGGGTGTGGAAATATCTCTTCAGGACCCTGCTTTCAACTCTTTTGGATATAAACCCAGTAGTAGGATTGCTGGATCATATGGTAATTCTATTTCCTTTTCCTTTTCCTTTCCTTTCCTTTCCTTTCTTCCCTCCTTCCTTCCCCCATTCCTTCTTTCCTTCCTTCCATTAACTTTCATTAAGTAAATTCTACCCCCCACATGGGACTTGATCTCACAACCCTGAGATCAAGAGTCACATGCTCTACTAATCAGCCAAGCACCCTGTATTTACTTTTAATTTTCTTATTCTTAACATAATTCAGGTGTTCTGAACTTGGTCAAGAGGAAACAGTAAATCATGCTTCCTGTTCCAAACACATGGCAATGACCGAGAAAAATGCAAAGAGACACCAGTGGGTCAAAACTAACACCAAGAGCACCAAGAATTTGGACAGAGGTTTGAGAGGCCAAAGCAGAGGATTACTGGCTCAAGGGGTCAGAGCAAAGAGGTGGCTGGGAGTTCTGCTTCTGACGGTGTCAGTGCCGGGACCCTGCTGGGGGGCAGGGGCTCCCTCATCAGATTAAGAGGTTGGGGGGGGTGCGGGAAGGAATGCTGCCCATTGCTTTGAGAGCAAGCTGAATGCTTTGAGAGCAGCATGGAACTGAGTTACCTGCTGGCTCTGCGACTGGAACCGGCAGTGGTGACCTGATTCTGGCCTTCAAGCAATTGCAACCTCTCTAGATACGGAGGGGGAGCACAGAGGAAGAGGGGAACACCATCCCCAGAGTCAGCCTCCTTGCCCCTAGTTTGCCAATCAGAATTCCTGAAGACATGACGTAATGTGATGCAAAGAAAGAGATCTAACAAAATTAGCAACTAGACCACGAATACATTTTAGATGAAGATAGTTTAATAGAACACTTTGTCAAAGACATTTTGGACATTCAAAGAGCTAAGTGGGAGGAAAACCAGCATAAAGAATAAATTATCGGAGGCGCCCAGATGGCTCAGCTGGTTATGCGTCTGACTTTGGCTCATGCCGAAGCGTCAGCTCAGGTCATGATCTCACAGTTGTGAGATTGAGCCCCTTGCCGGGCTCCCGGCCAAGCGTGGAGCCTCCTTGGGATTCTCTCCCTCCTTCTCTCTCTGCCCCTCCTGCTTTCATGCACATGCGTTCTCTCTCTCTCTCAATAAAAAAGAATAAGAAATTATGAAATTAAGGGGCGCCTGGGTGGCTCAGTTGGTTAGGTGTCCAACTTCGGCTCAGGTCATGATCTCACTGTTCCTGGGTTTGAGTCCCGTATCAGGCTCTGTGCTGACAGCTCAGAGCCTGGAGCCTGCTTCGGATTCTGTGTCTCCCTCTCTCTCTGCCCCTCCCCCACTCATGCTCTGTCTCTCTCTGTCTTAAAAATAAGTAAACTTAAATTTATTTTAAATTTAAAAAATTAAAATAATTTAAAAGAAATTATGAAATTTTAAAAAATGGAAGTGAAACAATAGGTGGTCATAAAATAAAAAAGATGTTTTGGAAATGAAAACAAAATATGAAACAGAGAACAAATGTGAAAGAACAGTTATGAACACAAAGCATAGATTAAGAATTCTCAAGGAGGGGGTGCCTGGGTGGCTCAGTCGGTTAAGTGGTTAAGCGTCTGACTTCAGCTCAGGTCATGGACTCGCAGTTTGTGGGTACCAGCCCTGTGTTGGCCTCTGCTGACAGCTCAGAGCCTGGAGGCTGCTTCAGATTCTGTGTCTCCCTCTTTCTCTGCCCCTCCCCTACACACGCTCTGTCTCTCTCTCTCTCAAAAATATCATGCTCTCAAAAATAAACATTAAAAGGGGTGTCTGGGTGGCTCAGTTGGTTAAGTGTCCGACTTGGGCTCAGGTCATGATCTCATGGTTTGAGCCCCGCGTCGGGTGTAGAGATAAATAAATAAAAGAAAAAAGATTTAGAGTCCTCAATATATATTCAGTAGGAATCCAGGAAGAGAATGGAGGGAACTTCACACAAGTGCCATTTGAAGAGATAATATGTGAGGAGTTTTGAGAATTGCCAACAGACAGAGGTCCCCAGGTTGAGAGTACGAGGCAGAATAAACACGAGCAAATCTGCCCTAGACATACGGTAGTAAGACCGTGGAACCCAGAAACACAAAGATAATCTGAAACGTTAACATAGAGGAGATGAACTGCACATGGGTAATAAGATTACAATGACAGCTTCCCGTTGCAAAAGGGTAAGGATGGGAGTTATACCTTCAAACACCTTTGCAGAAGGAATATAACTCAAACTTAGCCTTTATTTCCAGCTAAACTCCTTCAGATGAGGATGTGCGAACACTCGAAGGCTAAGAGATGTTGCCTTCCTTAGACCCTCACTAAAAAAATGCTGGAGGACATGTATCAGCAAAAGTGAGCCCAGAGACGTGGGACACAGGACACAGGGAGGGCCAGGAAACTCGTATGTATCAGTACTGATATTATAAAGTACAGTAACCAAGTGGGGCAGAAGCGATCAATGAGCAATTAAAACCTGCTAAAGTTTGGTGGCAGGGTAGACAAATACTGATTGCTTTGAATTCTATGGTTATGAATCATATTACAATTTTAGGGGTAACCACAGAAATACCAAATAAGCTTCCAAAACAGAGGGGGAGAAAGCAGGGAGAGGGGCCATGGAAAATCTGACCAACCCAGCAGAGGTCAGGAAAAGGGCAAGGGGGGTGAGGGGCGTGCAGATAATGGTAAACAGAAAACACAAAATAAGAGAATAGGAAAAAAGTCCAAATATATCAATAGTTACAAATAAAAATAAACCAAACATACCCACTTGATTTCATAGCACCCTTGTGGTGAGCGTAGCATAAGGTATAGAGTTGTCGAATCACTACGGTCAACTATACCTCAATAAAAGAAAAGGTATTTCATAGAAGGATTAAGAAAAAAAAATCCAACTATATTATGCTGCTTATAGAAAACATACCTAAAAATGACAACCAGTGATTAAAAATAAAAATAAAGGTATTAAAAAACCCCACACTGGGCATGGTGCCTACCTAAAGAAAAAAAAAACTATTAAAAAAAGATGAACCATGTAGATACAAGTTCAAAAAAGCTGTTATAGCAATGTTAAGATTAAAACAGAATTTAAGACAAAGCCATTAATAATGAGGGACATAAGATATTAAAAGGAATAGTCTGCTAGGAAGATACAATGACCTTGATCTTTTTGTGCACAAAACAGAAATAAAGCAAAAACAAAGACAAATGGACCAAGTATATCAATAGTTACAAATAAAAATAAACTCAGGGTAGGAGATCTCAACATACTTGTACCATAAAGTAATAGATCAAAAAGTTAAAAAAGTAGTTAGAATACACAAGTGTGGCCAACAGAAGTACTGAGCTTCATTCACTGGTTAGATCTAGAGTCTGAAATGCAAACCATGCATCACACACAAACTTCTTAGGTAAATGTCAACACTTTCAAAAACTGATCATAAAGTAGGTCATTCACTAAGGAGTTCTCAGTAAGTCTTTAAAAAACAGTATTACACAGGCCACATGTAATGACCAGAAAGCAGTTCAATTATAAGTCAACAATAAAAAGGCCATATATTGATTCTAGTTATGTTCTATAAAGTTACTGTAGACACTTGACTTTTTCAATACTGAGTCATTGTTCCTGAGAGCCTCTGGTCACAACTTTTTCATCAACCGATCAACACATAACCCTGGTTTTTGTTTTTGTTTTGTTCTGTTTTTCTGAGAGAGAGCATGAGCAGGAGGGGGCAGAGATAGAGAGAAAATCCCAAGTGATGCAGGGCTAGATCTCATGACCCTGGGATCATGACCTGAGCTGAAATCAAGAGTAGGACGCTCAACTGACTGAGCCACCAAAGCGCCCTAACACATAACCTTGTTTTATGGGTGTTTCTGTTTAAAGACACCTTATTCCATATTAGGTTATCAGTTCATTAGTACTTTCACAGCTAACAGGGCTATAACTCATGCGAGAATGAAGCTTATCAAACATGTACATTCTCTGTAAGATACATCATAGCTTTCGCGCCCTTAGAATCATTAGGCTTCAATGCCACACTTAGAATACATTTTAAACAGCAGTCACGAGGCCTGGGTGGTTCAGTTGGTTAAGCATCCAACTTTGGCTCAGGTCATGATCTCTCAATTCATGGGTTCGAGCCCCTCGTCGGGCTCTGTGCTGACAGCTCAGAGCCTGGAGCCTACTTTGGATTCTGTCTCGCTCTCTCTGCCCCTCCCTCACCTTTCTCTCTCTCAAAAATAAAATAAACATCAAAAATATTAAAAAAATAAAAATAAGTGAACAGCAAAGTCACCAACAAAAAGCACAAAAATGAGAACAATGCGGCACTAAATACCTTGGGAAAGGATACTTGTGTACAGTAGGAGACTTCTGAAACCAGAAGTCAGGGGGTCACCTTGTCCAACAGCTGGGAACCTGTGAGTGTGCACTGGTGGCAACATAAAACTTTTCACTCCCTTACACATATGCATGTCCACAAATGACCACAAAAGCACCTTGAGTATTAATTCTGGCGTTACAAGTAAATTTTAGCAAGTAGGTGCATGTGCAAATGTGGAACCTGTTGGTAATGACGATCTACTTTACCTGTATGCACATATGCATTTTAAACTCCAAAACACGCCCTTAAACACCTCATGTATTAAAGAGGAACTCACAATGGGAACCATAAATTACTTACAACTGAATGCCAGGAGAAACAGTTTGTATCAGAACTTGTTGGATGCAGCTAAAGGAATACTTCAAGGGAAATTAATACTATTGAAGTGTATTATTTTAAAAGACTGAAAACGGGGGCGCCTGGGTGACTCAGTAGGTTGAGCGTCCGACTTCGGCTCAGGTCATGATCGCACGGTTCGTGGGTTCGAGCCCCACGTCGGGCTCTGTGCTGACAGCTCAGAGCCTGGAGCCTGTCTTCAGATTCTGTGTCTCCCTCTTTCTCTGACCCTCCCCCGGACCATGCTGTCTCTCTCTCTCAAAAATAAATAAAACATTAAAAAAATTTAAAAATTAAAGACTGAAAATGGGAAAATAAATAAAAAGACTGAAAATGGAAAAAAAAAAAAGGCCAAGAAAGTAAAAAAAAAAAAGTGTCAGGGCACCTGGGTAGGTCAGGTGGGCGTCAGACTTCGGCTCAGGTCATGATCTCATAGCTCATGAGTTTGAGCCCCACATTGGGCTTTGTGAGTATTGATCTTGAGGTTGTAAGTTCAAGCCCCATGTTGGGCATAGAGATTACTTAAAAATAAAATCTTTAGGGGTGCCTGGGTGACTCAGTTGGTTAAGCGTCCGACTCTTGATTTCGGCTCAGGTTATGATTTTGTGGTTTGTGAGATCAAGCCCTGAGGCAGGCTCTGCACAGACACAGCATAGAGCCTGCTTGGGATTCTCTCTCTCCTCTCTTTTTGTCCCTCTCCCTGTTCATACTCTCTCTCGTGTATACACAGACACACTCCTTCTTTCTCAAAATAAATAAACATTTCAAAAAGATAAAAATAAAGTCTAAAAAAAACAGAAAAGAAAAAGAAAAGAGGTGAAAGTCCTTGAAAACCTATGACTGCCAAGGTCTAGCTAGATACTCCTAAAACTCAGATGCCGAGTGGAAGGTCTTCGTTTAAGGGCCATGAGGAGCTGGGGGGGGGTGGGGGTGGGGCTGGGACACAGATCTAGAGAAAGAGGGTCCAGGAATTCACAGTCCTCACCTTGGCCTGGGCCACTTCCTTGCTGGTGAGCACGAAGAGGACATCCGGGGGCTGAAGCAGAGAAAAGGGCATGTCCAGAAGCGAGAGATACTTGCGTAACACACTCACTGACTGTAGCATGAGGGCGGAGCATCCTGGTTGGGGGGTAGGGGGAAGGGAGAAGTAGTGAAAAGTCTTGTCACTTCCAGGCAGATTTTCCCTGAGCACCCTCCCTACGTCTCCCTTGGGGCTCAGGGCAGGGCGGGCCCTTGGCCATGGAGTTGCCAGATGGCTCTGTAGCACCAAAGCTTCTCTTGGCCCATCATCCTCATGGACAGGAAGATGAAAGGGCCTCAGCACACCTGGCTGGGTGTCCGCTACTTGCCACATGCCTTAGCTGGATAAGGTTGGTTGCTAGAGGTTGAGAACTGGCTATATCAAGGTCAAGGGAAAGGTGATGAAGACCAGAATTTCTGTCTTGGGAGGCAAGAGACCTACTTCCTACTCTGGTGCTCAAGACTTGACAGGTCTTAGGAAGTCCCTTCAGCTCTCTGACCCTCAGTCTTCTCATCTGTAAAATGGTGTTGACAGTGTGGGAGCCTGTCTCACAGTGTTGACAAAACAATCAAATAAACTACAGTTCGGTTCCAAAGCCCTCACAGCATGGTAAGCTCAGCCTGCTCAGAGGAAGCACACTCTACTTACGTTTTCGTTGCTTCATCTTCATAAAACTCCTGAGGGATGTATAAGACTCCCCCTGACAGACCAGAAACTGGCTCAGAGAGGTCAGTGTTGCATAGTGAAAGGCCAATTGGGCTCAAACACCTAACTCAAGCAGCCAAACTCATCAAGCACCTATCAGCCATTGACAAGTAATTAGGGGCTGGGATATGAGTTCAGACAGAAAGACTGAAAGAACTCTGGAGATGAAAAAGCCCCACCTGGTGAGAAAGCTAGACAGATGAGCAGCCAAGGCTCAGTGCCATGGTTAATTTTCTGTGTCAATTTCACTGGGTCACAGGGTACCAAGATACTGGACTGCACATTATTTCTGGGTATGTCTGGGAGGGTTTTTCGGGATGAGATTAGCATTTAAATCAGTGGCCTCAGGAAAGCAGGTTGCCCTCCCCAATGTGGGTGGGTGTAACCCAATCCATTGAGGGCCTCAATAGAAGGAAAGGTGGATGAAGGGAGAATTCCTTCTTTTCTGCCTATTGAGCTGGGGCGCCAGTCCTCTCCTGCCCTTGGCCTGGGATTTACACCACTGGCCCTCCTGCTTCTCAGGCCTTTGGACCCTACTGCCTAGCCCACCAGGTTCCTGGGTCCCCAGGTTGCAGAGACGCCAGACTGTGGGACTTCTCAGCCTTGGTACTTTCATGAGCCAAATCCTTATCATACGTTTCTTTCATATATGTACCTCCTGTTTGTTCTGTTTTTCTAAGCCATCTGGCCTCCCCTCACACCCAGAGGCTGCCTGGCTGGCAGGGGACTTCCCAATGGATACAACCTGTTTTTAAGGCCTGAGGACCCACACTGCCAGACACAGCGAGCTGGGTCAGAAAGAATGCGATCCAGCCTCCCCAGCCCCACCTTTGCGTGGCCTATGGCAGTTTTCCGTATATTTACACATTTTGCCCAGTAAGCGTTTTTTAGAGAGATAGTAACTAGCAGACTTTTGCAAAAGGAATGACTTACCTTTAGGTAACTTCCCTTCTGAGTGCAGGGTCCTGGAGGAGGAAAGGACAGGAGTGAGAAGGAGCAAGAATTCTTTTCTTAACAGGAAGAGCCTTCAGAGTGTAGAGGTCAAGGGCAGGCCTCTCCAACATGGGCCACAACGGCATGTAGATTACTTTGAGTTAAAAGCAATCAAATGCCAGCAAATTGAGGAAAACTGCTTTACACCCCCCTCAACCACCTACATTTACACTGGAAAGGGGGCCTGTACCAGGAAGAGAACTAGTCAAAAAGATTCCTTTTTACCTAAGAAACTTATCTGCATAACAGGGAAACCTTTGTTTTCTAAACATCTCCTCTCACCTTCCTGCTAATGTTCTTCCTCTTCTTTGTTCTGGCCTGTACCCCCAGACTCCCACCCTCCTCCTGAGCTGAGGATAACATATAAGCCTCAGGTTGCCTGACAGTCTTTGGAATTGCATGTTTGTGTAGATTCTCCATATGACAAAATTAAGTTTGATTTCCTCCTGTTAATTGTCTTGTGGAAATTTAATTCTTGGTCTAGCTAGAAGAACCTTGGACAGAGGAAAATTTCTTCCTCCCCAACAGTATTAAGGCCTGCCACACCCTATGATCCTTCTGTAGGTTTCTAGATAGTTGCCATTGCATCAATCACCAAATAGGGTTCTGGGATTAGATACCTCTGACTACAGCTAAAGGGTGGGCACCTTGCCCAAGGTCAGGCAATCTGGGGGGTGACCAATGGTTACGAAGTGTCCTGGTCCAAGCTTTGCCCATTAGAGATGAAGGTAACTACAATGGACTCTTCCAAGTTTTTCTCTTTTGAAATTGTAACATGAGTATGGTGGGAGACTATCTTTCCTGATAGTTCTTTTTTCTTTTTGACCTTCCCTGCTCCCACCTTCTGACTTCTGCACTCCCTGTCTTAAGAGGAAAGCGGGGCCAATCCAGCAGCTATGAACTCTAAATCTCTTGCCTGCTTTGGTTTGAAAGTGAAGGGATGGAGACAGATGGGGTAGGTAGTCCCCATCGTACCACCAACACACAGACAACATGCTCCTAATGAAATGGATTCCAGTTCTGCTTCTGCCATTGTTGAGCCTGGCAGTGCTGGGAAAACCACTTCACATCCCCAGTTAAGTTTTTTTTTTTTTTTAATATTTTTATTTATTTCTAGGAGAGAGAGAGAGAGAGAGAGACAGCGTGAGCAGGGGAGGGTCAGAGAGAGAGGGAGTCACAGACTGAAACAGGCTCCAGCCTCTGAGCTGGCAGTCAGCACAGAGCCCGACGCGGGGCTCGAACCCACGAACCGCGAGATCATGACCTAAGCGAAAGTCGGACGCTCAACCGACTAAGCCACCCAGGCACCCCCACATCCCCAGTTAAATGAGATGGTTGGACTTAAGGATAGGTGAGATTGTTGGGGCGCCTGGGTGGCTTAGTCGGTTAAGCGTCCGACTTTCGCTTAGGTCATGATCTCGCGGTTCGTGGGTTCGAGCCCCGCGTCGGGCTCTGTGCTGACTGCCAGCTCAGAGCCTGGAGCCTGTTTCAGTCTGTGACTCCCTCTCTCTCTGACCCTCCCCTGCTCACGCTGTCTCTCTCTCTCTCCTAAAAATAAATAAAACATTAAAAAAAAAAATTAAAAAAAAATAATAAGATGACTTGGGAGCGATTTTTCACAAGAGAATGTGGTGGATGTAGTGAGCAATGTGGCCAACAGTGGCTCTCTGTAACTCAGTGGTCACTTTCATGGGGCCCAGGCACCGAGTGGGGAAGTGCTTTAGAAACCATCCATCGTGGGGCACCTGGGTGGCTTAGCTGCTTAAGCATCTGGATTTGGCTCAAGTCGTGATCTCGTGGTTCATGGGTTCAAGTCCCGCATCGGGTTCTGTGTGACAGCTCAGAGCCTGGAGCCTGCTTCAGATTCTGTGTCTCCCTCTCTCTGCCCCTCCCCTGCTCATTCTCTCTCTCTCTCAAAGAAGAAATAAATATTTTTAAAAAATTGGAAACATCCATCCACCCTGAGCAAAGGAAATGACCCTCTTCCACCTCCACCATGCGGAGAGTCCTACCTCACGGCCGCATACAGAGCAACGTGATTGCTGTGACCACTTACTCCCCCTGCATCGAAAGTCACCACCTGGAGAGAAACACAGGGTTTTTACTCATGCCTGAATGCTCTCTCTGCCTCAAGTTCAAGGCAGCCGTCCCCATTCCCCTGGGATGAAAGGAGTGCACAGAACTCTGGAGCGTTTGCAATTCTGAGTACCCCTGAACTCACTTCGGAGCAGATGGGTGGTGTGTAACCATTGCTTCGGCCAGCTGTGTGGGAGCTGTTTCTGCGGGTTTTACTGTTCACTCTTGTTCCAGGCCAGTGGAGCAGAGTGGAATTCAGCCACGTCGGGAACCTGAGTTCAGGGTATCTCTGTTTCTTATCTGCCTGGCCATTTATTAGCACAGTTAGTTTTCTTGGCCGGCTGCCGTGTGAACTTTGGGCATGTGGACGCTGCCTGATTTATTTGGCTTCCTTTCCTCATGTCAAACTGAGGGCACAGAGCCTGAGGGCACCATGCCCTGGGGTCAAAATCACGGAAGTGTATTTACTCATGGACTGCCTCTGTATCATCTATTTTTAAACATTTTTTAAAACGTTTATCCATTTTTGAGAGATGGAGAGAGACAGCGCATAAGCGGGGGAGGGTCAGAGAGAGAGAGAGACACAGAATCTTAAGCAGGCTCCAGGCTCTGAACTGTCAGCACAGAGCCTGACGTGGGGCTTAAACCCACAAACCGTGAGATCACGACCTGAGCCGAAGTTGGATGCTTAACTAACTGAAACATCCAGGCCCCTTTATTTAAAAAAATTTTAAATAGGCTCTGTGCCCAGCGTGCAGCTCAATGTGGAGCTTGAACTTGGCCCTGAGATCAAAACCTAAGCTAAGATCAAGAGTTGGACACCTAACCAACTGAGCCACCCAGGCACCCCTAAAAGAGAATTTAAAGTCCTGTTAACTGGTCCTGATTCAAACAAGTAAAAATAAACACAAAATAGAAACATATTTATGGTATGAGACTACTGGAAATCTAGAACACTGATATTAAGGAACTGTGAAATTTTTGTGACAATGGCACTATAGTCACATTATTATGGGGCTCAATGTCTATTAAAATGCAAGCTAAATAACTTAAATATGAAATGTGATGCCAAATATTTGGTTCTAAATAATACAGGAGGTAGGAGAGGTGAACAGGTGTTTAAATGAAACTAATGTTGACTGTGAGTTAATAATTACAGAATCTGAGTGATTCATTAACTGAGAGGTTTATTAAACTATATTCTCTACATTTGCATGCTAGAAATTCTCCCTAATAGAAAAAAAAAAAAAAAAGTTAAAGGCTTATAAAAAGCCAATCTTGGGGGCACCTGGGTGGCTCAGTCACGTGAGTGTCAGACTCTTGAATTCAGCTTAGGTCATGGTCCCAAGGTCGTGGGATGGAGCCCTGCATTGAGCTCTGCCCTGAGCCTGCCTGGGATTCTCTCTCTTTCTCCCTCTGCCCCTTTCCCCTACTTGTCAGATCTCTCTCTCTTAAAAAAAAAAAAAAAAAAAAATGCAGGAGTGCCTGGGTGGCTCAAATGGTTAAGTGTCTGACTTCAGCTCAGGTCATGACCTTGCCATCTGTGAGTTCAGGCCCCGCGTCCGGCTGTGTGCTGACAGCTCAGAGCCTGCTTGGGATTCTCTGTCCCCCTGTCTCTCTGCCCCTTCTCTGCTCATGCTGGCTCTCTCTCAAAAATAAATAAACATGAAAAAAAAATAAGGTATAATAACTCAGTTCACTTAGTGAATTCAGCATTGATAAAAGCCTAACACGTTTTTGTGCCAGTGGGACTTATCAAAACTTAAACCAAAAGATTAGGGCTTTAAGTGGTAGGATTTTAGGCATTAACCCATGCGGGATTATTATTATTATTGTTATTATTATTATTACTTCACAAGTGGACAGTAAGCCTTCTCAAGAGCCTTAACATCGATCACTGGCGACGGCCAGTCCGGACGATCTTGGTGGAGCTGAGATGGGGGCCCCCACACTTGTTTACCTCTGCAAGTAAGCGGGAATCTCCACCATTGCCCTGTCTGTAACCACAATGCTCTCCTTGTAGTGCAAGTGACTTTGCCCTTATTTTTTGGGGTGAGAAACTAGGTTTAAGACCCTAGTAGCTTTACCACCTGCTGACCTTGGGCAAGCTCCTCGGCCTTGGAAACCCGTTTCCTCCATGACAAATGAGAATTATAACATTTACCTCTTAAAGTTAAAATGGCCCTCTAAACGGGATAATGCTTGGCGAAAGGCGAAATTCTGCACAAACAGGAGTTATACATAGCACAGGTTCTGGGGGCCCTGGGTGTTTAGGTGCTTGGACAGAGGTTGGGGGTGGGGATGGTTAAGGAGGGCACAGTTTGGAAAAAAAAACTCTGCCTCTATCTGAGCTTGCTAATTTGGTTCCATGGTCTCACAAAAGGTGTGTTTGTTGCTCCGAAGATTGAAAAGAGAGCTCTGGCGGGCGGGCGGGCGAGTTGGGGACTCTTTTTGAACCCTCTTGGAGAAAGTCTGGATGGGGGAGGGCAGCCATAGTAAAGGTGTGACCGGGACCCCCCACTTTGCATTTTGGGAGGGCGTCCCCTTACCAGATTGATGCTGTTCTCTTCTATGTGCTGGAGGAGGGTGCTAGCCACACGCTCTGTGTCCCACTGCACAGCTGGGTCATCCGGGAAATCCCTGGAAGGAAGGAAGAAGCACAACTTGAACCTATTTTCTAATCAGCTGTGAACTTCTCCCTGAGCTCGGGTAGGTGTGTACCAGTCCTGAGATAGGGATTCTATGGGGGCAGGGGGGACGCACCCTTAGGTACCCAGCTTTGAGCGAAAAAGAGATTTAGAAGCGTGACGCAACTAGAAATCAGCGCACAATTTCACACGACACCCTTTCGGAGCTTTGTGCTCGCCGCTGCGGGGAGGAAACACACCGAAGACACAAGCTGGGGAGACATGTGGGTTAACAGCAAATGCGGACGCAGCAGAATGATAGGTAAGAACAATAGCAATAGCGCTTTAATAAAAAGTACGAAGCTGTGTTACTTCATTTAACCTCATGAACACCTGCTGAGGGAGCCTTTCAGATGAAGAAGACCCCTTGCAAGGTTGTTAGAGTTGGATTCGAACCCAGGTTTTCTGACTGCAAAGCGAAGAGGTGTTAGAATTTGGGGGCTAGAGGGGCGCCTGGGTGGCTTAGTCGGTTAAGCGTCCGACTTTCGCTTAGGTCATGATCTCGCGGTTCGTGGGTTCGAGCCCCGCGTCGGGCTCTGTGCTGACTGCCAGGTCAGAGCCTGGAGCCTGTTTCAGTCTGTGACTCCCTCTCTCTCTGACCCTCCCCTGCTCACGCTGTCTCTCTCTCTCTCCTAGATATAAATATTAAAAAAAATTAAAAAAAAAAAGATTGTGTTAAAAAAAAAAAGAATTAGGGGGCTAGAAACATCCTCTCTCCAATGGGGCTGTACCACGTGGGGCTGGTTTCAGGAGCAGAAGTCTCTGCAGATTAATCTGCACCTTATCTGTGTCTCCACTTGGCTGCGCCATAGGCCTGTCTCCTCCCACGTCTGTTTTTTGTGACTGATCTATGGCGTCACCTAACGTGAGGCCAGGGCCTCAATTTGAGGATGTTATTCATATTCTTTTTATTTACTTATTATTTATTAAATTTTTATTTATTTTCTTTTTTACGCATATTTTTTAAAGTTTATTTTGTGCGGGGCGGGGGCGGGGGATGGGGGAGAGCAGGAGCAGAGAGAGAGGGAGAGAGAGAATCGAAAGCAGGCCCAGAGCTGCTAACACAGAGTCCGACGTGGGGCTCGATCTCACGAGCCGTGAGATCATGACCTGAACTGAAATCACGAGTTGGACACTTAACTAACTGGGCCACCCAGGCGCCCCTATTTATCAAATTTTAAAATATAATCTCTACCCCCAACGTGGGGCTCAAACCCATGATCCAGAGATCAAGAGTTGCATGCTCCACCGACTGAGCCTGTCAGGTGCCCCTATTCATAGTCTTATAAATAGATATTCATCTCTCTTTGGCTCAGGTCGGGTGGCCACACCCACAATGGTACTGAGAGGACTCAGGCTCTTTGTTTCCCACCAGACAAGCTGCTATGACCTCTTTATGGACAAAGACCATTAACTGACCTTCTTCAGACTGTGGTTAAAGGAGAGTCACGGAATGTTTTTCAGCAGGAAAATGACATGAGCCTCAGCACTAAATAATGCAGGCATCTCCACTGCTTCGATGGCTACCTCTACCCAACCCCTAGGGTGGCTTCTACAAATGGCAGCTTTATGCTTTTCTAAGCACCGTCCCGCCAGCCATTCCATGCAATTCTCATAATGCTCCTGCAGCCAGAGCTCAGCCGGTGGGGGGACGGGTAGGGGGTAAAAGGAGAAGGAAAGACCAGTACAAAGTCAAAGTCCAGCCTTGCCCCCTGGGAATGGAGCTGAATATGGCACGGAGAACAAGACCTGCAGAGTGGAGACTGCTGGAGAGATACGGGAATCAGGGAAAGCACCGTGCAGTGAAAACCGCTACATACAGGCTGCTGGCGGGGAGGTCCACACAAACCTAGCAAGCCATCGTTTTGGAAAGTGAGTGCACGGATCATATTTCCCTGGGTGGAGAAGCAGTCTAAGAGAAAAGGTGGGAGATAGTTGCTATTCTAACTCTCAGTTCTGACGTGCTGAAAGAGGAATCCCTGAGTGGGAGAGCTCATCGCCACCTTTTGTGGATCTTCAGAGAAGTGGGATCTGCTATTCCAGGGCTCAGGTGCAACGCCCTTTGACCCAAGTGGATCATCTGGGGGGCTTTGGAATGTAAATATCCCTTCTGTAATCTGGTAATCGGGCAGCACTGCGTTAGTGATCAGATCCACACTCCTCTCTTGGGCAGGCATTCAAGATTTCCTCCATCTACCTCCCATTTTGATCCACCTCATTCTTCTTTATTTGAGGGAGCAAATAAGATAACACATGAAACCTGTAAAGGGATATGTAAATGTCAGCATAGTGGCTGGTATTGGAGCGTTAGCCCAGGCCCTTTCAAAAAAAAAAGAAAGAAAGAAAAAGTAAGAAAGAAAGAAAGAAAGAAGGAAAGAAAGAAAGAAAGAAATCCCCCATCCTCCATCCCTCCTGCTCAGGAAGCTCCTTACAGAGCTCTTTGCTGATTGCCTACATTTATGGGCAATGGTTTCAAAGTGGATGTAGGCATCCAAGGAGATGTATGAGATGATACACTCAGGTAAAGCAAGAAATCACTACTAGAATGTCTATGTTTTTCTATCTGTTTACATTGCTAATTTGCAGCTTTTTTTCCCTAAGTTTATTCATTTTGAGAGAGAGAGAGAGAGAGAGAGAGACATGAGTGGGGGAGGGGCAGAGAGAGCTGGAGACAGAATCCCAAGCAGGCTCCGCACTGACAGCTCAGAGCCAGATTCAGGGCTTGAACTCACAACTGTGAGATCTGACCTGAGAGCTGAGATCAAGAGTCAAATGCTTAACTGACTGAGCCACCCAGGCACCCTTGCAGCTATTTTTATAAGGCATCATATACTAACATAGTTTAACATGTATACAATTTAAATAAGTCCATAAATATTAGAAGTGCATACTCAAATTTCATTTCTTTTTTTAGGCAATAATAGTCAAAAATGCTTGGAGATCACTGGTCTAATCTATTTGCCCTACATTTTCCTTTTTGTTTCTAGATAGTACCCCGCCCCCCAGATATTTAAGAACAACTTTATTGAGGCATAATTTACATAATATAAAGTTCACCCATTTTAAATGTACAATTTTGTGACTTTCTAGTAAATATATGGAATTTGTACATTTTATTTTACTAGTGTTTTGTGTATATTAAATTCTTGATTCTCCAACTCATTATATTCCCTGATGGCCAGATGTTACATGAGCCATTTAATGGTCAGGGTTCAGCTAGGAAAACAGAAACTGCCAGTTGTGGGGCACCTGGGTGGCTCAGTTGGTTAAGTGTCTAACTCTTCATTTTGGCTCAGGTCATGCTCTCATGGTTTGTGAGATGGAGCCCCTCATTGGAGCCTGCTTGGGATTCTCTCTTTTTCTCTCTCTCTCTGCCCTTCCCTTGCTTTCACACACACTCTCTCCCTCAAAATAAATAAAATACATTTTTATTTATTTATTTAAAAAATTTTTTTTAAATGTTTTATTTATTTCTAGGAGAGAGAGAGACAGCGTGAGCAGGGGAGGGTCAGAGAGAGAGGGAGTCACAGACTGTGAAACAGGTTCCAGGCTCTGAGCTGGCAGTCAGCACAGAACCCGACGCGGGGCTCGAACCCACGAACCGCGAGATCATGACCTAAGTGAAAGTCAGACGCTTAACCGACTAAGCCACCCAGGCGCCCCCCGAAACCACCCTTAAGTTTGATAATTTGCTAGAAGGACTCACAGAACTCAGTGAAAGCTATATATGTACAATTCTAGTTTTTTACAGGGAAAGGATACAGATTAAGTCAGCCAAAGGAAGAGATGTGTAGGGCAGAGTCTGGGAGGGCTCTAAGTGTGGATGATCTGTTGTCCTCTCCCTATGGAGTCAGGACCCATTATTCTGCCAGCATTGATGTGTGACCACACACACGGGGTACTACCAACCAGGGAGGCTCCCCAGAGTGCTGGGGTTCAGGGTGTTTACTGGGGCTCCATTACTTAGCATGATTGATTGACTCTCTATGTGGTTGATCTCAGTCTCCAAGCAGATGGACACTGCATGTCCCAAAGCCCCGATCCTAAAGCCCTAAAGATACTGCTATCGGCTTTGATACCGATAACTTCACAGAAGTCAAGGGCAAGGGTAAGATCCCTCTATGGGCAAAGCCAAATTCTTTACTATAAACCTTCCTTGCATTTAGGGACTTTATTGAACTTCTCTCCCCTCTTAGCACCTCATTAGATATAGTATTCTAGGGGCACCTGGGTGGCTCAGTCGGTTAAGCGTCTGACTTGGGTTCAGGTCACAATTTTGCAGTTTGGTTCATGAGGTCGAGGCCTGCGTCGGGTTCTGTGCTGACAGCGCAGAGCCTGAAGCCTGCTTTGGATTCTGTGTCTCCCTCTCTCTCTCTGCCCCTCCCCCAAACACACTGTGTCTCTCTCTCTCAAAAGTAAATAAACATTAAAAAACCAAAACATATAATCTTCTAGTATTTCCTATCGCTTTGTGGTGTGTCTCCCTACCTACAGTCAAAATATGAGGACAGACCTGCATCTCTTGCTCTTCTATTTCTTTTCTTTCCTCTTTTTCTTGCTCTTCTATTTTGTATGTGGAACTTGGTACAATCCAAGTCAAAGAACAATTTATTTAAATTAACAACAATAAATAACTGAGTCACTGCCATGGGCAAGGGACGGCATTAAGGGGATTAATTGGTACCAGCTGGTTGACGGAAGTAGCCTCTATTTGGCCGAGCCCGAGGCAGCTCTCCCAGCCTTTGGGGGTTGGAACCGACAGGGAAGAGCTCTGGAAGATAGCAACTTTAGAAAACAGATGGGGCACCAAAAAAAAAAAAAAAAAAAAGTATGAATCCCTGACCGGAGCAAGGCATCCCGGTGGGATCACCTCCCTGCAAGGCAGGGAAATATCAAGCTTGACATTGGGAACCTTCACACAGATACCAAGGTGACTCCTTTCAGCCCAACTACCTGTGTAGTTCTTTGTTCTTTGCCCAAAGTTCAACCCTAATCAACTCGAGGCTTGAGTCCAAGTAATAACATTTCCAGTACTTTCTGCTCTGACGGATTAGCAATTCTGCCTTAGGTAAACATGCTGACAGAAGGTCTTCCTTGAAGAGACAGTTGGTGCAGGACCTTTGCCCCACTTTTCTTTGTCCTGTCCTTCTTCCTGTTGGCTGGCGTTTGTAGCCATCTTGGCCCACGAAGCGATCTTGGGTGTGACAGTCACACACAACGGAGTAACATAAAAGGAGAAGCCCTGGCCCCGAGGACTGATGGGACGGAGGCGACCCCACCAGCCCCAGATGGCACACCTCCTTGGCTCACAGGTTTTGTGGGCTTTCTGTCACTTGCTGCGTAACCAAATCCTGGTATAGATACGCCATAATGTTTAAAGCCTCCAGTTCATTGATTATTTCCAATTTTTATTATTATAAGGTTGTACCAAGCATCCTTACACACATTTTTAAAAAAAAAATAAGTCCACACCAACGTGGGGTTTGAATTTATGACCCTGAGATCATCTGACCTGAGTCAGCCAGGGCCACCTATATATCTTTTTATATGCATCTCTCAATATTTCCTTGGGATAAAACTATAGAAATGTAATTTCTCAGTCAAAGGTGAAGTGAAGAAAACACATGTAGATCGCTCTCTTAAGAATCGTGTTATGAAGGTGCGCCTGGGTGGCTCAATTGGTTAAGCGTCCGACCTCGACACGGGTCATGATCTCACGGCTTGTGAGTTTGAGCCCTGCATCAGGCTCTGTGCTGACAGCTCGGAGCCTGGAGCCTGCTTCAGATTCCGTGTCTCTCTCTCTCTCTGCCCCTACCCAGCTTGCACTCTGTGTCTCTCTCAAAAATACATAAACATAAAAAAAAAGAACCATGTTATGAAGAGCAGGTGAGCAAAGTGTGTTAACTCACAATAAGTACAGCATTAAGGGAGTGTGTGTGTGTGTGTGTGTGTGTGTCTGTATTTTTTTTTATGTTTTTTATTTATTTCTAGGAGAGAGAGAGAGAGACAGCGTGAGCAGGGGAGGGTCAGAGAGAGAGGGAGTCACAGACTGAAACAGGCTCCAGGCTCCGAGCTGGCAGTCAGCACAGAGCCAGACGCGGGGCTCGAACCCACGAACCGCGAGATCATGACCTAAGCGAAAGTCGGACGCTTAACCAACTAAGCCACCCAGGCGCCCCAGGGTTTGTGTGTGTCTGTATTTTTTTAAACTAAACTCTAGCCCCAACATCGGGCTTGAACTCATGACCCTGAGATTAACAGTCGTGCACTCCACTGACTGAGCCAGCCAGGCACTCCAAGGGAGTGATTTTAAAAAGGAGGGAAGGAGATTTGTGCATTTTATAGACAGAAAGACTCATAAGTATAACTCATCTCAGGAGCTCCATTCTTCCTAAAAATCTCAGGTGCTTTCATACCTACTTTCTTATCCCCATGAGCTCCCCGAAAAGTTACATGCTCACACAGTTGGAAAGAGGTGGTCAGGAGAGAATAGCAGAGTTACACGTGCAGTTCTACAGGCGGGTGACTGGGAAGGTAACAGACCACCTCTATAGTCAAGGCTCCAGTTTCGTCCTGTTAACAAACCTTTCTCCTTGAGAAATCACATATGTCATTCAAAGCCAATATGAAAATAGAAGTCAAGCCTCAGAGAAGAGTCAATCCGTAAGTTTCAAGGACTCTCAGAATCACACTCCGCATCTGACACAAACGTGAAGGTGTGACGGATTTGTTTCAGCAATACACAGGTATTCTAAATAGCAGTTCCTTCGCTGCTTTTTCCTCTCCCCAGGTCCAGATCTGTCCAGACCCACAGGGAATGGTAATAAAGTTATCAAGCTTAGCATTCCTAGGAACTTCCTTTGATTATTAGCAAGGTCCTTTTGGGTTTTGCTTTTTAACTTTTTTTTTAAATGTTTTATTTTATTTTTGAGAGAGAGAGAGACAGTGTGAGCAGGGAAGAGGCAGAGAGAGGGAGACACAGAATCCGAAACAGGTTCCAGGCTCCGAGCTGTCAGCACAGAGCCCGATGAGGGCCTCGAACCCACAAACTATGAGCTCATGACCTGAGCCGAAGTCGGACGCTTAAGCAGCTGAGCCACCCAAGCGCCCTCCTTTTTGGGTTTTTAGTCGCGATCTTGATGAAAGAGTCTGGAAATCTCTCAGATGCTGGCGTGCTTGGGGGAGTTTGCTTAGATGTGAAGGTGAGCAAGTCCTTCTGGCTGCTCAGGTGGATATATAAGGTGGACTGAGCAAGTTTCTGGCCAGGGTTTGCCCAAGGGAAGCCGAGATGACAGGCTCTGAAGAACCGAGGGTGAGGAAAAACCGGATTGCATCAGCACCGAATTGCCCTTCCTAGTTGTGTCTCTCTCCCTTCGGGGACACCACGGGCTACAGAGCCCTCTCAGCTCCGAAGTGATAAAGCAGCCTTTCTAATTCAGAGGCGGCTCCTTCAATCTACATCTCACGTCAGTCAGTCCGGTGGTGTTTCCTGATAAGGGGCCAGAGACTGGGAAGGGGGAAGAAAAGGTGGACCTTCCCAGGTCACTCACGTAGAAGTCCCAGGACTATTTCAAGCATCAAAAAGGTCTTTTAAGGATAGTTGAAACAGAGCAGGCATTTCACAAAGCAAGAAATGTAAGCTGCCAACATATATTCTCCTGATTTTCAGAAAGAACCCAAGAGATGTGACCGGAAAGCAGGACATCTGTGTGAAGATCACTGTTCATCCTGAGGCGCTGGTCTAACCTGTTGGTGTGCGTTTCAGTTGCTACACCTCGGTGAGATGGCAGTTTGGCCAGACGTGATTATTTATGCCCTTTGACCTCATCCTTCTGGAGATGACTCTCAGGAAGTAAGTGAAGCCTAACAGTCAGAAGCAGCTCAGGCAGAGATCAGTTTCACCATAATTACAGGGGAAGGAGTCTGCAGTTCTGTAGTTCTGCCACCAGGGGAGCAGTTTCTCCAACTTCCTGAATTGTGGCTTATGAAAAAAAAAATGCTAAAGAGAACAGAGTTTTGGGGCGTGTTCAAAGTAAGAGCGGAGAAAGCGTAGATACACCCAAGGTAAGGAATGTTCATGCAAAACAGGGGGATGGAGGGAACTCCTCGAGTTATTAAACTTTAATTTTGCTTCTGACTTCTCAGCCTGGAAAAACAAGACTCCTATGAAAGAGGAATAGACACTATATTTAGAGGAATTGAATTTTCAAAATACAACAGTTCTGTGAGGGACTCTATAGAAAGGGCTCAGAAGGTGTCTGAGCCTTCAGATATTCAGCCTAGGAAGCAGAGCCCGGGCACGGACTTAGCATGGTGTGTGATCCCGGAAGCAGGAGTGAGGATGGGGGAAGCGGCCACGGAGGGATGGCCAACATAATGGTGCTTTGTTGCCTTGGCCTTATGTGTGGACACTGGCTGTGTGATCCTGGAGGACTGAAAAGTTGTATGCAAAGCATTTTAAAAAAATATTTATTTTTGAAGGAGAGAGAGAGAAAGAGTGTGAGCAGGGGAGGGCCAGAGAGAGGAGACACAGAATCCGAAGCAGGCTGCAAGCTCTGAGCTGTCAGCCCAGAGCCTGACATGGGGCTTGAACCCACGAGCTGTGAGATCATGATCTGAGCTGAAGTCAGACACTTAACCAACTGAGCCACGCAGGCGCTCCTGAAAAGCATCTTAAAATTGTCCGTCTGGGAGGAAAAAGGCAGAAGTGTTTATCTCAATAGGTGCTAACTCCCCAGTACTTTAGGGTTGAGCCTAGCACACGGGGGTGAGGTTTGCACTGCTGGATGAGGAAGGGGCAGGGCAGGAGGGAAGGAACCCAGGCCAGGTAACAGTGCAACTCGCTCAGCGCACTGCCATCAATCTGTCATCGTTAAAGCACCGCGAGCACCTCGTGGAGATGATGGCCCTCATCTGGCTCAGAAGGCCCCAGACTAGAACGAGATCAGTGTTTTGGAAGCTACCAAACGCAACAGAGAAAGCCAGCTCTTGCCAATCTTTCGGTCCAGTAACTGCAGGCCTCACAAGCCTCTTCCCTGTGTGTTTCGCAAACACAGGGTTAATACTGCTGGAAAATGGCCCGAACTTAGCCTGGCCCTAGACCTCAGTGTTCGGTAAACAAGCTGGGCCTCTCCGCCTGTGAGGGTTCATAGAAATAATATTTGGTTTCCTCCTGGCCGAATATCCTCAAACTCTGACCCTTCCTACACG
This sequence comes from Hyaena hyaena, assembly GCF_003009895.1. Lineage (NCBI taxonomy): Eukaryota > Metazoa > Chordata > Mammalia > Carnivora > Hyaenidae > Hyaena > Hyaena hyaena. The sequence continues at coordinate 3,132,332 of NW_024080659.1, read as the reverse complement.
TTCTAATGACTCACCCTGGCTGGCACCCTTTAGAGCCGGGTCCAGAGTCACGGAAAGGCTCTGAAAAGCCGCGGGCTGTCACTCCCTGCAGTCAGAAGGCTCTGGCAAGGAAGGCGTCCCCCTCCGCTCCTCTCTCCAGGCTGGGAACACCCGAGGTCCCAGGCCTTCCCTCCCCCAGTCCCAGCCGTGCAGGCAGAGGCCGGCTACACAGAGTCCCTGCTGCTGGAACTCCACCAGGGTTGGGTAATAGCTTATCTCTCTGAAAACCGAGCCTCACTTTTGCACACTGCACTCTGAACTTGAACGCAGACAGAGGTGCCTCGCACATCCTTATTTGGTCTTGTGGCTTGGTGGGGCCGGAGCTGGAAGGTTCAGCCCGCCCCTCCCCCTCCACCGCCGGCACTTTTCTAAACTCGATTACTTCCTTTGTCATGCAAAGCAAGCAAAGGTCATTCAAGTTCAGTGCTAACGAGGAGGCCGCAGAGGCTGCGGGAGTCTGGAAGATTACCTGGGGCCTGTGCAGTCCCAAGAGGCCTCAGTCTGCAAACACCGCCCCTAATGGGCCACTCCGGGAGGTCTCTGTCCTGAGGCCAGGCTGGAGCGTGGCTCCTTGAAGAAGGCAAGGGAGACCCGAGAGTGCAAAGGAATTGCATCTAAGCTGAAGGAAGTTTGGAAAGGTGACATTCTAAAGCGGGGCCAGGCAACTTCCGGGGTGTCTCAGGGGCAAAGACTGGCCCAAGATAAACTGAGAGGAAAAGAAACACAGGGAGACAATGAGTAGAAGGAAAAAAGGAAAAGTCTGAGAAAAGAAAGAAGATGGGGGGGGGAAAAATCAGTCCATTTTTATTATGTATCTGCTGGCAAGGGCCCCCATCCTCAAGCGGTTGGAACCCAGACAAAGACCAAAAAGACCTTTGTCCACAAGGGGCTTAAAGCCCTAATCCAAACCCTAGAGTGGGGTGGGGTCTCCTTTCTCATAGGACACAAAAGGGATTCCCAGATCACAACTGTCAGGTGTTGTACTGAAGGCACTTAACACTATCCCTGGGCTCACCTCGCTCAGAAAGATGATGCATTTCATATTTCCACAACACATAAAGCAAACTTGGCAAAACTCGCCAAGTTATTGTGAGAAATCTCCGTCCAGAAATCGCCAATTTGTTCTCACGTAGCTACGGAAAACCGGAGGAAAGCCTGCTGACTGAACTCCCTTCAAAGAGGTCTCAGATTTCTGGTTGCCCTTCCAGCCCCAAAAGGGGTGGCTTGAAAGGCAGATGCCGGTGTCCAAATCCCTCCTTCCCTCTTCCACACCCCTTGACAGAGAGAGTGGTGGTGGTAATGGGTAATGGGCGGTATTCTTGGAGGTATGAAGTCAGAGGGCTTTCCTAAGCAGAAGGCTGTGTGGTATTATTTTGAATGGAGAAGAAAGAGAAAGTTCCACAACCTTTGGACCAGTCTCTAAATTTTCTGGTGCCTGAAATTTCTGCCTCATTGCTGTTTTTTTTTTTTTTTTTTGAGCTTTATTATTATTATTTTTTTAAGTAGGCCTCACGCCCGATGCGGAGCCTAACGTGGCGCTTGAATTCAAGATCCTGAGATCAATATCTGAGCTGAGATCAGATGCTTAACTGACTGAGACATCCAGGCGCTCTCTTTGCTGTTTTTAAAAAAAATCAAAATTAGAGTTACCTCAGAGGAGGGGTTCATCCATGATTTGGGCAAGCCCCTCAAACACTGTCATACGCCAGGAAACAAGACAAGACAGAAAGCCAGAGGGCACGGCCTTGCTCCCAATATGCATCCAGAGGGCAACCGGGGAGCTCTGGGAAGTCTTTTAAGGCAGAAATGGCACATTATTATTTAGGTTACACTGAGCCTCCAGGCACGGTATGAGATGATATAAGAGAACCGGGCAGAAGGATCAGATATGCATTCAAAGGATGAAAACAAAGACAAAAAAGCACTATAAGAAAAGTCAAACAAATTGCTGTGGGGGTTCAGAGAAGGAAATTCTATGGTAACAATCGAAAACAGTTCCATGAAGGAAACCATGCTAGATTAAAGAGCCAAATCCCAGAGGGAGGAAAGCGGGGTAAGCTGAGGTGTGCAGGGGGGTGACTGGCAAACAGGAAGTTAGTTTAGCCGGGGCATCCGGTACCTGCCACCATATGGAAATCTGGCGTATAGAAAGTGGTTATGGAGGAATTCTAGTAGGCGAGTGGCCAGATCAGGTATGCTTTGGGAAATTAACCTGGAGACAGTCTGAGGAATAAATTGGGGGAGCGGAGGATGGCTAGGTGACTACAATCGTAGTGCAGTCCAAAGGAAGTGATCCCTGGAATGAAGAGCAAAGAGAGGCGCCCTGGGTGGCTCCGTCAGTTAAGTGTCCGACTCTTGGTTTGGGCTCAGGTCATGATCTCACAGTCTGTGAGTTCAAGCCCCACATAGGGCTCTGCGCTGTCAGCATGGAGCCTGCTTGGGATTGTCTCTCTCCTTCTCTCTTTCTGCTCCCCCTACCTCCACTCTTGCGCACTCTTGCTCTCCCAAAATAAACAGATAAATAAGCAAGCTAAGCAAGCAAACAAAATAATAAAATAGAGAAGACTTTGCCAGATTTAGCAGCTAATCAGATGCTACGAACAAGGAAGAAGATCTCATCACAGAGGACTCCAGCTTCAAACGCGAGGGACCCCAGTTTTGGAAATGCTGCAGTGAAGCCAAATGCTGTCTTTCCATTTAGGGAGCACTTGGTGTAACAATCCAAAGCACCAGAATCGGCTTTGAAATTGATGGTGCCCAGTTGCAAAGAACTCATCCAAGTGGTGCTTCCTGTTTTTGGTTTAAGATCATCAAAATTAAAAGAGCATATGAAAAAAGAAATTCTCATAATGAAGTTGTGGTCCCGGATGAAGCACTCTGGGGTTGACTCAAGGGTGCAGGAGCCCTTGCTTGACAAACTCTGAGCAGGGACAGGGTGGGAAGGGCAGGGTTGAAGTCGATGAAGCCAGTGTGGTAAAACAGAGGTTGGGAGAGAGATTTAGTGGGAGCAGAGCAGCCGGTGGGACCAGAGCTGCGAGAACTCAAGGAAGATGAGTCTTAAGAAAAGGCCATTGGAGGGGTGCCTGGGTGGCTCAGTCATTAGGCTTCAGACTCTTGATTTTGGCTCAGGTCACCATCTCAGGGTTCGTGAGTTCGAGCCCTTCATCAGGTTCTGTGCTGAAAGTCCGGAGCCTGCTTGGGATTCTCTCCCACACTCTCTACCCCTTTCCCGCTTGCAGTCTCTCTCAAAATAAATAAATAAACTTAAGAAAAAAGAAAGAAAAGGCCGTTGGATTTTACCCCTTGAGAAATCATTAGTGGCCCCCGAAAACAGTGCTCCCGAAGGGCCACGCACTAAACTACGGGGACAGAGGCAGAAGGTGGTGAGAAAGTAGTAGTGGAAAGTGTTTCAATGAAGTTTGAGGGAGACAAGACAGTGAGCAAGAGACAGGAAGCCTACACGAATGGCTGGGGAAGGGTGCTTTACAACCTTAAGGACGTTCGTTCTAAGAGTGAGGCAAAGTGTCACCGTTCTAAGAGTGAGGCAAAGTGTCACCAAGTTGGGAGAGAGTAAAGCTACCCAACAGGGGCAAGATGGCTGAGAAGGGACAAATGGATGTGGGGGCAAGAGAACAGGTGAGTCTGTGGCTGCAGAAGAGCAATGTATCAAACAGGTAGCAAAGTTACTGGTGGTAACTGGGTTAACTGTTCCCCACCCCCAGCAGGTTGCTGTGTGAGAATTAAATGAGATAATATTTGAAAAACACTTAGAACGGAGTTTGGCAAGCAGTAAGTGTCTAATAAGTGTTTGTGATTAAGCTGATTCTTCTTCAAGTTTGTTTATTTACTTATTATTATTATTATTATTTTTAGTAATCTTTACACCCAATGTAGGGCTCGAACTCACAACTCCGAGACCAAGAGTCGCATGCTCTTCTGACTGAGCCAGAAGAGAACCCTGAGCCGGTTCTCGATTGGAAGATGATTCAGTGCTGAGAATGAAATGAGCAGTGGGGTAGGAGAGGTCACCAAGAAGTGGTTAGTCGAGAGCTGACAGCTTTGTGTGAAGGCATCTGGGTTCTGCTCCGGTCATGCTCACGGTTTGTGAGTTCGAGCTCCGCATTGGGCTCTCGAAGTCTCTGTCTCTCTCTCTGGCCCTCCCCTGCTTGTGTGTGCATGCACTCTCTCTGTCTGTCACTCAAAAATAAATAAACATTAAAAAAAAAAAGGAAGGCGTACTCTGGGTCAGGCTAAATGAGGGCAAAGTTTCTACAGAAGTCCAGATGGGAGGTGATGAGGGCCTGAACTGAGATGGTGGCAATAAAAAGATGGAGGGAAATATGAGACGAGAGGCAGAGTTGGGGCTCCATGACCAGAGGGTGGGGAAGGAAGGCTAAGAGGCTCTACCACAGAGACTTTTTTGGGGAGGCCGGGGGTGCCAGGCTCCCATCTCTCAGAGGTGAGAACAAAGAATTTCTGAAGAGGGCTGAAGTGGGAACTTTGAGGAAATTCCACAAAGAAGGGTCTAGCAGAGGAGAGGAGCCAGCAGAGGAGACCGAGAAGGTGCAGCTGGGGGGTCGCCTGGTCTGACTTGCTCTGGATAGTTCATAACCGTGTACCAAGCACCACCAGCAAGCCTCGGACCAGGCTAGGTGCTGGCAACTGGGCACAGGGCTTGACAGTGTATAAAGGAAGCTTTCCTGAGCCAGGTCCTGGTGTCATCCAAGCTCATGATGAGGCATGTGAAGGATGATTTCCCCTCCATGTGAATTCTGGCCACTTTGAGGAGCGTAGTATGCAGGCCGTGGTGACCAAGAAACTATGGAGGGTCCCTGAAGCAAGAGCGACCCCACAGCTGTGACAGGCCTGCAGGGGTATCCTGAGGGACCCTTGACAGACCGGGAGGCCTCCTGTAAGACAAGGCTTGTGGCTTCATCAGTGGATTCCGATGGAAACGCAGTGGATGCTAATTCACTAGTATGAATAATAATCAGTAACTTCCTACTGGTTTTCAAGAGCTTCTGTATAATGGATCATTTATAATTTTTACAAAACCCCATTGTTCTATTGCTTAATATAGATTAAGATCTCTCCTAAGAGTGGTAAGTCTTGAATGAAAGATTTTGCTCCCTGTTCTGAGGTAGGCATTATTCGCTGTCCTGCGTTGGTCACCCATTGTGGGGCTGAGTCTTCTGACCGGCGTGGACAACTTGCTCGGCTTCCTGCCCAGTGTAAACATCAGGTTATCTGCAGAAGCTGCAATTTGCATTGACCCTTTCACCAACTAAATGAGCCCTCTGGTGTCCCTAAGATTGTTCGCAGGAAGAGTAAGTATACCTTCCTCCCAAATGGTATTGTTGATCCATGAATCAGAGAATGGAAGAGTTAGAAAGGACTTGAGCAGCCTTCTGAGGAATCCTGTTAGCCTTAGAGAGTCAGTCTAGGGCCCTTTTTGAAACCAACATCGACTTAGTAGATTTGGGAGGTAAAACAATTCTGTTTTCAAGCTCTCTAGGGAGGGTAGTTAGGCTACATAGCAATAGGTATCTTCCAGAATAGCATCAAATGTTTGGTGAAACAAAACCCAGACCAATCACTTCTCTCTCTAATTCAGCATTCTACTGTCCCATCTCCTTCCTAAACTTGGTTTTACTAAAGTTGTAAAGAACGACAATATGGTTTCCTTCTATCTCTTTTCTTAAAAAAAGTTTTTAAACATTTATTTATCTTTGGGGGGGGAGCACAAGCGGGGGAGGGGCAGAGAGAGAGGGAGACACAGAATCCAAAGCAGGCTCCAGGCTCTGAGCTGTCAGCACAGGGCCCAATGTGAGGCTCGAACTCACAAACTGTGAGATCATGACCTGAGCCCAAGTCAGACGCTTAACTGACTGAGCCACCCTGGCACCCCTCTTTTCTTCTCTTCTCTTTTCTTAACATTTTTAATGGTTATTTATTTTTGAGAGTGAGACAGAGTACGAGCAGGAGAAGGGCAGAGAGAGAGGGAGACACAGAATCCTAAGCTGGCTCCAGGGCCCGAGCTAGCATCACAGAGACTGATGCGGGGCTTGAACTCATGAACTGTGAGATCATGACCCGAGCCCAAGTTGGATGCTCAACCGACTGAGCCACCCAGGTGCCCCTCTTTTCTTTTTTAATATTTATTTTATTTTTGAGAAAGAGACAGAGCGCAAGCAGGGGGAAGGGCAGAGTGAAAGGGAGACACAGAATCAAGGCAGGCTCCAGGCTCCAAGCTGTCATCACAGAGCCCAACGCGGAGCTCAAATCCATGAACTGTGAGATCATGGATACTTAACTGACTGAGCCACCCAGGCTCCCCTTTTCTATCACTTTTCTACACTCTCTGAGACGCTGGTGAATCGGCGCTCGAAGGCATCTAAGCCTAGGGACCCTCTGCCGCTCCCCTCACACTCAGAACAAGGGAGGCCTCTCAGGGGACTGTGGGCAGACAAAGGCTGAGGGGAATTTGAGACATGTGCCATTTCCCAGGAAGGCCCTATTGGCTGGTGGTCAAATGGCTTCTGAAGGGCAAACTCTCCTAGGAAAACAGTGGTGCCCAGAATAGGGCAGTCTACCTCTACGGTGAGTTACCGTCTAGGCCCACTGGTCAACCCCATCTTAGTGGTGCTCCCATGGACACCTGTTCCTTCCTCCTTCCAGTCTCTGATCGATGAGGATCTAAAGGTTTTCATTGCTCTAGTTCACCTGGGGCTTGCTCAGTCCTTACCACTTGGAAGATGTCACCATGGGCACTACCACTAACGTGCCCAAGCACCAGCTTTTTTCTCGGGACCAAGGCTTTATCTCCCTCTTGCACTGAAAATTCTATCACAGATCTCCTTTTTCTTCTCTCTTCTCCTTTGGCCAATCTTATAGAAATTTGCCAATTTTAGCTTCCAAATCCTTCTAAAGTTAGTATTTCGTAGACACTGGAAAAGCACTACTAAACATTAAATACTGCAGTAGAAGATATACACAGCCACCAGGCTGAGGATTTGTAAGGAAAGCTTGTAAGAAAGAATCCAAATCACTTCAAGATTATTCCCGTTTGGGTTGGTCCTATTTGGTGTGGTAACTTGAAAGTGTATATAAGGACACTTGCTCTGCTGGCCAGGAGATAGTCTTAGTTGTTATGAATGTTCTATTTGGGTTTGGAGATAGCAATATACACTATCTCAGGGGCAGGGTGGCATTCATTTATTAATAACCGCTGGTAGCCAGTCTCTGAAACATAAGAGCAGTTAATATGCTTTCAAAGCAATTAAAAAATACTTAGGCCTTTCCTGAGCAAGGTGGAATGCTCCTAGAATTAGCAACTAAAGCACGTCAAAATGTAGCTTGTAAAATGAGTTCAAAACGAAGCATGGTTCCGCAGCAATGCTTTCCAGCCGATGGCCACTTTCCCTGAGAGTCTGTGGCTCAATTATCAGGCGTCCACGAGTTCTTACAAACATGTATTTTTACTTCGATGACAATCGAAACAGTTTTTGTGATTATTTCATTGACAACAAAGCAGATGTGTTCGTGTGATTTTAGTACATGTGCTTATAGGTGTGAGATTTCTCAAAGCTTTTTTTTCTTTTAAAAAGGACCCAGAACTGTATATAAACTAAACATAGAAAATTGGGAGGAAAAAAAGACTCCTATTTAACAAACTCTGCTCCAAGTATTGGGGGTTGGAAACCAGCCCGTGTTCTCTAGGCAGTCGTGGCTAATCTGTCTATACCAATCCTGTTCCTCCCCAGTCTTATAGGCCACTTAGTCCCTCTTATGTGTGGCATTAATATGGACTCAGGTAACCATTTGGTAGGACCAATTCCAGGAGCAAGTGGGAACAGAATTATGGATGTCAAGGCATATTTGGACTTGGTATCCAAGGTGAATCTTTTTTTTTTTTTTTTTTTAGTGCTAAATATCACGTTTCCTTTTACCAATTTTTACTTATTTTTAAAAAATATTTATGTTTGAGGGGCGCCTGGGTGGCTCAGTTGGTTAAGCGGCCGATGTCGGCTCAGGTCATGATCTCACAGTTTGTGGGTTCGAGCCCCACATCGGGCTCTGTGCAGACAGAGCCTGGAGCCTGCTTCGGATTCTGTGTCTCCCTCTCTCTCTGCCCCTCCCCCATTCATGCTCTGTCTTTGTCTCTCAAAAATAAATAAACGTTAAAAATAAATTTAAAAAATTGTATGTTTGAGAGAGAGACAGAGAGACAGACTGAGAGAGAATGAGCAGGGTAGGGGCAGAGAGAGAGAGGGTCAGAGGATCTGAAGTCGGCTCTGGGCTGACAGTAGAGAGCCCAATGCAGGACTCAAACTCACTAACAGCGAGATCATGACCTGAGCCGAAACCAAGAGTCGGATGCTTAACCAACTGAGCCACCGAGGCTCCCCTCCAAGATGAATGTTAATGCAACTGTGTGCACATCAAACTTCTGTCTTTCCCTCAAGGACTCTTGTGGTTTTCCGGGTCTACCCGCTGGGCTCTGCCTTGATTTGCCTGAATGTTCCTCTACTGGGAGCAGAGCCAGCCCTTGTGGTCAGGACCCCATGAGGGTCTGGGTGAGAGCACATGTTAAGGCCTAGCGACTTGCCTCAGCTTCCTGTCCCAAACAAGAAGGTCAACTCAGAAGCACCCCACAGCCACCTGCCTGACTTGGACCACCCCTGTTAGCTAGAAACTTTGGCTGCAGCGTCTTACCCACTAGATCGGGCCTCCTTAGAAATAGATAGTCTGTTTCAAGCCTGAATTCCCATCATCCTCCAGCTACTATAATCTGATGACCGGCCTGTTGGCCTGTGCTGTTGAAGCCTGCACCTCTGGTAGATGTATATGTGTGATATGACTGACACTCTGCAAGGGAGAAAGGTGGAATGGGGACCGCATATAGGTGTAAAGGGAGTAAGTTAATAAAATGTATAGAAAATCCTCTATTGGGAAGTATAGTACAATAAAACAGAAATGTAACTGAAAATTGAAAGTTTAGGGATCTATATGAAAGTGTTAAAGGATGCTAAGCTTGAGACGATCCTACGTGGGTCTCGCTGGTCTCTTAGGCAAAAGATCTCTCTCTCTCTCTCTCTCTTTTTAAATAGTTTTTATTTATTCTTGAGACAGAGACAGATCATGAGTTGGGGAGGGGCAGAGAGAGAGGGAGACACACAATCTGAAGCAGGCTCCAGGCTCTGAGCTGCCACCACAGAACCCGACGTGGGGCTCAAACCCACAAACTGTGAGATCATGACCCGAGCCTAAGTCAGTGCCTAACCAACTGAGATACCCAGGTGCCCCAAGATCTCTTTATTATACACATGAATCTAGAAGGACAGTCCTTTGATGCCAGCAGCCTGACATTCTGTCTTACAGAGAGGCCCTGTAATCGCCACCAGAATTGGCGCCTGAGTGGCTCAGTCGGTTCAGCACCCGACTTTGGCTCAGGTCAAGATCTCGAGGTTTGCAAGTTCAAGTCTTGCGTCGGGCTCTGTGCTAACAGCGCAGAGTCCACTTTGGATCCTCTGAACTCTTTTCTCTCAGCCTTTCCCCTGCCTGTGCTCTCTCTCTCTCAAAACTAAAATCAACTTTAAGAAAAAAAAAATTAAGGGGCGCCTGGGTGGCTTAGTCGGTTAAGCGTCCGACTTTCGCTTAGGTCATGATCTCGCGGTTCGTGGGTTCGAGCCCCGCGTCGGGCTCTGTGCTGACTGCCAGCTCAGAGCCTGGAGCCTGTTTCAGTCTGTGACTCCCTCTCTGTCTGACCCTCCCCTGCTCACGCTGTCTCTCTCTCTCTCTCCTAGAAATAAAATAAAACATTAAAAAAAAATTAAAAAATAATAATTGGCATGTAAAATGTGTCACAATTTAGCTTGTAAACACGCGTCCCAACAGACAGCTTGCAGCAGCCAGGTTTCCAGCTGCGGCCCGTGAGAGGGTTCCAGCCCCTCCTCCTTCCCCGGCCTCCCTGCTTGTTCTGACCCCGTTCTCACACCGTGTTCCAACCTCCTCACTTTTGGCCTCACTCCTGACTTCCTATTTCTGGCCTCGTCCTTGCTTTCAGACTTGACACCTGACACTGTCTTTTTTCTGGCAAGAACCCTGGTCCCCAGCTCACCTAGGAGCCCTGGCCGTGACTCTGACACGCCTGTCCCCATGCGTTTCCAGTGGCTCAGTTCTGTGGTAGGGCAAAGGGTAAATGGAGGCCTTCCCAAACTATTCCTTCCGCCCGCCCTCCACTTTAGGCAGAGCGACATTTTTGAGGTCCAGTCTAATGGGGATTGTGGGAAGATGAGTCATTTAGTGGAGGCAGTTGATATGCTCAGTCCCCTAACTGCACACATCTGGGAGCCCCTGCCCTCCCCTCTCCCTTATTCTTTGGGAGGCCAATTGGTCTCCAAGCCCTAGCAATGCTACGACCTCTGCAACAGCACTAGAAACCAACTTCTTCTGTCTTCTCTGCCGCTGCTTTATTTCTGACTCTATATTTCTCACCCAATCATGCTAACTGGTCCCACTGCACCGAGTCTGCGCTCCCCGGGCCCCCAAGCCGGCTCTGAGGTGTTGTCAGAGAGTTTTCTAAAATGCAAATCGGGGGTGGGGCGCCCTGGGTGGCTCAGTCGGTTAAACATCCGACTTCAGCTCAGGTCATGATCTCACGTTCATAGGTTTGAGCCCTGTGTCAGGCTCTGTGCTGACAGCCAGCTCAGAGCCTGGAGCCTGTATCTCCCTTTTTCTCTGACCCTCCCCTGCTCATGCTGTCTCTCTCTCAGAAATAAATTAAAAAATTAAAAAGAATTTAAATGCAAATCAGGGGTACCTGTTAGTGGAGTGGGCGACTCTTGATCTCAGGGTTATTGGTTTGAGCCCCAATGTTGGGTGTAGAGATTACTTAAAGATGAAATCCTAAAATAAATAAATAAATAAATAAATAAATAAATAAATAAATAAATGCATGGGTGCCTGGGTGGCTCAGTCAGGTAACCAACCGACTCTTGATTTCGGCTCAGGTCATGATCTCACGGTTGGTGAGATGGGGTCCCATGTTGAGCTCAGTGCTGACAGTGTGGAACCTGCTTGGGATTCTCTCTCTCTCCCTCTCTCTCTGCATCCACCTCAAAATAAATAAATAAACTTAAGAAAAAGCAGATCAGATCAAGTCATTGCTCAGTTTAATGTATTTCGAAGCTCCTTACGGTTTTCACCGTTGAAATTCCTTTTATTTTATTTTCTAGAATGTTTATTTTTGAGAGGGGGAAGGGGCAAAGTGAGCAGGGCGACAAATGATCCAAACGTGGCTGACAGCACACAGCGCCCTGCGGGGCTCGAGCTCACGAACCGCGAGATCTTGACCTGAGCCGATGTGGATGCTTACCTGACTGAGCCACCCAGGCGCCCTGAAATTCCTTAATCTTCACCTGATATGCAATCTCTCTGCATCGCCTGGCTCTCACCTCACTTTCCATCACACCCCAGGCACACTGTAGGCCAGCTCCCTGGAGGAGCACACCCTGTATGGGGTACAGGTGGTTCAGTCCTTCTTTCCTTCAAGACTCGGATCCCAGGCAGCCAGTCTATGGCGTCTTTCCTGGTCCCGCTTTGCAGTCCACAGCACCGACTGTGTGCACCCCTCCTGTCATCAGTAAGTTTGATGCCTTTCCCACTGGCCTATATGCGGCCTGAAGACAAGGCCTTGACCGTTTCTTTTGTATTCCCAAGACCTAGCATTTGCGATGTACTATGTGCTCAAAAAAAAAAAAAAAGATTGTTAAATGGAAATTAATTAAATTTCAAAGATTAATAAAGAAACAAGGAAACCAAAACCTGGGTGCCTCTCATGAGCTCTCAAACCCCATCCCCTCCTGGGGCGTCTGGGTGGCTTAGTCAGGTAAGTGTCCGGCTGTTGGTTTTGGCTCAGGTCATGATCTCATGGTTCGTGAGTTCGAGCCCCACATCGGGCTCCATGCTGATGGCCCACAGCCTGCTTGGGATTCTCTCTCTCTCTCTCTCTCTCTCTCTCTCTCTGACCCTCCCCTGCTCATGCTTGTGAGCTCTCTCTCAAAATAAATAAAGTTAATTTAAAAAAACCCACAAAAACCAAACACTCCGTTCCCTCTCGGGGCACTGGTGTTTTGTAAATGACCTCGCTGGCAGGTGCAGAATATATACCACACACAGAGAACACAGGCTTAGGGAGACGCAGAAAGTATGAAGGCTCTGGCATTTAGGGACCAGGCTGTTGAAACAGAGTGGCTGGAGGTGATGGGCACATAGTGGCCAAGCAAGGAGCTGAGAAGACAGTTAGGACCTGGCGCCATATTTTCCTGCATTGGGAAACGAGGAAGAGAGAGGGCTGTAGAGATGGTGAGTACAGAGAAGACTTGACCACGAAGGAAAAGAGAGTAGTGGGGCAGCAGTAACGGATGGGGGAGCGTTCCGTGGAGGTGTTTTGGTTTGTTGGTTTGAATGATGAGAGAATCTTGACCCAAGACCATGAAATTAGATCAAGTAAGAGGCAAATGAAAATTCCCACTCAAGCATGCTGTGGGTATAATAACTCACGCGGCATAGGTCAGGATTATTGGTGAAGGTGTCAGTAATGAGGTTAGAAAGGGCGCCTGGGTGGCTCAGTTCTGTTAAGCATCCGACTCTTGATTTCAGCTCAGGTCATGATCTCACAGTTTGTGAGTTTGGGCGCAGCATCAGGCTCTGCGCTGATACTGCTGAACCTGCTTGGGATTCTCTCTTTCTTTCTCTTTCTCTGCCCCTCCCCTGCTTGCACACATTCTCTCTCTCTCTCTCTCTCTCTCAAAATAAATAAATAAACTTAAAAAATAATAATGAGGCTGTAAGTAGCAGATGCCCAGATGTTGTCCAGGCAGCCACATCTATGAAACAGATTGTTGGCAACTGTCCTTTCTGAACTCTGGGAATTTATCTCACAGGTAAGGCAATGAAGCAAGCAGCAATCTGATATTCACAGTCTGTTTCAGGCTAAGGACTCAAGACAGGAGGAGACAAGCAGGTTCACAGTGGGGAATTGGTGAAGTCACCTTCACAAATGGGAGGAAAGGGAATGGAGTTAGGTTGTAGATCCCGGATGCCAGCTAAACTTTCAATTTCAGATAAAGAATGAATAATTTTGGGGCGCCTGGGTGGCTTAGTCGGTTGAGCGTCCGACTTTCGCTTAGGTCATGATCTCAAGGTTCGTGGCTTCAAGCCCCGCGTCGGGCTCTGTGCTGACTGCCGGCTCAGAGCCTGGAGCCTGTTTCAGTCTGTGACTCCCTCTCTCTCTGACCCTCCTCTGCTCACGCTGTCTCTCTCTCTCTCCTAGAAATAAATAAAAAACATTAAAAAAAAAAAGAATGAATAATTTTGAAATGTGATTATGTCCCATGCGGAGCCTGGAGCCGGCTTTGGATTCTGTGTCTCCCTCTCTCAAAAATAAATAAACATTATAACGAAAAAAAGAAATGTAATTATGTCCCATGTGATATCAGGGCTATACCTACACTAAACCATTATAGTTTAGGGGTGCCTGGATGGCTCAGTTGGTTAAGTGTATGAGTCTTGATTTTGGCTCAGGTCATGATCTCATCATGGTTTGTGAGATTGAGCCTCGCCTCAGGCTCTGTGCTAAAAATGTGGAGGCTGCTTGGGATTCTCTCTCTCTCTCTCCCCCTCGTTCTCTTCCGCCCTCTCAAAAAATAAATAAACTTTTAAAAAATGTTTAAAACATTATAGTTTATCTAGGATTCAAATTTAACTGGGCCTCTTGTACTATGTACATCTGGCACTTTGTTTAGGGACTATACCTTTTTGTAGGGCAATTTTTCTGTTCACTGAATCACAAAATGTTGGTTGTGAAAAAAGACCTTAGAGATAATGTAATTCAACATCCGTATTTTATTAAGAAGAGAATAAGGATCAGAACACAGATACGCCTGCCCACTGTCACCTTGCTGGTCAGGAGGTGCGACGGGGGACCACATCACGGGGGACCGCATCAGTCCCCTGGGGCTGTCACGGAAAAGAAATTCCCAATTCTATTTCTGAGTCTCCAGGAGACATCATGAAATTCTCTGAGGTGCCTTATGATCCAATTAATTTTCATGTCCTTTATTTAAACAAAGAAACATGACATATATTCTATGACTTTTGGAAAAAGGTGCGTTGTTACGTTGAGCAATCATGCATTACATATCTCGGTTCTAAAAAGGTTGAGAAATGATAGTCTACACTGGATATGAGTCCAAGGGAGAGGTTATGTCTACTTGAGTTTTCAAGGATAGTAGCTAGCATGGTTGCTTATGTAGGTGATGATAATCATCGAATGTAAAAAATGCCCCATAAATTCATCTCAGGTTCTATCTGATCATTTGAAACCCAGCGTGAGATCACAGAGGATCTGTCCAGAAAACCATCTGCAAAATAAGACCATGGGTGGGAGTAGGATAGGAATGAAATATGCGGCCTGGGGAGAATGGAGACGGAGGGCAGGGCTTGCGTCTGATTATAATCATTTATTCCTTACGTGTTTCTATTACTTTATTTTTTGTGTATTTTTTCATTGAGGTATAATGGACATACATGATTGTAATCTGAAGAGTATAGATTAGCATTGAGGACACCTCCATTAGGACATGGATTCGGCTCTATAACTTTGTAAAGGCTGATGAATGAAATGTGGGGTTTTGAAGGTAATCTTGGTTGAAGCCTTGAGAAGGTGCAGTGACTCATTCTTTGAAAACAAATCCTTGTTTGTCTAACTAGGCAGCTCAGGGGCCCAGATGAGCAAACTGTGTGCTTTGGCCCTGGTCAGAACACCCACTCCCCTGCACTCCTACCTGATCTCAATTCCCTAGATCCCATCTCCTGGCTCACCTCCTCCCATCCCTTCCTGACTCCTTGGAGCACTGGGAGCTTGGACTCCTCCATGGTCCTGGCCTCTGATGGTCCCTGCCCTGACTTCTGCTCCTAAGGAGTGCCATCTCAGCCACCCTTGGAGGGTGCGCGATTAAAAATGCCCATGTTGTCACCTAATGCTCCCTACAGTAGCTCTGCTAAACACGTTTCTTTTGTGGGGGGGGGGGGGGAGTTCTTAACAGGAGTAGAGAGAGACATTTGGATTCTCCTTCAGCTCAGCCAGGACCAATGAAAAGATGTGCCTGTGTGCCTTATCTTATAGATGCAAGCCTTTCCTCTGAGAAATAGTGATTTCCAAAGTGGAGGAAGGCATTGGATTGGAGGGTGAGGAGGGAGGGATGGCAGAAAATGGGTAAATTTGAAACAGTGCTTTGTGAAAATACAGGAACTTCATTCTCTGTTAGGCAGAGGGAAGCTGAGATGCAGTGAGGGCCCCATCCAAGGAGTCACACCCAAGTAGAGAATGAAGAACTTGCTTCCGTGTCTTGTAAGAAGTAACTGAGGTCAGAGCTAAGGCTCTGTTATCTTGCACTCAGGGTAAGGGGATGGTATAGTCTGGGCTATACACACAGAGGTGTCCCCTGTGTGCCAAGCCACTGGAGACTCCAGTAATTTCTTCCTTACTCTCATCATCCTCTCTGCCCTTGCATTCTTTTTGGTTTTTTTTTAAGTATTTATTTAGTTATTTATTGGAGGAGGGGAGATCAGGGGAGGGGCAGGGAGAGAAGGAGAGAGAGAGAGGTAGAGAGAGAGGAAGAGAGAGAGAGAGAGAGAGAGAGAGAGAGAATCCCAAGCAGGGTCTCCATTGTCAGTGCAAAGCCTGATACAGGCTTGAACCCACAAACCGTGAGATCATGACCTGACCCGAAGTTGGACGCTTAAAAGACTGAGCCTCCCCTGTGTCCCTCTGTCCTTGAGTTCTTACCAGAAACCTTGCTCCTTGGTCTGCACCCTAAGCAAAAAGACCAAATAATTCCACTCTCCAGACTACTTCACTCAAATTTGTTTTGTCCAGCTCTCTCTTGTGGGAATATGGAGTCGCAGCTCAGATGGGCCCAGAGGTTCTCAGGCATTACTGTGCCTTAGGATAGATCACCTGGGGAGTTTGCAAAAAAAAACAAACAAACCCCAAAAAACCCCAAAAAACAGAGTCCTGATCCCCCACATGAGATCTAGGAGGACTACAGAGGAGTATAGAAACCTGCTTTTTAACAAATGCCCCAGGGGCGCCTGGGTGGCTCGGTAGGTTAAGTGTCCGACTTCAGCTCAGGTCATGATCTCACAGTCCTTGAGTTTGAGCCCCGTGTCAGGCTCTGTGCTGACAGCTCGGAGCCTGGAGCCTGGTTTGGATTCTGTGTCTCCCTGTCTCTCTGCCCCTTCCCCACTCACGCTCTGTTCTCAAAAACAAATGTTTAAAAACAAAACAAAACAAAAAGTCCCAGATAATTCTGCTGCACCGAATTGCAGATCCCTCCTGGTATTTTACAAAATACCGCTTTAGGTAGTCTGTTTGGGTGTAGTGCGGCCACATGCATAGGCTAAAGCAGAAAGGAGAGATCGGGTGGGCCAGTGAACTGATCTCTCAGTTTTCTCATCTGTAAAATGGAAGTAATAACAGTATCTACCTCATAGGACTGAGAATTAAACAGGTTGATAAGTTTAAGGCATAGAATAGTAGCGGACACAGGGTGAGGATATGCCAGCTATTATCATCATTAAGCTGCTGATAATGTTTCACTAAAAGGGAAAAAGGAAGTGGCAACAGAGAGGAAACGGCTCGGAAGAGAGGATGCACTGTGCCTGTACCACCATTCCTCTAACAGTCACGCCATGCAGTGGTGGGGTGGGGGGGGCCTGATACTTTGGGGTTTCCCATCTGTAATGCTCTCCTGCTGCCTTTTCACCAGCCAACCTTGTACTCATTCACGACTTGGCTCAGGTCATATAGAACAGGCATTGTCTCTCTTGAGCTCTTTTTAAAAAAAATAAAAAATTTTTTAAGGTTTATTTTTTAGAGACAGAGAGACAGTATGAGTGGGGAAGAGGCAGAGACGGAGAACACAGAATCTAAAGCAGGCTCCGGGCTCTGAGCAGTCAGCACAGAGCCGACACAGGGCTCGAACTCACAAGCCCCGAGATCATGACTGGAGTCAAAGTTGGATGTTCAACTGACTGAGCCACACAGACGCTCCCAAATTTATGTCCTAATCTCCTCACTAGACTGGGAATGTGAAGGGTGAGTCTGTTTTGCTCACCAGGCTAGCCCCTGCTCCCAGCCCATTTATGCACACGACCTAAGGAACGCCCCTAAGGTAAACTGTCCTTACCTTACCACTCGATGGTGCTCCCCTGTGTTCCTGCTATGTTAACACTGTTCTTCTTCCTAAGTGTTCTTCTCCAAGTTCCCTGTTAACTCATAACGATCCAGGTTGCTTCACCTCTCCCACAGGGAACAAGTAAAGAATACCACAACTGTGTAGCAGGCTGCCCAATTTCTCAGGAAGACCCCTGTCCTCTTAAAGGGACTATCTCAGAAGTACTATAGCAATTGACCTGAAACAATATAAAACTAAGTTTGTCTGTTTGTTCACATTGTCATGTGAAAATAGCTGGGCAGATCTTCATCAATTTTGGAAAGTATGTTTGGGATGACGGGTTTGTCTTAAAATGGAGGTTAGGTCGGTGGGGGGGATGTGTGTGTGTGTGCCGGGATGGCTCCGTCTGTTAAGCGTCTGAACTTTGGCTCAGCTCATGATCTCATGGTTTTCGAGTTCAAGCCCCACGTCGGGCTCTGTGCTGACAGCTCAGAGTCTAGAGCCTGATTCAGATTCTGTGTCTCTCCCTCTCTCTGCCCCCTCCCCCCAACTCACGCTCTGTCTCTCCAAAATAAATAAGTGTAAACAAAACAAAAAACAGGGGTTAGGTGGTATACAGAAATTCCTTCTGAGAGCATTCCAGGTGAGATATCTCAGAGAGATAGGTAGTCAACTTTCAGAGAAGCTGATCGGCCTGAGGTATTAAGACACTATGGTCAGAGGGGTGCCTGGGTGGCTCAGTTGGTTAAGTGTCAACTTCGGCTCAGGTCACGATCTCACTGTTTGTGGGTTCGAGCCCCGCGTCGGGCTCTGTGCTGACAGCTAGCTCAGAGCCTGGAGCCTGCTTCAGATTCTGTATCTCCCTTTCTCTCTGACCCTCCCCTGCTCATGCTGCCTCTCTCTCTCAGAAATAAATAAAACATTTAAAAATAAACTCTTAAAAAAAAAGACACTATGGTCCGAAAACTGAAGAGTGGTGTTAAGTAGGAGGCCCAACATGCTTGTACTGCAGGCACTGATACATAAGTGAACAGCTTCTTACTCTATGTATTATTCCGGAGCGAGCAGCAGCAGCAATTCATTTATTTTACGATGGTTAATGATTCTTCTGGCAAGACCAGGGGATATTTTTACTAAAGAAATTATGATACAGGAATAGTAAGGAATAGTATGCAATATTAAAAAATAAACTACGGGGCCACATGGGTGGCTCAGTCGGTTAAGCATCTGACTCTTCATTTGGGCTCAGGTCATGATCTCACAGTCCGTGGGATTGAGCCCCCACTGTCAGCATGGAGGCTGGTTGGGATTCTCTCTCTCTCTCTCTCTCTCTCTCTCTCCTCCCCTGCTCACGCTCTCTCTCTCTCAAAATAAATAAGCATTAAAAAACCTATGTGTTTGTATGTAAATATATATTTGTAAAGTATTGAAGGTATGCAAATCTACACATCAAATAGTGAACAATGGTTTTCTCTGAGGAGAGAAGTGGAAGGGGAGAGAATCAAGGGAGACATTCATTTTTTCACTTGATACGTTTCGGTGCTGTTTGTTTTTACAACGAGCATGTGTTACAATCATTTTAATAACAGCTGTATTGAGATATCATTCACACACTATAGAATTCACTCATTTAAAGTGTACAATTCACTTTTTTTTAGTATATTCACAGAGTTGTGCAACCGTCCCAGAAATAAACATTTTCGTCACCTCAAAAATAAACGCCACCATGAGTCACTCCCCATTTCCCTCTCCTTCCAGCCCCCTGGCAACCGATGTTCTACTTTCTGTCTCTGCGGGTTTGCCAGCTCTAGACATTTAAAATAAACGGAAGTGGGGTGCCTGGGTGGCTCAGTCAGTTGAGTCCGACTTTGGCTCAGGTCATGATCTCATGGTTTGTGGGTTCGAGCCCCATGTCGGGCTCTGTGCTGACAGCTCAGAGCCTGGAGCCTGCTTCGGATTCTGTGTCTCCCTCTCTCTCTGACCCTCCCCTGCTCACGCTGTCTCTCTCTCTCTCCCCAAAATAAATAAAATATTAAAAATAAAATAAAAGCAACAGAAGCATGCATGTGTGGCTTTTTGTATCTGGCTTTTCTTCACTAAGCATACTGTTTTCTAGGTTCATTCAGGCTGTAGCATGAATAAATACTTCATTCCTTTTTGTGGCTGAATAATATTCCAGCGTATGGCTATACCACATTTAGTTTATCTACTCACCAGCCGTTGGGCATTTGGGTTGTTTCTACCTTTGGGCTATTGTGAGTAGTGCTGCTGTGAACATTCAGGACCCCCCCCCCTTTTTTTTTCATGTATAAGTTTTTGCTTGAATATCCATTTTTAATTCTTTCAGGCATTTTTTCTTTTTTTTTTTTGTAGAATTGCTGAGTAATGGTCATTTTATGCTTCACTTTTTTGAGGAACCACCAAACTATTTTCCACAGTGGTTACACCATTTTACATTCCCACTAGCCATAGACGAGGGTTCCAATTTCTCTGCATCCTTGTCAACACCTGGTATTTCCCTTTTTATTTTATTTTAAATGTTATTAATTTATTTTGAGAGGGAAAGCACAAGCAAGCAAGTGGGGGAGAGGAAGAGAGAGAGGGAGAGAGATAATCCATGCTGACAGCCTGGGGTCCGACGCAGGGCTCTCTCTACCTCAGGAACCCAGGATCATGACCTGAGTTGAAATCAAGAGTCAAATGGTGAAGTGACTGAGCCAGCCAGGCTCCTCTTGATAATGTTCTCTAACGCAGAAAAGTTTTTAATTTTGAGGAGTCTAATTTGTCTATTTTTTCTTCTACTGCTTGTGCTTTTGGTGTCTTACTTAAGACAGTGCCTCCAAACCAAAGCTCATGATGATTGATTTCTATATTTTCTTAAGAGCTCTTATATTTATGTCTTTTTGACATAATTTTTGTTTATGGTGTGAGGAAGGAGTCCAACTTTGGTTTTTTGCATGTGGATATCTAGTTGTCCCAGCATCAGTTTCAAAAAGAGTATTCTTTCCCTGTTTAATTGTCTTGGCTCTATTGTTGATAATCAAGTAACTATATATGTGAAGACAGCATGTATTATTGAAAGAAAGAAAGAAAGAAAGAGAGAGAAGGAAAAAGGGAGAAAGAAAGAGAGAGAGAGAATAAAAGGAAGAGAGAAAGAAAAAAGAGAATTAAAAAAGGGTAAAGCCTACAAATTGCTTAACTACAGAAATGGCCAGTTAAGCTGTACATCAGCCTTAGGAACTAGGTCTAACTAGCATTGACAGTTTTACCAAACTAGCAAATGTCACACCACATCATCTTAGATTGCAACACATAGGCAGTGCAATATTTCTTATTGCAAAGGCTCTCTAGAACATCCCACAAATGACTAAGAATTGTTTCTTGGAACTTGGTGCTATGAGGAAACCATCTGAAAGACTGACCTAATAACCTTTCCTGTGGTCATTAACATGATTTGTCTATAAGCCTTGCATTTTATTATTATTAATTTTTAAGTAGGCTTCACACCCAGTGCGGAGCCCAGCACGGGGCCTAAACTCACAGCCCTGAGATCAAGACTTGAGCTGAGGGGCACCTGGATGGTTCAGTCAGTTAAGCGACCCGACTCTTGGTCTCAGCTCAGGTTATGAACTTGTGGTCCGTGGGTTCAAGCCCTGCATCGGGCTCTGTGCTGGTGATGTGGAACCTGCTTGGGATTCTCTCTTTCTTTCTGCCCCTCTCCTGCTTGTTCTCTCTTTCTCCCTCAAAATAAATAAATAGAAACTTTTTTAGAAAGTTACCGGAGACAATAAGATTCAGCAGAAGCTTCAGGAGGCTCCAGCTGGATACCTGCACCCTCCTCTGCCGCTCCAATCCTATTCTCTTGTAGGTAGCTGGCCCTACTCAAACACAGGAAACAATCCCAAAACAACCAATGGGGGATATTCCTGATGCATGACAACTTTTAAAACAAGACAAAGAAAGAAGAAAGGAGAAAAGAATGTAAGCAAAAAGCAGCCTGAAAATCTATATAATTTCAAAACTACTTCCAGGGTCTGAAAGAACTAAAATATGATATTCAAACAAAACAAAACAAAAGGGCTTAAAGCAGAGATTTAAGGGCTTTAAGAAGAGGTTTGTGCATAACAGAAATGGAAGTGAGTGTAGCTTGACAGATAGGCGGGGAAAAATAACTATTCAAAATAAAGAGAGAGACATGATGGAAATGTTGAAGAGATCTCAAAATTAAAAGGGACGCCAAGAAACAGATCATAAAGGAGAAGATAGTTATGAGAGACAAAGAAGATCCAACATACACACATTAGGGTTTCTGAAGAAAAAGACAACACAAATGGAACAGAGAGGTAAAATGGAATCTACAGGTTGAAAGGCCTGCCATATCCTAAGAAAACTCAATCTAGAACACTCAATACCCAAACATAACATGGTGAAGTTCTGAATCTACAAGGATAAAGAAAATCACTTGGTATCCAGGTAGAAGAAAATGTCCTTCAAGGGGGAAAAATCAGGTCAGTATAGACATCTCCACAGTCCTTGCTGCCAGAAAACAGTGAAACAGTGTGTACAGAGCAAAAGGAAGAACAGCCTGATAATTTGGTAGGCACCCAAGTTGTCCTTTTAAGTATAAAGACAATAAACATATCCTTAAATATACAAAAAAAAAACAGCATCCATGCACTGCTCTTCTAAAACATATTGGTGTATGAATCCCTATCAAGTCAGACAAACCACAGTGAAACAGACCGATTGGATTAACACAGGATTACAATGAAACAACTATGGGAATAGAGTTTTGGGTTTTTTTTTTTTTTTTGGTGGTGTGTGTTTGAGTGTGTGTGTGTGTGTGTGTGTGTGTGTTTTAAGTAGGCTCCATGCTCAATGTGAAGCCCAGTGTGGGGCTTGAATTCATGACCCTGAGCCAAGACCTGAGCAGAGATCAAGAATTGGATGCTGATCAAACTGAGCCACCCAGGTGTCCCCGGGGATAGTAGTTTCTGAAAAAAAATGTGTTATAAACCTTGATAAAGTAAAAGTAATAATATAATGGGAATTTGGGGAGAAGGGTTTCTGGGAAAAAGTCCAAATACACTCACTTCCTCCAGGCAGTTAGTAGAAGCAGGTGACTGAAACATGGGCTGAAAGGGGTGCCTGGGTGGCTCAGTTAAGCGTCTGACTTTGGCTCAGGTCATGATCTCACGGTATGTGGGTTTGAGCCCCATGTCGGGCTCTGTGCTGACAGCTCAGAGCCTGGAGCCTGTTTCAGATTCTGTGTCTCTCTCTCTCTGACTCTCCCCTGCTCACGCTGTCTCTCTCTCTCTCTCTCTCTCTCTCTCTCAGAAATAAATAAAAAACATTAAAAAACCCCAAAAAGCAAAACAATGAAACATGGGCTGAAAACACTACCATCACCACCACCATGACACCAAAGATAAAACCTCAAAACATTTCACTATCTTTTCTTCTTAATTTTGGACAGATATTTTTAGGCATTAATCCATTACAATTTAATTAGATGGAACATTTATCTGAAGTTTACCTCAAGTTAAAGTTCTTCATTTTTGCTTCTATTTCAAGTTACATTCAATTTCATGGCATCTATGGAATTATGTCCATTTTCCCAAAATTATAATATATATTCATCTATCTTTCTGTCTAAATATGCATGGAAAGAAAGTATTGACAATGGTTATTTCCAAGCTAAGAGCATCTGGAAGATTTTTACTCTCTTTTTATTTTTCACAAGAATGTTATTAGAAGTTAATTATTAAAAATACATATGTACACAAATCTGACCATCTTGCTCCTTTGTTCAGTGTCTCTCTCTTTTCTTTGACGTTTTATTTTTAAGCAATCTTTACGCCTAATGTGGGGCTTGAACCCACAACCCTGAGATCAAGAGTTGCATGTTCTACGAACTGAGCCAGTCAGTCACCCCAATGACACTCTATTTTTATTTTTTTTTTAAAGTAAGTTCTACACCGAGCATGAGGCATGACCCTGAGATCAAGAGTCACATGCTCTGCCAACTAAGCCAGCCAGGTACCCCTCTTCATTTTTTAAAAACACAAGTATAGAGGTGCCTGGGTGGCTTAGTCAGTTAAGAATGTCTGTCTCTTGATTTTGACTCGGGTCATGATCTTAAAAAAAAAAAAAGATTCTCTTCCTCTGCCTCTCCCTGCCCTCACACACTTGCTCTCTCTCTCAAAAGAAACAAACAAACAAAAACTTAAAAAAAAAAAATCCACTGTAAGATTTTTATGGACATAAATTTTCAGCTATACTTGTGTGTGTATGTGTGCTTTTTAATATTTATTTATTTTGAGAGGAAGAGCGAGAGAGAGAGCACAAGCAGGGCTGGGGCAGAAAGAGAGAGAATCTCAAGCAGGCTTTGTACTGTCAGCACACAGCCCAACATGGGGCTTGATCCCATGACTGTGAGATTGTGATATGAACTGAAACCAAGGGTCGGGATGCTTAACCGACTGAGCCACCCAGGCACCCCTAAAGATTTTACTTTTAAGTAATCTTTACATCCAACATGGGGCTTGAACCCACAACCTCAAGATCAAGAGTCACATGCTCCCCTGACTGAGCTAGCCAGGTGCCCCTGTTTATGGTAACTTTATTCATAATAGCCAAAACTTGGAAGCCACCAAGATGTCATTCAACGGGTGAATAGATAAATAAATTGTGGTACATTTAGACAATAGAACACTACTCAGCGCTAAACAGATATGAGCTATGAAGCCATTAAAAGATGCAAAAGAAACTTCAATGCATATCACTACATGAAAGAAGCCAGTCTGAAAAGGCTACAAACTGATTCTGACTATATGACATTCCGGAAAAGGCAAAACTATGGAAACAGTAAAAAAAATCAGTGGTTGCCAGAGGTAGGTAGGCAGAGCACAGATGATTCTTAGGACACTGAAAATACTCTGTATTATAGTGATAGGTACATTTGTCCAAACCTATGGACTGTATAACACCAAGAGTGAAATCTAATGTAAACTGTGGACTGAAACTGAGCCTAAACTGCCCTGCAAAAATAAAATCTTCAATTTCTAAAATTAACACTTAATTAATTAATTTTAATGCTTTTTAAAATTTATTTTTGAGAGAGAGAGAGAGAGAAAGACAGAGCATGAGCAGAGAGAGATGGAAACACGGAATCTGAAGCAGGCTCCAGGCTCTGATCTGTCAGCATGGGGACCCACGTGGGGCTTGAACTCATGAACTGTGAGATGATGACCTGAACCAAAGTCAGCTGCTTAACCAACTGAGACACCCAGGCGCCCCTCTTCAATTTTTTGTTTTTTTAAAAATAAAGGCTGAACAAGATCCACTTGGAAATAAAATATTTTAAAATCACTGGACTTTTTGGTTTATAACTAATGTATGCTTCTTATCAAAACTATGACAAAAATACAGAAATATATAAACAAAGTATATACTCCTTTTTAAAACTCAGTATTATATTATGAATATCTTGCTGGGCTACTGGAAAATTGTGGTCTAATGCTCAGGAGCACGGCTATGTAATTGATCAATTACAATGCTCCTGAGCATTAGACCACAATACACTGCTACATTTAGGTTGTTACCAATTTCTTGCTATTAGAAATAGCGCTGTAATAAATACAATATACAGTTGCCTCGAATCCTATTTTTTTTAAAGTTTACTTATCTTACTCTACACCCAACATGGGGCTTGAACTCACAACCTTGAAATAAAGAGTTGCACGCTCCTGTGACTGAGCCAGCTGGGGGCCCCACCTGGAACCCTATTTTTTGATATATTTGTAACCTTTTCCAAGGAATAATAGTGGACACAGATGCATGTTTGGTTAAGGCTGCTGCTCTCTGGTCCCGCTTTACTTCCTTTGCGTTGCTTCCCCCAGTCTTGTCACTGAAAGGCCCAGACTCTCTTCCGTTCGAGAAGAATCTGCCTCTGAAGGAGTACTGAAGCAGTTTTCACTTTTCACATAATGGCTCCATAGCAGCTAGGTCTACTTCAGTCTCCATCCCTGGTTTCTTTTCTAGGAAACATTGTTGTCCTTTGCGCCTTCTGGGAGGATGGGAGCCCTGACTCGCTCTTGCCAACTGGGACTGGAACCGTGCCCTTGAGCTTCAGCCCAGTCACTTCTTTGTGTATTTGGAGGAAAGGACTGCAGCAGGCTTTATTTTAATCTCTTACAGTGAGAGGATGCTTGGTCAGATCTACTTTGGCAGGCAGCATACGGTCTTTTTTTTTTACTTTTTGTGTTGTTTTTTTGTAGGGGAAAGGCTCTTAGGGTCTCTGGAGGAGAGGGAGTTTAATTACCAACGTGACCCCAACAGTACCAGACTCTGCTTTGTGGCTTCTCTTTCACTGTATGATTTGTATGGATTTATTGGAAAACATGAAGACTTCCAGGAACTACTAGCAAGCCAGACTCATTTACGTTTCCTAGTAGGTACTGGATTCTATTTCCCTGAT
This sequence comes from Hyaena hyaena, assembly GCF_003009895.1. Lineage (NCBI taxonomy): Eukaryota > Metazoa > Chordata > Mammalia > Carnivora > Hyaenidae > Hyaena > Hyaena hyaena. The sequence goes on along the minus strand of NW_024080659.1, from coordinate 3,106,571 downwards.
CAGCTAAAATTAGTAAGCAGGAGTCTTGGGCTTGTGAATGTCAAACTGATGTTAAGACAAGCACTAGGAGAGATGAGATTTTTATTGTGTTGTGACTTTAGGACAAAGTGGAGCCAAATCTACGGAATGGCAAAATAAAGAGCTATAGGAAAATCCTTTCAAGCTAAAGTACTCATCTGTAACTTTCCAGAAAATTAAAAATAACGATGCAAGGCAGGGACCTAGACTGTTTTTATTCAATTAAAGGAAGTGAAAATAATTTCAATAAAGACAGTAAAGAAAGAAAAAGTGAGGAGAGGGGGTTGGGACGTATGGACATCTCTCAGGTCTTTGAGTCCACACCTTTACATGCTGGCCACAGGGAGAGAGCTTGTGGTGTAAGTGGGGTCATTCATTCATTCAACAAACATGTATCAAGCAACCACTATGTATCAAGGGTTACGAGAGAGTTTGGGGCTTATGGCATAGAGTGAAAAATCAGTGTGCATACTAGGATAGAATGGGACCATGAGAATGTAATGAAAGTGCCCATGAAAATCTGGGCAAATCAGGGAGGTCACAAATTCTAAGGTAACCCACGAGCTGAGGCTTGAAGGAGGAAGAGGAGTTTGCTGGAGGGACCAGATGGGTGGAAGGGAGGAAGTCTGCTAGGGGGAGAGGCTAGCATGGGCAAATGTGTGGATGCATAAGAAAGCCCCGTACATTCTGAGGCCCTGCCTAGGTATGAACCTGAACATAGACTGGGGTGCTGTGCAGTCCTGCCTATTTTTGTCATGGGAATAGATGTGATGTGGGTATAAGCAGGGAGATAGGGATCAGACCACAGAAAGCTTTGAGACCTTGCAAATTTTGCCTAACAATAGGTCATTGGGCTCCAGGGCACTTGAATAGGCATGGGTTATAATTGGGGGGATCAGCTTTGTTTTATTCCATTGTGATCGGGCCTCTCTTGAATCCCCACCCTTTTTAATCAGAGCACTTAGGAGCCCTGTGTCTGACTTTCTTCCCACTTACCTCCCAGAATGAGGCCCATGAAAAGGCCACAGTGTTTAGAAAAAGGCTTAAAAGCATTGTTATATTTTCAAGGAACTCCTTTCTATGCTTTGAATTTATCACATCAAATCGTATCACAATGTACACAGAATTATTTCTAATTTTGCATTCACTTGTATGGATAGAACCTATGTAGAGATGGAAGAATACTTTATTAGGTATGTGGGGTAGTCTTTAAATATATATAAAATTTAGATATATAGGCTTCCTAAAAAAAATCAAACTGTACAGACTTCTGCAGAATTAAAAAGGGAAAGTATCGCTCTTCCCTGCCCCAATTAAGTAGCTGCTATTATTAAGAAGTCTCGTATGGATCTTTTGTAGAAATTATCTATGCACACAGAAATATGCATGTATTTTTGTTGTTTTGAAAAATATAAACAATTCTATGGACTCTTCTAATATATTCAGAACCATAAAAGCAGCAAATGAAGAGGAAAACCAGGTTGCATTTCCCAGCCACATGCAATTCCCAAGTACCCCAGAGAGGGTCTCCAGTCTCCGCTGTAGGCCTGAACTTCAGCGTATATGCACAGAGACAGCTTTCCACAAAAGCAGCCACAATGACTGTCCGCCCAATGCGTATTAGTGAAGCTCTTATACCTTGAGCTGTTCTCTTTCAAGTGCCTTGCCCATTCTAGACATTTAATATGTATCTGTTAACAATATACATTTAAATATCCTTGACTCAACAAATCAGAAGAACCCAGAGGTATTATTTGGGTAAAATTACCTGGGTAAAATTACCGAAAGTATCCATTTAGTTGCCTAATGCCTGAGATTATGCTTTCTTTTCTTGACAACTGAGTATTTTTCCCTCTGTAAGTGATTAGGGAAGTGGTTTACTTGAGTGAGCTCCTCTGGCTAAATGTTTGCCTGAAATCCAGCAAGGAGGTTCAGAACAATGGAGAAAGGAACTGACCACACACAATGCCAACTCAATGTACTCTTAAATACACACGAGTCTTTCAAATACAGTAACAAACGGGTGACCTACTTTCCTGCAGAAAGGCAGGAATCAATTCCATCTTCCTTTCTGTTTTTGAATCCCAGCACTGCCATTTATTAAATGGGTGACCGCAGAGAGTTCTCTTAATCCGTCTGACCTTTAGTTTCTTCATGTGAAACAAATAAAGGATAAGAAAACCTATTTTGGACAGTTAGTAAAAGACTCAAACGAGATGACCTTTGCACAAGTATGTGTCAGGCATGGGGTAGATGTAAGATATGATGGTTGAAGCCTGGGCTCTGGAGTCAGAGTGCCTCAGTTCAAATACCAGCTCCAGCACTTAACTAGCTGGATGACCTCAGGCAAATTTCTCAACCTCTCCCTACATCACAGGTTTCTTATCTACAACATGGGAAAAGTAATTGGATTATTTAGAGGATTATGTGAGATCGTGTACTTAACCTGGTTTTTGGCACTGACAGTAATGGCTATGTGTTTAACCGTTATTATTACTGGTGGTAGGTCCTCCATAAAACTTTCCTTTCTCTTCCTCTCCCAAATTCCTCTCTGACTCCTCTGAATATCCTAAAGTAAGATTGTAGAGCTCTGCTTTTTCTGGGTTATGAAATGAGAGCCGGGAAGAGGGAATAAAGCTTGCGTGTTGCTAGGGACTGAATCGCGTCCTCTCGAGACGCATGTGTTGGAAGCCTTGACCTCCAATGTGACTGTATTTGGAGACAGGGTTTTAGGAAGTAATTAAGGTTAAGTGAGATCACAATGGTGGGTGGAGCCCTAATCCTGTAGGGCTGGTGGCCTCATAAGTGGAGAACTAAGTGGAGAACGAAAGAGAACTTTCCCTCACTCCTTTCCATGTGCGCGTAAGGGAAGAAGTCAGGTATCCGAAAGCCAAGAAGCAAACCCTCTGCAGAGACTTGGCGCTGCTGGACCTTAATCTGGAACTTCCAGCCTCCAGAAGTTCCACGCAGGCCATGGAACTTGGCTAGGTAGCCTGAGCTAAGACACATGGTCCCCTTGAGTCTTCAAACTGGCCTCTTGAAGTATTTATTTTTTAAATTTATAAGTTTATTTATTTATTTACTTTGAGAGAGAGAAAAAGCACCAGTGGGAGAGGGGCAGAGAGAGAGGAAGAGAGAGAGAGAATCCCAAGCAGGCTCCCCCACTATCAGCGCAGGGCCTGATGTGGGGCTAGAACTCATGAACTGTGAGATCATGACCTGAGCTGAAGTCAGATGCTTAACTGACTGAGCCACCCAGGTGCTCCTTGAAGTATTTATTGTGGACAAGTTTACGACCTCTCCACTGTAGCATTTCACAAGTAAGGGGTGCTGCTGAGGCTGCATGCTCTTCAGAATATAAGAAAAAAATTAATAATTAAGAGGGAGGAGGAGAGTAATGACCTTTGGTTTGAGGGCAGTTTTCACAACTCTGATCTGGCCCTGAGAAAATGTCCTGCATTACTGGGCCAAAGCGGACACTCTCAGGTGGAAGTCTGTGTGTGCAAAAGGGGTGCTTGAGCACAAGCCCATTCATATTATTAATTAATCTTAATAGTGAGCAAGGAAATCACAACGTACACTGACAGAGTGTTAGTATAATTACAGAAAGCATTACAGAACCTACTGGCATAGATAAGAGAGGAAATTTCCCTATGATGATTCTAGTTTACCCTGAGTCAATGGAGAATAAATTAAACCTTTTTTTCTTTTTTAAACTTTATTTATTGTTTTAGTAATTTCTACATCCAACGTGGGGCTCAAACTCACAATCCCAAAATCGAGAGTTGTATGCTCTGGGCACCTGGGTGGCTCAGTTGGTTGAGCATCCAACTCTTCGTTTTGGTTTGGGTCACTATCTTGCAGTTCGTGGGTTCAAGCCGCACATTGGGCTCTGCAGCTGGTAGTATGGAGTCTACCTGGGATTCTCTTTCTCTCTCTGCTCCTCTCCCACTGATGCTGTCTCTGTCTCTCTCAAAAATAAATAAACTTAAAAAAAAATCACATGTTCTTCCACCTGATCCAGCCAGGCTCCCCTGAAACTTTTTCTTATCCCTTTGTAGGGCACTGAAATGAACGGGAGCCCCCAAATCTGACCCAATGAACGTCAATTCCCAACAAAAATCCCTAACACAATATAGAATATCTTTCATAACCAACAGCCAACATAGTGTTAATGGTAAAACACTAGATGTGTTCTCAATCAAATCATTAATGTTCTTACCACAACTGTTTAACATAATTTAAGAAATCCCACTCCAAGGTGCATGGGTGTCTCAGTTGGTTAAGCATCCGACTTCAGCTCAGGTCATGATCTCATGGTTCACAGGTTCGAGCCTCACGTCAGGCTCTGTGCTGATAGCTCAGAGCTTGCAGCCTGCTTCAGATACTGTGTCTCCCTCTCTCTCTGCCCCTCCCCTACTTGTGCTCTGTCTGTCTGTCTCTCTTTTTTAAAAATAAAATAAAAACATTAAAAAAATTAAAAAAAGAAATTACACTCCAAGTAATAAGAATTGGAACATAAATAAGAAGCATACGTGGAAAAATGGAAGACTATATTATTAGTATTATTTGCAGATGATTTACTCATAACACTAAGAGAATTAAGCGAAAGGCTGTTAGGCTTTTTAAAGTTTCCTATGTGGATAGCTATTAACAAAATACACATAAAAATCAGTAAATCTTCTCCATACCAGCAGTGAAGTCTTAGAAAACATATTAGAAAAAGTCTTATTCATAGCAATAACAAAAAATAAGATGAACCAAGATGACCTTAGTTAGGAACGTTTTTGTTACCTGGATGGAGAAAACTGCCTAAAGTCCTGTCCTTTTTCTCAGTAATTCATCATCTGGGAATCTAGCTAAGGAAAGGGCCAGAACTTTAATGATTTATTAACAGATTTTAAAATACTTAAATATTGGAAAAACTGAAATATTCACTATCAGGAGTACGTTAATTAAGTTATAGTACATTCTGTGATCACATCCTTACAACCATTCTAAGGACAATTTAATGACTTGGGGAAATGTTTAACATACTCTCTCATGAAAAAAAGTAGGATACAGAATATTTGATACCATCTGATGCTAATTTAGTTTAAGTATCCCTATCCCCACCCCTCAGGTTACATGACACAAAACACTCATCATTCATTGTATGTGGTTTTCTCTTCTTGCCCCACTGATCTAAAGGCATTGCATCCACTCCGATGGCTTCAATTCTCGTATGTGCTAAGGATGTCTAATCTGTTCTCTCCTATAACCCAATTCTTCTCCTTCATAAACTATGCCAGCTAATCTTTATCCACCTAGATCTCTATGTGTGTAATTTTTATTATCCCCGATTTCTTCTTTCTTCAAATCCTGCCATTTAAACCTCTTAAATAAGACTTGAATTCATCCCATCTCCCTCTTAAATGCACTGCACTCTAAGCTGAGACATTCTCAGGGGTGCGTCGGTGGCTCAGTCAGTTAAGCATCAGCTTGGGCTCAGGTCATGATCTCGTGGTTTGTGAGTTTGAGCCCTGCTTTGGGCTCTTTGCTGTCAGCTTAGAGCCTGCTTTGGGTCCTCTGCCCCTCCCCTGCTCTTCAAAAATAAATAAAAACAGTAAAGAAAAGAAAATAAATGGAGACATTCTCCTTTCATCAGGACCAATGCACAAGACTGAATGGTCTATGGTTCTAACTTCTTCAATCCATTCTGTCATCGGGGTCATCAGAGGGATCATTCTAAGGCACACAGCTGGTGCTGTCTCCGCTACTCATTGTTTCTCTTTCTGTTGTGATGCCATGAAGGTTCAAACAGTAGGAGATGCATGTCCTGCCAGGGCTAATGTATTTACCGCTCATCTAAACTTTCCTACCTCCCCCTTTTCCTACTGTGGGAGGAAGCAGCTAAGTAAAGCAGGTACTGAAATGAAAAAGGAAACCCAGGGAGAGTGACTCAGCTCACAGACAACGCATGGAGACAATCGAAGCCTAACAATCCATTGGAAGTTTCTCACCAAAGTGGTTTTAATCAGCTTAGTGCCATTTATAGTTTCTTCCCTTCTCTAGGCCCTGCTGTGGATCTTCTCGAGATGCTAGCAATCCTCCAGGTGCTCCCAATATTTTTTTAATGTTTTAGGAGGGGCAGAGAGAGAGGGAGACACAGAATCCGAAGCAGGCTTCAGGTTCTGAACTCGTGTAGGACTTGAACTCGTGAACGCAAGATCATGACCTGGGCTGAAGCCAGTTGCTCAACCAACTGAATCACTCAGCCATCCCTAAACAGCAGATATTTCTGATGTCAGAATAATGTTTATTAAATAATGTTTACTTATTTATTTTTGTGGGGGCGAGGGGCAGAGAGAGAGAGGGAGACAGAGGATCCAAAGCAGGCTCCTCACTGTCAGCACAGAGCTTGACGTGGGGCTCGAACTCACAAACTGTGAGATCATGACCTGAGCCAAAATCAAGAGTCAGACTCTTAACCAACAGGGCCACCCAGGAGCCCCAGTGGTATCTTCTTTGTGTACAGACATAGCAGCCTCTACTTTTGCACTTCTTCCCTGTCCTTAGGCATAGATCTAGAATCTAGATAACAGAAACCACATACCAGATAAGTGAGCTATCTCTTCCTTATAGATTTCCCTTGTATGTCACAGAATTAAGGTCAACTCTTAAGTAAAGTTACTTAAGAACTTAAGAACCATTTCATCTTAGAAATTGGTTAGTGTTTACCTACTTATAAGTAAACTATCCAAATGGGGCTCAGCTCCTGGACAAACAGTATCTGAAAATGATGATATAACTAGATATGGGTTATAGTAAAGAGGTAACTTCTTTAATACTCGTGTCCTATAAAAATGGCAGAGCAGGGGCGCCTGAGTGGCTTAGTCGGTTAAGCATCCGACTTTTGCTTAGGTCATGATCTTGCGGTTCGTGGGTTCGAGCCCCGCGTCCGGCTCTGTGCTGACTGCCAGCTCAGAGCCTGGAGGCTGTTTCAGAGTCTGTGTCTCCCTCTCTCTCTGACCCTCCCCTGTTCACACTGTCTCTCTCTCTCTCCTAGAAATAAATAAAAAACATTAAAAAAAAATGGCAGAGCAAAGTTTGTTTGGTAGGAATGAACTGAAAACATCAGTAGAATTACTATTATGGCCTTTTACATGTTTTGAGGGTGATCATTTTTTTCTTCTTTGCCTATACTTAAAGGAACTTGTGTCTTCATCATGTTTTAAGTTGCATTATCATGTTCTTGCATGTTATCTGGTAATATAAAAAGCCTCAAAAAAAGGAAGTGAGGAAATCGAATTTATTATAAATCCTAAAAGCTATGTTGCTAGTTAGGAGCAGATATTTAAGCCCCAAAGGTAGTAATCCTCACAAGCTCCAGTTGCTGTTATATAGACCTCTGATTTAAAAAAAACAACAAAAAAATAACAATACACTAAATAGTAATAAGACATTAAAATATATTTATATATGCCAGAAAATAGTAGGAGAATATTTTTCCTATATAAAAATTTTCAAACAGAAAAGTTAAAAAGAATAGTATAATGAACTCTCAAGTACCTTTCAGCAAGGCTCAAGTTGTTAATACTGTGCTATTTTGGTTTCATTTATATAGGTATGCATTTTTTTCCTAAATCATTTTAAAGTAAATTACAGATATCATGATCAATCATATTATATTTAGTCTTAATTTTCAATATCTGCTTTTCAAGTATTTTTTTCATTCATGTTTTATAAAATCCTTTAAAAAGATTAAAAAAGAAGAATTATTACATTTATCCTGTTAAAGAGCAAGACTTACAGGGGCACCTGGGGGGGCTCAGTCAGTTTAGCGTCTGACTTCCACTCAGGCCATGATCTCGTGGTTGGCAAGTTTAAGCCTCACATGGGGCTATCTGCTGTCAGCATGGGGCCTGCTTTGGATCCTCTGTCCCCTCTCTCTCTGCCCTTCCCTTCTTGTTCTTTCTCAAAAATAAATAAACATTAAGAAAACAAAAGCAAGGGACGCCTGGGTGGCTCAGTCAGTTAAGTGTCCAACTTCGGCTCAGGTCATGATCTCACAGTTGGTGGGTTTGAGCCCTGTGTCGGGCTCTGTGCTGACAGCTAGCTTGGAGCCTGGAGCCTCCTTCGGATTCTGTGTCTCTCTCTCTCTCTGACCCTCCTCTGCTCACACTGTCTCTCTCTCTCTCAGAAATACATTTAAAAAAAATTAAAAAAATAAAAAAACATTAAAAAAACAAAAAACAAAAGCAAGACTTACAGTGTAAAAGAGATTCGATGTATACATCAAAAGCATTAAACAAAACCCCTGAAATATTAACTCTACATTGCAATCATTAGTATTCCTGATTTATTTTTCCTTAAACGAATACACATATACCAGCGCTGTCCATTATGAAAGTCAAGTAATCACAGGAAGTAATAACACCATAGCAGTGAACACTCCTAGTAACTGTGCTATGGTCTCTAAACACCATACCCTCCTAAGAGACACCAAAGCTCCTTGGGGGGATGGCTGATGCGAGGACTGAGGGCAGGAAAGCACACAAGAAGGTGCTGGGAAATCTCATTGTCCTTGACAGCAAGCAAATCCTATAAGCCTGAAGAGGTCATGCCAGAAGGACTCGGGAGCTAACATGAAGAGTCTCACAGCCATAGACGAGACAATCGGAGAATCAAAGAACATGACTGAAACTGAAACCCTGAGTACCTGAAAACACACAGGTACCCAATGAAATGAAAAAGTGCCCTCCCCCATCCAAGCAACAAACAACAGATTACCACTGGAGGTAGAGGTATGTAAGGGCATCAACTCCTTATTCTGAAAATGGCAATTAAAGAATTAAGAATTTATCTTGTCTTTTCAGATCAAATTATATATTGGGATAACTAAATAAAAAGCTCCAGCTGATAAAGTTTTGCTTTGCAGAAGAATTACAGCTAATATACTTAAAACGCAGGAGACATTTAGAAACTTAGCATTGGCTATTTCTAGTTAAACAGTGATTCAGGCAGTCATGAAAACATTACGTGAAGGTGGATGTGGGTCTTTACAATGAAAGGAATAGCGGTTGCCATGTGAATTCACTAATCCATTGTGGAATCACTATGAGACAATCAGATAGCATGCGTCCCCTGAAATGATGCTGTATGAAGCTCATGGTATAGTTTATGCAGTATTCTCACCCCTTAAAGTTACAGTTAAGTTCTAGTTTGCAAGAAATATGGACGATAGAACAACTTGATGCCATGAGGAGGCAGGCAGCCAGATCCAGAATGCGTGACTTCCTGTATGACAACTCAGTTTTCTCAAGAATCAAAGACAAGGTGGGGAAAGCAGGAAGGGACAATGAAACGCCGAGTATCAACCGACTGTGCTGTGTGGACTCGCTTACATCCTGACTTGAACAAATCAACTGTAAAAAGACGTTGAGCTACTTGGACAAACATCTATGGACTAGGTAGGTGTTGGGGGACACCAGGGAATTGTTACTATGAATTTTGGTGGATGTGATGATAATGGCATTGTGACCATAGGGAAAAAATGTCTATCTTCTTAAGAGAGGTATATCTAAGTATGTAGGGGTGAAACGACCTGAGGGCTAGATTTTCTTTAAAAAAGCTTCATACACACACAGTTGTTAGATGAAGCAAGTATAGTAAAAAAGGCCTGATAATTAACTGGGCTTAGGAGTAGGCATATGGGGGTTCATGACACTGTTCTTTATTCTTCTGTGTAGTTTTGAAAATTTCATAACAATTTCTTTTAAAGATGAAAGTAGCTATCTTCAGAGACAGGATCTGAACAGACGTTGAAAACACTTATTTGCATTACACTGTCACTTAAAAACAAATGTGAAACTATTTTAAGTAGACTTCTCAAATAAGATGTTCTTACCCACCCACATTCGTTTTTTTGTGTCTTTTGAGCGTACCACTGCATATTTATTGCCTACGAATTTCTACATTTTTGAAAGATAAATTACCTGTCGTCAATAATCATTATACTGGAGGGTGGAATCCCCAAAACATCACAGCTCTGCAAGAGTTCTTTCTTACGAATCTCCCCTTGATTGTAGTAATTTCCTGAAGATAACAAATATACAGTGGTAGATTTCTTTAACAGTGGAAATCTATCAATTTACTCATTCTTATCTCATCTTGTTCCTTAAGCGACTTAAGCTGCCTGAAAAATGTGTGGTTATGATAAAAAGTTGAAGAAAATACAACACTAGGTTTACTCCCAGTCTTTAGAAGGAAGCACCATTTGATGCTTCCCCATCTCTGTCTGTCCTTCTGTCTGTCTGTCTGCATTTCAGTCCCATGCTACAGGCAGTATTGCTCATCGCCAAGACCACTGGCTTTGGGAGTTAAGCAGATTTAAAATTCATTCTTCTATAGTACTCAGAATAAGTTAGGTATCTGGGAATGCTAGTAGTTTGGGCCCCTTTAAATCGATAGTACTCCAGTATCTGTTAAACATTTCTTTAAAGACGAGGCTCTTACTCCTAAGTATTACAGGAAAATGTGACCTTGGGGACCTTGACCACATCAGTGCCCTGAATAGCTTATATAACCTTTATTTTCCCAACACATGTACTCTATTTCCTAAGAATGGTTCTAGTAAGTACAGCTTGGCTGTATCCTTACAAATAATATACAGGGGAGTTTTAGTACCACTTAAACTGCACTTATGAGCAATTATCTAATGTACCCTTTAATTCAACTCTCCAGCAGATAATTGCAGTGTAACGTGTGCTTGTTACCTAACTTTCCTGAGCCAGTTTCCCCACCTGTAAAGTGGAGATGATGGTCATCTCCAAAGGCTTTCCTGACAATTATATGGGACCATACACATCCATCCAGTTCAGTAGTTTTCTCCTTCCTCCACCTCTTTATCTTTGCCCTCCCCTCCTCTGCTTCCTTTCTTACTGAATTATAATTCATTTTCATTGTCCTGACCAAATGGCACTCCCTCTGGGAAGACTTTCATTATTCCCCTGGCAAGGAATCGTTTCCAGTATTCTGCTCATAAATATGAACTTTTCTCCATGACTGGATTATTAATTCTAAATGTCATTGACCTTAAAAGTCAAAGTCTCATTCAACTTTGTGTCATCCTGGTGTCCTGCACCCTGCGGGCACACATGAAGCCCTGGGTAGAGAGAGGCTTCGTTTACTGGCCAGATAATGCTGAGAAAAACTCCCACATGAGACCTTTCAACTTTTGGCAGGAGTTATTCCACTGTTAGTTTTGAACTGTTTGAAGCCAGGAAGCAGACAGTCATTACATTGTATCCATCGTAACCCTAAAAAGACTCCAGATAATAATTTTGTTTTGTATTGTCCTCATCACATTTTTTTTTTTTTTTTACTTTTTTAAAAGAAAAGTCAGAAACTATTGTCAACTTGATGACGGTCATTCTGTTTTAGGTTCCTCTCTAGTCCGTGTACATACCCTCTCCTATTTCATCTCCAGGTCCCTTGATCTTTGGTGATAGTCTCATGTGCTCTTGCAATGTGATTCCTAAGTCCAGAGCCTGTGCACATCAGGCTCCCAGGATTGTGAGAAACTGCTTGGAATGCAGGTTAAGGAGTGTATTGCTTTGAATTGCTTGTGAATTCAGGAACTTAAAATAGGTTAGGGAGTTGAAGTCAGAGATCATTTTAAATATTTTCCCGAAGTTTGCTGAACATGTAGGCACTTCAACGGAATGAGTGTCTCAGATCCTGCAGCAACTCTTAATGATACACTTTAGAAGTGTGTCAAGGGGCGCCTGGGCGGGCTCAGTCGGTTAAGTGTCAGACTTCGGCTCAGGTCATGATCTAGTGGTTTGTGAGTTGAGTCTTGTGTTGGGCTCTGTGCTGACAGCTCAGAGCCTGGAGCCTGTTTCACATTCCGTGTCTCTCTCTCTCTGCCCCTCCCTCAGCTCCCACACAGGCACGTGCTCTCTCTCTGTCTCTCTCAATAAATAAATGTTAAAAACAACAACAAAAAAGAACTGTGTACAGGTAGGGTACGTGCATACTGGGATGCATAAGACCGTCTGTTGGGGAGAAGAAATGCTTTGGAACTTTTCCTCTTAATTTGTTTACCCTGTCCTTCATAAATGTCAACTTTTATTAATGTTTTATAATGTACACATTAGTTCAGAGGTCCATGTACTTAATATAATTATAAATAAATATACATATAACGGGAGTATGTGCTCAAAAGTTTTTTTTTTTTAATTTTTTTATTTCTAGGAGAGAGAGAGAGAGAGAGAGACAGCGTGAGCAGGGGAGGGGCAGAGAGAGAGGGAGTCACAGGCTGAAACAGGCTCCAGGCTCCCAGCTGGCAGTCAGCACAAAGCCCGACGCGGGGCCCGAACCCACGAACTGCTAGATCATGACCTAAGCGAAAGTCGGACGCTCAACCGACTAAGCCACCCAGGCGCCCCTCAAAAGTTTTTATCAACTAGAAAATGTGACCCAAAAAGGTTTGGAGATTATTATTCTAGAAAACAGAAAAAAAAAAAGGGATTAATGTAGATCTGTTTACATAGAACTACAGTTTGTGGTGTGTGTATAATTGATAGGCTTATGGATAACTATATGCTTAGTGAAGTCTTCCATCTTGCGAGAACTCATATTTCTCAATAATTACTAGTAATCATAATGACATTTAATAGAAATTAAAGCCACTTTGTAAAGACCCATACTTATACACCACAGTGTATAAAAGTAAACATTTTTATTTTATTTTAAAATGAAAATGTATGTACCCCAATGTTCATAGCAGCACTCTCCACAATAGCTAAAACATGGAAAGAGCCTAAGTGTCCATCAACAGATGAATGGATCAAGAAGATGTGGTTTATCTATACCATGGAATACTACATGGCAATGAGAAAGAATGAAATCTGGCCATGTGTAGCAACATGGATGGACCTTGAGGGTGTTATGCTGAGCGAAATAAGTCAGGCAGAGAAGGACAAATATCATATGT
>NW_024080659.1:3075859-3092509 GCF_003009895.1 Hyaena hyaena | reverse complement strand
CAGAGCCTGGAGCCTATTTCGGAGTCTGTGTCTCCCTCTCTCTCTGACCCTCCCCTGCTCACGCTCTCTCTCCTAGAAATAAATAAAAAAAAAAAAAAAGAAAGAAAGTAAAATATATTTGAGGGGCACCTGTTATTTCTGAGAGAGAGAGAGAGAGAGAGAGAGAGAGAGAGAGACAGCATGAGGAGGGGAGGTTCAGAGAGAGAGGGAGACTCAAAAATCTGAAGCAGGCTCCAGGCTCTGAGCTAGCAGTCAGCACAGAGCCCGACGTGGGGCCCGAACCCACGAACCGTGAGATCATGACCCGAGCTGAAGTTGGACGCCTAACTGACTGAGCAAGCCAGGCGCCCCCACATCAGTAAGAATTTAATGAAAATAAGTTGATGCATAACTGGTGGAAGATTTGAGGACCAATCAGGGACCAATGAAGTGGCCCAGAGATTAGTGACAGCAAGAACTAACTAGCAACACTAGCAACACTAGTGGACAGATAAAAGGAGGAGGCAGTGTTCCCCAAAGGAAGTTGAAACCAAAGAGCTAGACTCTCTTTCATTAGAATGTGTCCACAGAACCCAGTTGGAGAAATCGTGTTTTAAAAATGATACTAGAATTGGGGTGCTTGGTGGCTCAGTTGGTTAAGCGTCTGACTCTTGATCTCTGCTAAGGTTGTATCTCAAGGTTCATGAGTTCGAGCCCCACCCCCACAGGCCCTGATTGGGATGCTGTCTCTTAAAGATGAATAAACATTAAAAGAATAAACAAAAAATGGTCAAATTACTTACACAGTTAAGTTACAGAGAACAGTTTTCCAAAGATAGATGACCAATAAGCACATGAAAAGATGCTCAATATCATTAGTCGTTAGGGAAATTAAGGCAAAACCACAATGAGGTATCATCACACCCGCTATGATGGCTGCAGCAAAATCAAAAACCAAAAAAGTAGGGGCACCTGGCTGGCTCAGTCAGTGAAGCATGCGACTCTTTTTTTTTAAATTTTTAATGTTTTTAAAATATATTTCTGAGAGAGAGATCGAGAGAGAGAGGCAGCGTGAGCAGGGAAGGATCAGAGAGAGAGGGAGATACAGAATCCGAAGCAGGCTCCAGGCTCTGAGGTAGCTGTCAGCACAAAGCCTGATGTGGGGCCTGAACCCACGAATGGTGACATCATGACCTGAGCCAAAGTCAGATGCTCAACCTACTGAGCCACCCAGACGCCCCAAGCATGTGACTCTTCATCTTGGAGTTATGAACCCCACATTGGCTTTAGAGATTACTTAAATATAAAATCCTAAAAAAACTGTAGAACAAGGTTTTAAAAGACCATTAAAAACAAAATATTAAGCAGCCAAGATGGAGAAACACTGCCATTTGCTATTATCAACCAACATACCCTACTTGTAAGTACTGTATATTTTTTTAATTAAATATAGTTGATACACAATGTTACTTAGTTTCAGATGCAGTAAGTACTGTATTTTCTGATTATTCCTAAAAGGAGTGTGTTAATATTGATTTTACTAAGGGGAGTACCAGTTTTTGTTAGTTTCTCGGATCTGTGACTTACAGATAGGTCATCATTAACAGGGCCAATAATTTGGGAAACTGTCTTTTTCTGACTATCTGCGGATATTTGTATCAAGTGGCATTAGAAATACACACTGCCTGAGAACAGTGTCCAACTCTTTGCAATGAGCAGTAGTAACAAGTATTTCCAATACTAAGCTCTTCAAAATGCATTGTTTTGTTGATTATTCCCATTCTACACTTCTATTCGATTAGTTCTCCTGCATGTTCCTTCTTCTCTGATGTTTATTAGCATCTCTTTTATGATTTCTCATAAAAGAATAACGCTGAATAATATTCCGTGGCCTGGATGTACCAACTTATTTATCTATAATACCAATTGAAGGACGTTTTGGTTGCTTCCAAATTTTGGCAATTATGAGTAAAGCTGCTATAAACATCTGTGGGCAGGTTTTTGTGTGGACATGTTTTTACCTTCTTTGGGTAAATATCAAGAAAGGCGACTGCTAAATGGTTCGGTAAGAGTATGTTTATAAGAAACTGCCACTTTGGAAGTGGCTGAAGCACTCTGCATTCCCACCATCAATGAGCTCTTAGGCTCCACATCCTCACCAGCATCTGGGGTTGTCATGGCGATGGATTCTGGCCATTCTAATAGCGTGCAGTGTACATACATTTTGAATAAAAACTTGGTAAATGAAAAATAACGTTCAGTGAAAATTATAAAACTATGAGATTTCTGCAAAAAAAAAAAAAATCTGTGTAGAAAAAGAACTGTAATGACACACAACCAAATGGGAAAAGCGGTCATGGACATTTGTTAAAAAAACAGCTTTATTGAGGTATGATTTTACATACGTAAAATTCACCCACTGTCTGTGTACAGTTCAATTACACTTATACAGCGTGCAAGTATCACCATAATCCAGTATCATAGTCAATTTTCGTTTTCTCAGTCCATCTTTTTCTATCTGATAAAAGAGGACTTACTCTTTGAAAGGCCTCTTCACTGGTAGTTGGTGGAGCTGAACTCTAAAATTGCCTATAAAACTATTTTCTAGTCTAACGCTCTGAGTATCTCTCTCTTCAGTTTGACATACGCATCTTTCTAGCACAAAATGGATTTTTAAAAGCAGCAGGAAGGTCCGTTGCTACCTTGAGTAGTAAAATTTTAAGGGCTGAGCAGGCATGACACAGCCTGGAATCTGTTGCGTGTCCCACAGTAAGATCATTATTCCTGGTCCATTTAGCACATAAAAAGGTTCCACAGAATAATGAGCACAGTCGCAGTTCCCAACGGAAATGTAGGTTATTGAAAGGAACGAAATGTTAACCTATTACTTGTGCTCCTCAATTCTGCGGGCAGTGAAGTACGTAAGCTGGGGACGTCCCCAACCCACCTGAGAACCTGGCCGCGACAGTCCACAGGCTGGGGCCACCGACTCTCCGCGAAGTGTCCACAGTAGGGACCTTCTGTGTACTCACTTAGCTGCCTACAGCAGAGAACCCTTCGGGAAGAAGCCGGAGGGCACCTAAACACCCTTCCTAGCCCCGGCTCCCAGCGCCCCGCCTACAGCCTCCTACCTGCAGAGAAGCAGAGCAAGTACAGCCGGTGCCGCAGGCGGGCCAAGCCTAGCACAGTGGGAGCAAAGAACATGGCTTCATCGTCGGGGTGCGCGATCACCAGGAGGGTCCTGCTTCCATCTCCCGGCACGCCAGCCGGCTCCTGACCCTTCACGCGTTCCCAAGAGTCCCAAACCCAGAGGAAGCCCCATCCTAGCGCCGCCGCGGCCAAACACAGAAAAGCCACCGCTTCCATGCTCTGTAGGTGGCACTGCGCCTGCGCAGGAGGAAGGTTGCCTCAGACCCAGACTCCGGCGGGAACACTGCGCTCGCGGAATTTGCGTTCCGAGTCTAAGTCGGTCAGGCCGAGCAGAGGTTTTTAGACGTTGGGTTCCTGCTGTGGTTTTGCATGGACGCCTCCCAACCCTTCTTTATCCAGTTTCCTCTACTTTATGCAGCATCTACGACGCCTTTTTGCCTTCTCGATTTCAGAGACCAACCCCTTGTCCAGTTTTCTACCTTTGTCCTTACAGTGCCATGGGTTTAAAAAGAAGCGTTTGAAAATACCCGCCCTCCCCATCTTGAGTTCCCTCCTCTCTTGAACGCACCATTTTGTAACTCAGATCTTAAAACCCGTGACTTTCTCGTAATTCTATGGTTAGCTCCTTATCCGGATGAACTGACTTTGCTTTTCCTTCTTAATTTTGGGATGTGGAGTGGTGGCTCCTCTGAAGGAGAAGCACGCGGTTACGAGGAACCGTCCAGTCATTTCTGTAGAAGAGCAAGGCTAAGAGAGCGCACTTCGCAGTTGCGAGGGCCACAGCCTCTTCCGACGAGTGTGGCTTTAGATTAAGGAACGACAGTCATGGACAGGTCAGCATCGCCTGACATATCAGGGAAGTCCCACGGCGAATTACCGCCGCAGCCCCGGAAAGTGCCTTGGGGAGGTCTACGTGCACCCCTCTGGTCCCAGCACTGGGGACCTGACTTCCCTTCCTGCAGCCCGGCGCCCGAGCAGGCGGCCGCCGTCCCGTCGGGCCGCGGAGGGGTGCAGGGCCCGAGGCATGGCCCTGGGTCCTTCCCTTTCCCACGCCCCGGGGCAAGGCCCGGAGCGCGCGGAGACCGGCGGGCTGGCGGCGGGCGCCCGGGCCCGAGTGCGCGATGGCAGCGCGCTGGGCCCGGCCGGGCGCGGCCCCGGCCCGTCTCGGCTCGAGGGGACAGCCGCCGCCAGGCCGAGGGGAGACCTGAGGGGACCTGGCGTGGGACGACCCAGGAAGCTCGGCCGAGGTAGGAGCGGCGCTCGGCCAGCGGAGGGAGACGGTCTCCCAGCCCTCCGGAAGGAGGAGGAGCCGGCACCGGAGCCGCCTTAGCCGCGGCCGCCGGAGCCGGGGGGGGGGAGGGAGAGGGGTTGAGTCAAGATGGCGGCCAAGGTGGCGAAGCAGCAGCGGCGGCGGCGGCGGCGGCTGGAGTGAGCTCCCGGCTCGCCGCGCCGAGCGAGGTCCCGGGGTAGGGACGCGCGCCGGGGCCGCGTCCTGCTCCGCAGGCCCGGGGGCGCGCCGGCCACCACGCTCCGCCAGCTCCGGGTGAGTAGGCCCCGCAGCCCGCAACCCCGGCCTCCGGGCCCCCGCTCGCTCCAGGGCTTCCGAGGGCTCCCAGGGCGCCGGCCGCAGGAGCGGCTTCGCGGCCGGGCGAGGGGCGTCGCGGGCCCGGTGGGTCGGGACCCGCCGCGGACGCCCGGCCTCTTCCCGTCGGCCGCCCGGGGCGAGTCGGGCGCGGCGCGGAGCTGGGGCTGGGCGAGTGGAAGAGGCTTATGGAGTTTGGAGGAAGAATGGGCTGCGGCCGGCCGGGTGTCCTGTGGGGAGGGGGCGTGCGGAGTCCTGCGGGCCGACTGGGGAGACCCGGAGGGCCGGGGGACTCCAGGTGTGGCCGGCACAGGTGGCGGGCCTGGGCTCCCTCCGAGGCGGAGTTGGTGGCCGTCTTGGGAGTGTGGAAGGGCTTAGGGAGGGTGACAGCGATGGACACAAGTGCGTGAAGAGCAAACTAGTTCACCTTCTAACCAGACCACTTCGGGGTGTAATGGCGAAGGGTGGGTCGTGGTGGAGACGGCAAAGATCGGAACCCTGTATCTTCTGCCTTTTATTATTGGTGTCTTACTGTGTGAAGTCGGTGAATTCTATTTTTTTTTTTTTTTTTTTAGAGGAAGAGGGATTTGAGAAACTGTAATTGAGAAACCGGTCTTAATGGGGAGGAGACCGAATTCTTCGATTTAACTGGATTAGGCATGGTCGTGCATTAAAGGTGTGGATGGGAATGAGTGATATTTATGAAAAGTGCTCAGGAAGGGTCAGTTCTTTTCGTGATATCGCATGCCACAGTGCCACTTTCAACAGAGTTCACCTTGGACAGCTGTGGTGTAGGTAATTCTAATCTTTGGGATTAGTGTATTCAACTGCATCAGATTGGCTTCCCTAATTGTATCGTAATTGTATTGAAATTTACATTCCTTGTGTGCATCCTGGTGAGGCGATGATGGGCGGCCCAACACGAGCCAAGAGCAACAGGCCCGGGATTTTAAAACGCCAATAAATACTCATTCATTCCTTTAACGTATCTTGATCAATAGCTACTGCTGATAGGCCGAATGTGATTGTCCCTTCGGCAGCTGGAGAGCTGATGGCATTATTTGATTTTTAATAGTTAAAAAATTTGTCTTAACGCACCTTTCATAAAGATATTTATTGGTTAAACCAAGTGGCCCTGGCTCAGGAGCAGATAGAACAATTTTAGGATCTTATTTAAAAATGGGTAAAAATTACTGAAGGAATAGACCCAAGTTGGAGAAAGAAATACTGTTTGTATTTGCTCATTCTGTTAAATCCCGGTGGAAGCTTATTTATTCATTTTAATATTTATAGTACACAGTTGCCTTGCTTTAAGCACACCTGTCAATGTAAATCAAGGTTAACACACGTATATATAAATAATATGCACATACTTACGTACATACATAAGGATGGGATTACTTGCAATACCAAAATACTCTTTCCTTTTACAAAAGGCTTACCATATGTTGAACTACTCCTCCAGAGAAAATACAATATAGAGAGTCCTGATTCTGACTTTTACTAACTGTGTGACATTTTGGAACTTGATTGACCTTTCTGTGCTTCAGTTTCCTCTTCTGCGATGGCAGGGGAACATCCACTGGCCTAGGATTGGCTGCTGTGAGCCTGAGAAAGTTAATAGTTATGAAATTGCTTTAAACAGGTTGAAAGGGTTATGTTTCTGTGAGGTAGTGACAACTTCCTTTGCACTCCCAAAATCCTTATCCGCAAATCTCTCATGGCATTCACACTTCCTACTTTGTATTTAGGTATTTATGTACCAGTTTTATCTCCTCTTGAGGCTAGGATAGGCCCTTCTCAGATTTTATCTTTACATTCAAGGCACCATGTACGACAATAATTTTCTGTGTAGGATATTGACACTGCAAATGTTTGTCGAACGGGTAAACATTGTATTGTAATTAGAAAAACATGTTCACATTACAACTTACCTGAATAGGCCTGTTATCTCCTAACGCATATCTGTATAGCTGTGATTCCCTTCATGGCCTCTGAGGAAGACATATCTTTAAATGAATACCTTGTTGGGATGAAATCAGAGTAAAACTTAAGTATTTGGTGGACCCACATAATTTTTTAAAACAAAGTACTTGAAGTTAACTTTTGTTTCTTTTTTTTTTAAATTTTTAATGTTTTTTAATTTATTTCTAGGAGAGAGAGAGAGAGAGAGAGAGAGTGAGCAGGGGAGGGTCAGAGAGAGAGGGAGTCACAGACTTTGAAACAGGCTCCAGGCTCTGAGCTGGCAGTCAGCACAGAGCCCGACGCGGGGCTCGAACCCACGAACCGCGAGATCATGACCTAAGCGAAAGTCGGACGCTTAACCGACTAAGCCACCCAGGCGCCCCAACTTCTGTTTCTTTGAATTTAATTGAGTAAAAGTTGGTTCCAAAGCTAGACAAATGTAGTCAAGTTCTTTTAAGCTTTTTTTTTTTTTTTTAATTTGGGACATGGTCAGGTTTTCTTGTCATTGCTGCTAAAGAAGCAAAGGCTTTTGAATAGGCCAGGGATTGATGTAGGTAAATGTTAGGCTATTTGTGTGTGTGTGTGTGTGTGTGTGTGTGCGCGCGCGTGGTGTGTTAGTCAGTTTTGATTGTATTTTGTGACCTGTCTCTATTGCAATTTCAGCTTCCTGTTGATGTCTGGGGATGATAGAGGTCTAATGTTATTTAGTTACTCTGTCTCTTCTGACACACATGTTGCATTTTACTAGAATACTTACAAAGAACTAGTAAAGCTTGAGTGGAATTTATTCTGTTTGGATTTGTTGATTAGAGATCCATATATAATTCATTCACCTGTTCAACTGGTGTGAAATGCCTTTTATGGTCAGGGTACATTACTAAATGCTGTAAAGGTATAAAGTTGAGCAGATCAATTATGTGCACAAATAACTCAGTCTCTAGGTTGCCTGATTTGACCTTTTCAGGTTTGAGCATGCAAGAAGGACATTTAGGCTGATAGTCAAGAAAACATTTTGTGTATTTCTTTTTCTGTCAGAACCTTGGGAGTATTGAAAAGCTATGAAAAGCTCTGTCATGTAGCAATAACTGTATGTAGGGCATCTGTTTTTTATTTGGTATTCTTGTGGTGGTGGTTTTCCTTGAACATTTTTACTGTTCTTCTACCGTTTTTTTCTACCCCAGAAGCTTGTGTGGTCAAAATATTACGTGGGTAGCCTTCAGCTACAACATACTTTTGTTTGTTTCTTCTCTTTGCATTTGAAAGTGAGATCATACAAAGCCATGTGAGTGTTCTACGGAATTCTTCAGTTTCATTCCTCCATGTGTGCTACTGTTAATGTTACTTTTACTTAAAAGGGATCTCGGGGCCCCTGGTGGCTCAGTTGGTTAAGTGTCTGACTTCAGTTCAGGTCATGATCTCACAGTTTGTGAGTTTGAGCCCCACCTTGGGCTCTGTGCTGATAGCTCAGAGCCTGGAGTCTGTTTCAAATTCTGTGTTTCCCTCTCTCTCTCTCTCTCTCTCTCTCTGCCCCTCCCCTGTCCATGTTCTGTCGTGCTCTCTCAAGAATAAACAAACATTGGGGCGCCTGGGTGGCTCCGTCGGTTAAGCATCCAACTTTAGCTCAGGTCATGATCTCACAGTTCATGGGTTCGAGCCCCGCGTCGGGCTCTGTGCTGACAGCTAGCTCAGAGCCTGGAGCCTGCTTCAGATTCTGTGTCTCCCTTCCCTACTCACACTCTCTCTTTCTCTCTCTCAGAAATAAATAAAACATTAAAAAAATAATTAAACATTAAAAATAATTTTTAAAAAAGTGATCTCAAAAAAATCTAAATTGGTTAAAATAAAATCTAACAATTTATAGAATTATAGGAGATAGAGTCATAGATTATCTAGTTTTACCACTTTTACTTGTGAATAAACTGAGGGCCACAGAAGTGAAGTGATTTGCCTAAATTACTGTAGTTGAGCAGTGGTAGAATCCAGTCTCCTGACATCCAGTGTGTAGGGCTCATTCCTTTACACTGTCTTGTCCATGGGATGATTCAGTGTGATGATTGACAGTTAGTTAAAACAAAAATCAGGGTGGATGGGGAATGAGAGATTACCTCTTCAGCTTACGTCTTCAATTTTTTTTTTATTTTATTTCTAGGAGAGAGAGAGAGAGAGAGAGACAGCGTGAGCAGGGGAGGGTCAGAGAGAGAGGGAGTCACAGACTGAAACAGGCTCCAGGCTCCGAGCTGGCAGTCAGCACAGAGCCCGACGCGGGGCTCGAACCCACGAACCGCGAGATCATGACCTAAGCAAAAGTCGGACGCTCAACCGACTAAGCCACCCAGGCGCCCCAACTTACGTCTTCAATTTAAGCTATTTCTTAACTTTAAATTTCTTCAGTGAAAATATAGGTTGAAAAAAAATTAGTCGTCTACATTAGTAATAAGATCACTGAGAAATATTTAGTTTGCTTAATTTCTAATTTGCTATGATTGAATATCGTCTTAAACAAAAATGTCCTTGAGGTTATCTAGACCTAGTGAGATTCCATGGAATTTAAGTATTATAAATTTTATTATGTAGCGGTAATTTTATTATGTCAATAGGTACTTCTGAGACCCCAAACAGTTTAAATTATTTTATAAATTAGCTATTGCTTGCTTCACTTTCAAACTTTTGGATTTTTTCTTTTTAACGTGTAAGGGTGCCTGGGTGGCTCAGTTGGTTAAGCCTGTGACTTCAGCTCAGGTCATGATCTTGCGGTTCATGAGTTCAAGACATAGATGCTGACAGTTTTGAGCCTGGAGCCTGCTTTGGATTCTATGTCTCCTCTCTCCCTGACCCTTCCACGCTTGAGCTCTTTCTCGCTCTCAAAAACGAATAAACATTAAAAACATTTTTTTAAAAATATACGGGACAGTTGTTAAATAAAAGCTTAGATAAATAGCATGAGCATGGACTGTATTTTTTAAAAAGATTTACTTTTACAGAGAGAGGGTATGAGCATGGTGGGATGAGAGGGGGAGAATCCCAAGCAGGCTTGATGCTCAGCACAGAGCTCAACATGGGGCTTGATTCCACAACCCTGGGATCATGATCTAAGTTGAAAGCAAGAGTTGGACGGTCAGCTGACTGAGCCACCCAGGCGCCCCTGAACTGTGTTCTTAATGCCCTGTTGAAAGGTGCACACGTGCTATTAGTTTTCTGTAGGTACTTATGCCATAAAACTTAGTTTATTTTTTTTATTAAAATTTTTTTTTTACTGTTTTATAAAAAATAGAGAGAGAGAGAGCATGAGCAGAGGAGGGTCAGAGAGAGAGGGAGACACAGAATCTGAAACAGGCTCTGAGCTGGCTGTCAGCACAGAGCCCTACGTGGGGGCCGAACCCACGAGCCGTGAGATCGTGACCTGAGCCGAAGTCGGACGCTTAACTGACTGAGCCACCCAGACGCCCCCATAAAACATATCTTAGAGGAAGAAGCATATTCTTTTTCCACTGATCTCCTCACATGAATACTGAAGCACGTCATATTTATTCCATTTGGGCTGTTAGATAATATGCCTATTTTGCCAATGTGCCTTACTCTTAAATCTACCACATCTAAATTCTGCCTATTTTTTGAGCGTTTAATCACATATTACTTCAGCCAGGAAGTCTCCCTCCTACTCCCTCTTCTTCAAAGATGTGTATTTTTCATTCTGGAAGTTCTTAATGCTTTGCTTATGCCTCTGTTATAATATCATATTTATGTATGTGTCCACTTAATCCCTGCTATACCATACGCTCATTGGGATCATGTCCGTGTCTCATGGCTGCCCCTACTCCCGGAAAAACACTGCACCCAGGAAGTGTGTAATTGAAATCTGTCGAAGGCGTAAAAAACCTAGCTGCTAGAGTTACTTGGTATGGTTGTTGAAGAAGCTGATTGATACCCATGTGGGAACTTGATGAATAGTTTATCTAAATTTAAAAACAGGAAGAAGTTTACCGGTGTCAGTGAGAGAAAATGTCTATAACCCATGAATTATCAAAGCATTTTTTAAAAAAATACATTTTTGTCTGTTTAGTGGGATTTTGGGGAGAAAGTAAAGATGGGATTGGTTCATCTCTTTGTAATTCCACATAGTGTTAGAGCAAGAATATGTTAATATTATATTAACATATATATGCAGGGAATTTTGGAATAGTTTTCTGTGGTAGGAAAAAATTGTGAATTAGGAATATGGATTAGTTTGTTTTTAGGATTATTATAGAATACCTTTGACCATTCCCTTTGAAAGAATAGTACTGATTAGCTTTATATCAAAGATTAAATCTTTAGGTGGACTAGTCAAGCAAAGGAGGAGGAAAGTCAAGATGACCAAACTATTTTGATCCCCCCACCCAGTGTCTACTTGAAGAATAAAACTTGAGCTGGGTTTTCTGTTTTTGTTTGGTTATATTTGAATAAACTGATATCAAACCAGAGTAAGTTGAGGTTACATTTTTCTAGGAAAATTTCACTCTTAGTTTGGTTTTGAGGGTCATCTTTCTGATTTAGTTTGCCTCTACCCCCATACTTGTGTTTAACTGACAGACTCCTTTCTTGACATTTTAGTTGTCACAGTTCAGAATCAGAGCAATCTGTTTGAGTTCATTTCCCTTGGCAATAGCATATAGATTTGTATAGATTGTATAATTTGAAATGTTTGTTTTAAATTGTAATTATCATGTCTTTGAAGGCCTGTTCAAAGATGTTTAGCTTCGTATTACTTTTGATTAAGTTCTTTTAATTCAGTTTTGAATTACAATAACTTTTATGAGTTTGGAATGAAACCAAAACTTGTGCTTTCTAGGAGTTACAGCCTAAAATATACACAGTGTAATATACCAGATGTAGGGAGTATATAGTCCATTAACTCTATGGGTGTGTGGGTGTGTATGTGTTGGGGGGGTGTGGGGGGAGGGAGGGGAGGACGGAATTGAACAGAGCAGGAGGGAAAGGATGGAAGAAGTTGCTGGATATTCTCATAAAACCATTTTAGTGAGTGCAGGAGGATGTGTTATTTTAGAATATTTGTCTTTCATCTATTATAAGTAATAATGTTATTTTACAGAAGTATAAAGTAGAAGTATATAGAGAAATTGAAAGTACCACTTCCTAGATGTAATCTTCTAAGTGTTGCATATTCTTTCGATTTTTTTTTTTTTTTGGTGGTGTGATTTCCTGTATTATGGGATCGTAACATACTGTTCTTTTACATACTACCCTTGCAAGTTGGTATATATAGAGGTATTTCTATTATTTATGGCTACATAGTATTTCACTTAGGAAAATACCATGATTTGTTTAATCGACTTGTAGCTAGTCGTGTTTTCCACCCCCCAGGAAAACAAAGCTGAAGTGAATTTTGTATATTCATTTTGTATACTTGTGCAAGCAGTTTTGTAGGATAGATTACAAAAGTGAAATTGCTGTGAAATGAATAGTGTAGATTTGGGCAGATACCGACACAAGTGTTTGAGTATGTCCCAAGCCCTGGCCAGTGCTGGATGTTACCAATTAAAACGTTTTGATCATTTAAGACGTTGGGGTTGTGTGTGTGGAGTGATTCTAATAGGCTCTTTATGGATTGCTGCTGAGGTTGGACATTATTTAATGTGGGAAATTGTATTTCTTTTCTAAATTGCCTGCTTTTGGTTATTTTTTGATAGAGTTATTGGTCTTTCTCAGATTGATTTGTAGAGCCCTTTATAAAGTATTCACTTTCTGTAAACATAAGTGTGCTGTACCGTCCCCCACCCCTAACTATTCTTTCGTGTTATTATGTAGTCCAGTATAGCCAACCCTGCTCTGTGCTCGCTGTGTGACCTTGGGCATATTACCTAACCTCTCTAAGCCTTAGTTTCCTTATTTTTAGAATGTAGATAATATAAATAACGTTTGCTGGCACATAGTAAGTAAATAGTAAATGTTAGCTGTCTTCATTATTAGTCTATATATGGCTTCTGGGTTTCATGCTCTACTTAGAAAGATCTTACTCTAAAATTTAGACTATTCACCCATCTATTAAGCTAAAAAAGTAAAGTGAGGAATACTATTGTATAGCGTGCTACTGCTTGTTTTAAAGAGTAAAAATAGGGGCTCCTGGCTGGCTCAGTCAGAAAAGCATACAACTCTTGATGTCAGGACTGTGAGTTTGATCCCCATGTCGGGTGTAGAGATTACTTAAAATAAATAAACTTAAAAAAAAAAAGAAAAAATGTATACATATTTGCTGGTATGTTATAGGATATTTCTCAAATGAAACCGAAGAAACTGGTAACATTGGCTGTTTTAAGAACCGAATGATTGAGGCACATGATTGAGAAGACTTTTAACTATATACCTTTTTTGTATTTTTAAGACCAAGAAGTCCCCAGATTTTAATTTAATATTTTCATGGTTTAAAAAAAATTTCCTGTTAACTTCTAATTTTTTGATCCATCTGGAATTTATTTCCAGTATAGGAAGTAAGGTAGAGATATAGATTTTAGGGGGCACATGTGTGCATGTTTTCTCCCCCAGGTAGTCAGCCATTTGTGTCAGCACCGTTTTAGTGAATAATTCATCCTTTGTCCCACTGATTAGATTTGCAGCTTCTGTCATTGGCTAAACATGTTTGGAACTGTTTCTAATTTATTATGTTCTTGATCTCTTGTTGTGTATACCATATCCTTTAAATTACTATTGTTTTGTGATTTTAGTACTGATAGGGTTAGTCACCTATTCATCGCTCTGTTTTTTTCAGACTTTGACCATCCTGGTCCATGTGTCTTCCAGATGAACTTTAGATTATTCCGTGAAGTTCAAAAAGACATCTTGCTGAGATTTTTGGGGGAATACTGAATATTGATTAGGAATATTGAATTTGTAGGTTAATTTTGGAAGATTGACTTCCTGTGCTTCCTCTCCTTTCGTTAAAATGGAGTTTTTTATTTTCTTCAGTAGGTCTTCAAACTTTTCAAATACTATCCATTTTTTTATTTCTTTTGTTAAAAAATATGGTGGGGGGGCCATCTGGGTGGCTCAGTCGGTTGGGTGTCTGACTTCAGCTCAGGTCATGATCTCATAGTTTGTGGGTTCGAGCCCCACATCGGGCTCTGTGCTGACAGCTCAGAGCCTGGAGCCTGCTTCGGATTCTGTGTCTCCCTCTCTCTCTGACCCTCCCCTGCTCACGCTGTCTCTTTCTCTCTCTCAGAAATAAATAAAACATTAAAAAAAATTAAAAAAAATATGGTAGGGGAAAATATGGTAGGGACTCAGAGAATTTATATTCTAGTGGAAGGGGACCAAATATAATGAAGTAAAATAGATCCATTTCAAATTGTGATTACTCTATAAAGGAGCACAAAGGCTTACGTCGTTGAGAGTAACTGATGGGAAGCCACTTTGTAGGGTGGTTGGGACTGGCCTTTCTGAGACGATGACATTTGAACTGAAACCGTAAGTTTGATGAAGAGCCAGCCATATGAATGAGCCAGGAAGAGCATTCCAGGCAGAGAGTAAAGAAGGACAAAGGCCTGAGGCAAGGAAGGTCTTGGCTTGGGATGAAGGGACTGGATGGAAGCTCAAGTTGCTGGGGCCTCCTGAGCCTTCGGGAGAGGAAGCAGGCCAGATCAGGTGGGGCCTTGTGGGCCACAGTGAGCAGTTGGGGTTTTATTTGAAGTGCATGGTAGCCCCTGGGGGGCGTAAGCAGAAGAGTGATGTGTTCTGATTTATGGTTTAAAAGATCATAGGGCCTTTTGAGTAGAGAAAAGTATTGAAGTGGGAAGCCTGGCTAGGAGTTTCTTGTAGCATGGTATGGGGGAGGGGAGGCTAGTGGGGATGGAGAAGGCTGGGAGGCTTGGGGGGGCCGTGTGCGGAAGGAGGAATGGGACTTGCTGTCTTGCTGTTGGACTGGGTGTTATTTTTGTATAGCATTCAACACTTTATTTTATTTTACTTTATTTTACTTATGTTTAACATTTATTTATTTTTGAGACAGAGAGAGACAGAGTACAAGCTGGGGAGGGGCAGAGAGAGAGGGAGACTGAAACAGGCTCCAGTCTCTGAGCTAGCTGTCAGCACAGAGCCCGATGCGGGACTCGAACCCATGGACTGCGAGATAGATCATGACCTGAGCCAAAGTCGGATGCTTAACTGACTGAGCCACCCAGGTGCCCCACAACACTTATTTTAATGTTTATTTACTTTTGAGAGAGAAACAGGGTGAAGAGCCTGAGGGGCCTGAACTCACGAACAGTGAGATCATGACCTGAGACAAAACCAAGAGTCAGACACTCAACAGACTAGGTTCCCCTAGCATTCAATAAATTTTAAGTCATTTGCTTTTTTTCTACTTTATTTTGGTATATGCCCCAGAAATAGAGTCTGTTCATAGCTGTGTTTTACTTTGCTTCATAACCTTTAGAAGCCTCTGTTAGTGGGTCAAAGGGGAGGCAGCACAGCGTGATCTTTAAAAGATCTGTCTGTGAGTTAAAAAAAAGTTACGTTGGAGGAGTTACTTAGGCTCTTGAAAGCCATAATGAGGGATAATAATGGAGCTAGTGTTTTAGGTGAGCTGCTTGTTGGCCAAGCTCTTAGAATGCTGCCCAGGATGTAACAAAGGCTCAATAAATGGTAACTTTAAAAACTATTCTCCTTAGGTATGTATCATCATATCTACTAGTTTTGATCAAGCATGTAAGCTTATCATTTTTCTAATCTTGGATTACTGTTCTTTTGTGTGTTACTGGAAGAGAGAATTGGCAAAAAGTTGTCCATTTTGGCTTTGAAATCATTCATTCTTACAGTTGAAGGAATGAATATTGCTCAATTCAGAGAATTAGTTCAATAGAGTGCAGCTGTACCGCAGAGTGCTCATTGGCGTTGTTTCGACTACTGCTGTCTTGGGAAACTTCTCCTTTCTTCTCACTTTAGGGCGAAAGCAGCATTTTGGGTTTTCTAAGTTCAGGAATTACTTATTGAATGCCTGTATTCTTAGATTAACGAAACAGTTATGCCCTTATTAATGTGTTTCTTTCTGTATTGTACTTGAATGCGGGTGGGATAGTTTAACCTGAAAGACCCTTTTTCTTTACCTCCCATGCATCTGCCTTCTAAGTGAAATGTCAGAAGAGGCTACAAGTAAAATAAATACCCTGTTAATGGCATCCCCCAGAGTAGCTCCTTTGTTTTTGTTGTTGTTGTTTAATTTTATTTTTTTAATGTTTGTTTATGTTTGAGAGACCGAGAGAGACCGAGTGCGAGTTGGGGGAGGGGCAGAGAGAGGGAGACAGAATCGGAAGCAGGCTCCAGGCTCCGAGCTGTCAGCGCAGAGCCCCAAGCGGGACTTGACCTCAGGAACTGTGAGATCGTGACCTGAGCCGAAGACCTTAACCGTCTGAGCCACCCAGGCGCCTCTATTGTTTTAAACGGAAGAATGCTTTAGTTTATTTTACAGGAGAAATTTTAGTCCAGTTCAACACCTCTCTGATCTCCTACAAATTACAAACCCCACGTAGATGATTCCTAGTGTCTACTGGAGACCGGCTCTTAGATGGGCTCAGGAGGTCTGCATTCTTGAAGTCATGGCCAGTCTCAGAGTCTTAGGTGGCTGGGATAATCCAGGGAGATGGTCCTTAGCCTCTCCTTGCCTAAAATACTTTTGGATTTGGACTAGAGCTGGGCTGCTTTATGAGAATTAGTGTGACCTGATTTGTCTCAGTTTAATAACTAATATTTTGTTATGTGCAGTGTCACAGAAGCCATACTCCTGTCCCATACTTCTGTATCAAAAGGTTTTATTCTTTGATCATTTAAAAGAAGATTGAATTGGGGCGCCTGGGTGGCTTAGTCGGTTAAGCGTCCGACTTTCGCTTAGGTCATGATCTCGCGGTTCGTGGGTTCGAGCCCCGCGTCGGGCTCTGTGCTGACTGCCAGCTCAGAGCCTGGAGCCTGTTTCAGTCTGTGACTCCCTC